>NC_136620.1:2091820-2426820 GCF_933228915.1 Telmatherina bonti
GCTGCGTATTGTAGATTGTATTGCTGCGTATTGTAGATTGTGCTGCTGCGTATTGTAGATTGTGCTGCTGCGTATTGTAGATTGTGCTGCTGCGTATTGTAGATTGTGCTGCTGCGTATTGTAGATTGTGCTGCTGCGTATTGTAGATTGTGCTGCTGCGTATTGTAGATTGTGCTGCTGCGTATTGTAGATTGTACTGCTGCGTATTGTAGATTGTGCTGCTGCATATTGTAGATTGTACTGCTGCGTATTGTAGATTGTGCTGCTGCGTATTGTAGATTGTACTGCTGCGTATTGTAGATTGTGCTGCTGCGTATTGTAGATTGTGCTGCTGCGTATTGTAGATTGTGCTGCTGCGTATTGTAGATTGTACTGCTGCGTATTGTAGATTGTACTGCTGCATATTGTAGATTGTATTGCTGCGTATTGTAGATTGTACTGCTGCATATTGTAGATTGTATTGCTGCGTATTGTAGATTGTACTGCTGCGTATTGTAGATTGTGCTGCTGCGTATTGTAGATTGTATTGCTGCGTATTGTAGATTGTACTGCTGCATATTGTAGATTGTATTGCTGCGTATTGTAGATTGTATTGCTGCGTATTGTAGATTGTACTGCTGCATATTGTAGATTGTATTGCTGCGTATTGTAGATTGTGCTGCTGCGTATTGTAGATTGTGCTGCTGCATATTGTAGATTGTATTGCTGCGTATTGTAGATTGTGCTGCTGCATATTGTAGATTGTGCTGCTGCGTATTGTAGATTGTGCTGCTGCGTATTGTAGATTGTGCTGCTGCGTATTGTAGATTGTATTGCTGCGTATTGTAGATTGTGCTGCTGCATATTGTAGATTGTGCTGCTGCATATTGTAGATTGTGCTCCTGCGTATTGTAGATTGTGCTGCTGCGTATTGTAGATTGTATTGCTGCGTATTGTAGATTGTGCTGCTGCATATTGTAGATTGTGCTGCTGCATATTGTAGATTGTGCTGCTGCATATTGTAGATTGTATTGCTGCGTATTGTAGATTGTGCTGCTGCGTATTGTAGATTGTATTGCTGCGTATTGTAGATTGTACTGCTGCGTATTGTAGATTGTGCTGCTGCGTATTGTAGATTGTGCTGCTGCGTATTGTAGATTGTACTGCTGCGTATTGTAGATTGTGCTGCTGCGTATTGTAGATTGTACTGCTGCGTATTGTAGATTGTGCTGCTGCATATTGTAGATTGTGCTCCTGCGTATTGTAGATTGTGCTGCTGCGTATTGTAGATTGTGCTGCTGCGTATTGTAGATTGTACTGCTGCGTATTGTAGATTGTACTGCTGCGTATTGTAGATTGTGCTGCTGCGTATTGTAGATTGTACTGCTGCGTATTGTAGATTGTGCTGCTGCGTATTGTAGATTGTGCTGCTGCGTATTGTAGATTGTACTGCTGCGTATTGTAGATTGTGCTGCTGCATATTGTAGATTGTGCTCCTGCGTATTGTAGATTGTGCTGCTGCATATTGTAGATTGTGCTCCTGCGTATTGTAGATTGTACTGCTGCGTATTGTAGATTGTTATGTTGCGTATTACAGAGCAAATCCCCATAGACTCCCATGTTAAAAAGACCAACTTCACAGTAGAAATTAACATGTTTACAGCAGAAATAAACATGTTTACAGCAGAAATAAACACGTTTACAGCAGAAATAAACATGTTTACCTTCTTGACAACTGTGGGGGAAGTGAATTTTTTTCTAACTCGCCCGTTTAAAAGTCATTTAATACTCAAAGTTCGGCATATTTAGGGGCGTGTCCTTTTGATTGACAGGTACCCGATCTCCCGCTTCAAGTCAGAAGAACGTAGAACAACCGCGGTTTTTAGCCGGTTAACAACATGACTTAGCTTTAGCCCGCTTACTTCCATTAGCTGGTTATCTCCTGTTATCTCCGGGTTAGCTCGGTTAGCTCCTAGCTAAAGAAAGCTCGGAGTTTGCTCGATGTCAATCATCCACCATGACGCTCACAGCCCTCCTCTCAGCTCCGCCTCTTTGACCATATTTGTATTTTCCGGGCGAGACGACGCGCATGACGCTGCCAAGACGGTGATGGTAGGAACCGCCCATCGAGCTTCAATTCAGCTCTTCAGAAACCTACGGGTGATGTCATGGAGGCTCCGCCCATCTCTATATACAGTCTATGCCTCTGACAATTTTTTGGCATTGGAAAGATTGGGGCTGAGCAGAGTGGCTACAAATTGATTTTTTTCTGGACACACACACACACACTGAACAGGACCTGGTTGGCCCCGTGGGGACCGACCCACCTGTCGGCACACAGCAAGTCCTCCAGCACGCGGTCGGCGGCCCTCTCAGGTGTCTGCAGGTACTCCAGAGCCTTCTCCATCTCGTACGCCATCTCCGTGGAAACGGCGTCGCTGACCAGTCGCAGACATTGGACCAGCTGCAGGACGTCTCGGCCCACGTCGGGGTCTGAGGACAGAAAGAGACGGCGGTCCGGCCCCGGCTCCAACATAACGGACCAGGTGAGCGGTTAAGTTACCGTCGGCGATGGGCGTGGCCTCTTCTGCAAGCAGGTAGTGGTCGTAGGACAGGTAGAGGTGATCCACGGCAAAGCAGGGCAGCAGGAACGATACGAAGCCCTGCAGGTCACATCAAGGTTCATCATGAGTTCTGCCCCTGAGCCGGAGGCTCCGCCCCCAACGCTCACCTTGCGGAGCAGACACACCATCCCCGTGTGCTGGTCGACGGTCAGACCCAGAGGACAGGACTGGACCTCCTGGTACTGGAGGCAGCAGGAGTAGAACCGGGACCAGAACTCCACCTGCAGCTGGCGGTACTCCTCCTGGGAGAACTCCGGCTCCGTGACGCTGCTCTGCAGCTGAGAGACAGGTGAGACGCACCTGATCCTCCTGCTGACTCACTTCCTGTTTAACCCCGCCCACTTCCCCATTTAACCCCGCCCACACTCACCTCGATCTCCACGGCCAGAGTCACCTCCTTCTTCAGAGTCTCCCAGGACGGATCCGAGGTCCGATCAGAACCACGGCGGAAGATCTGGACATTGACACGGACACGGACACACACACGCACACATTATGACATAATTTATGGCAGTCAGCTGGAAGTTTAGCTAAAGTTAAACCAGCTGGTAAACAGGAGAAGCAGCTGCTGTAAACATAACATGTTTGTATTTAGTTTCCACTGTGAGATCTTACATCTAGGAAAAGGCCTCACTTCACTTGTGTCACTTTATTCTAAAATAAAAACTACTAAATTAATAAAAGCGTGTCCTCTTGGAACAAAAATCGTGAATCCTTTTAGAGTATTTTGACATTAAATAACCAAAACAATTTCCCACAATGAGGTGATAAAAATGAGTGTTTCTCTACACTTAAATTAACCTCTTTGATACAAAATACTATTTTTTAAAAATTCCTGAATGTTAATGAAAGCTATATTTCTAACACATGTGTTCTTCCATTGCTGCTGTTGAATTTACATGTTGAAAAGAAAGACGAGTCTGTCGGCTGGCTTCAGACCCCTGTGGCATGTGCCCACTCCCACACTGAAAACCCTGCATTTCCAGCACACCTAGAACTGCACAAAAACTAAAGATTGCCATAAAACGCGCTGATGGAAACTCCTACGTCTCAACAAGCCTCAGATACTGAAAAGGTTTTCAGACGTTTCCATAGAAACGTGGCAACAACGGGGTCACCTGCAGAGCCTTGACGATGGCCGAAGCGGTGAATCGGAGCGGAGAGAAGAGAAGGTCCAGGTACGTCTCCTGAAGGAAGATCAGGAACATCATCATCCTCCTCCCATCCTCATCATCATCCTCCTTCCATCATCATCATCTTCCCATCATCCTCATCCTATCATCATCATCTTCCCATCATCCTCATCCTCCTATCATCATCATCTTCCCATCATCCTCATCCTCCTATCATCATCATCTTCCCATCATCCTCATCCTCCTATCATCATCATCTTCCCATCATCCTCATCCTATCATCATCATCTTCCCATCATCCTCATCCTCCTATCATCATCATCTTCCCATCATCCTCATCCTATCATCATCATCATCTTCCCATCATCCTCATCCTCCCATCCTCATCATCCTCCCATCTTCATCATCATCCTCATCATCATCCCATCCACATCATCATCATCCTCTTCATCATCATTCTCACCCTCCCATCCTCACCATCATCATCCTCCCATCCTCATCATCCTCCTCCCATCCTCATCCTCATCCTCCTCCCATCATCATCATCTCATCCTCCCATCCTCATCATTGTCATCCTCCCATCCTCATCATCCTCCCATCATCAGGTTCTGATGTGGAGCGGTTCTACCCTGGGGTCCAGGTCTACTCCGATGGGGACTTCTTCTTCAGGTGGAGGCTGAACAAACACCTGGTTCCACTGTCCTGCTGCGTTGCTGTGAGACACACACACACACACACACACACACACACACACACACACACACACACACACACACACACACACACACACACACACACACACACACACAATATTCTGGATCAGAACCACAGACGGGCTGACATGTGACAGCAGTTCAGGTCTGAGTCCAGGTTCTGGTTCTCACTGTTCAAAGTTGATGTGTTTGACCACGGTGGTGTTGGCGTCGTCCACCCACAGAGCCCAGACGTCTGAGGAGGTCAGAGCGAAGTCCACCAGAGTCTCCTGGTGGGTCGCCAGGCGGGTCATGGAACAAAGACAGAACCAACCATTTCTTCCTTCCTGGACCGAGTTAGGAGCTCTGCAGCAGGTTCTGGATTCGCGAGTCAGATTGTGGCAGCCTACCTGTGTGCTGAACAGCGAGGAGACGTGCTCCAAGCTGTAGCGGTTGGTCTCTGTGGCAACCAGCTGCAGGACTGTGAACTGTCCCCTGTGGGGGACGGCCAGGTACACGCCCAGACAGAGACCGGTGGCAGAGGAGAAGGACAGGCGCAGCCGGTGTCCCTGACCCGACAGACGCTTCACGCCTCGACACGCCGGCATGTAGTCCAGCATGTCCGCCTCCAGCAGACAGGCCTGGTCCTGGTGGGGGAGACAACACAACCAGCTCAGACACGCCCCCCCCCATCAGATCCTTCCACAACCAGCTCAGATACGCCCCCCCCCTCCGATCAGACCCATCCATAACCAGCTCAGACACACCCCCGATCAGACCCCTCCACGGGAAGCAGAACCTACCCTGAGGGACCACATCCGCAGCCTGTGGTCCTGGCACAAGGCGAAGATGAAGGAGTCCTCCTCCAGCTCCCGGACCGCCAGACTCAGGACCAGGTCTGGAGGACTCTGCTCCCCCCGCATTGCCGAGGGCATCCAGCCGGAGATCCTCCTCATCACCGAGCTCCGCCGCAGCTCCACCACGCTGGCGCCGCCTGCAAGACGCCAACATCATCACCACTGTGTGCATCGGCAGCAGGTCACATGACCCCCGACGGCATTTACCCTGCACGTCCTGAGGCGGCAGCGTCACCACGGTGATTCCTCCAGACAGCGAAGCCAGGGCAAAGTGCGCCTCCCCCTGGAAGCTGAGCCAGGCGGTGGAGGTGCCAGGTGTCCCCGCGACGCCCCCCGGGATCAGCGCGCCGTGGGGGGCGTCCTGCAGACTCAGCTTCCCCACGTCGGTAAGGACGGACTGCATCTGCAGCTCCGTGACCAGCTCCTGGAACGCCAACATCACTGTCACCCGAGGCGTGGGGCCACAGGGCGTGGCGTGTGGCCCCATGCCGTGTGGGCGATACTCACGCTGCGGTACATCCTGGTGGGGTGTGGCAGCGCCACCCTGTGGACGCTCTGATTGGTGCAGATCAGGATGATGACGGCATCCAGTGTCTCCTGGATCTGGACTCCTCCAGGAAGGAGGCAGCAGTGGAGGAAACGTATTCTGACGGCGTTGTTCAGCAGGTTGGCGTCCAGAGACTCCTCCACCAGCTGCACCGTGTCGCCCGACGTGGACCTGAAACCAGACAGGTCAGAACCGACCCAGCAGCAGGTTCCTGTGGTCGGGTCAGAACCGACCCAGTTCCTGCGGACTCACCAGTGGATGAATCTGTTGCTGGTGACTGACAGCAGCTTCCCGCTCTCCTGGTAATGGAACGCTCCGGCTCCGTCTGCAAACCTCACTGCTCCTGGAACCGGAACCACACCTGCAGACAGAACCAGAAACTCCTGAAGGGTCCTCTTTCTGAACCCGGACCCGTTTTCACACGTATTCCAGCATTAATCCAGCTGGTAACCAGCATGATACACCAGCCGGACGGTTCCCGCCGCCAGCCGGATGCCTCCCTCCAACAGCCGGACGCCGCCCTGCTCTGCTTGATGCAGGTCTGAAGGTATTTTGTGGATTGGATTTTGTGGATTGGAAGCAGACCAGGAACAGACATTTACGTTAAAATATGTAATTGGTTGTCATCAACCAAACAAGACATTTATACAGGGAGCAGAGTGTCAGAGGTTAGGCTGTTTTCCACACACCAAGCTTTTAGGAGAGCCAAGATGCCACCATAGTTGATAGATAGAAATGTAAAAAAAACCATCCCGTCGATTCAAGGAGACATGATTTTATCAAAAAGAAAAAGGTTTTTACCAAGCTCCTGGATGAAGTAAAAGATTGCAGTGTTGTTCTTTTACTGATAAGTGTCAAGAAAAGCCTCCCCAACTATTAAGCTAAAAAGCGTAAAAAACTACAACAAAACAAAAACAATGAAATAACCAAGTCACCCCATTACCTTTGGACTAAAGCGTAAAAAACTACAAAAACAATGAAATAACGAAGTCTCCCCGCTACCTTCGGACTAAAGCGTAAAAAAAACAAAAAACAAAGACAATAAAATAACCAAGTCACACCGCTACCTTCGGACTAAAGCGTAAAAAACAAAACAAAGACAATGAAATAACCAAGTCACCCCGCTACCTTCGAACTAAAGCGTAAAAAACTACAAAAACAATTAAATAACCAAGTCACACCGCTACCTTCGGATTAAAGCGTAAAAAACAAAACAAAAACAATGAAATAACCAAGTCACCCCACTACCTTCAAACTAAAGCGTAAAAAACAACTAAAACAATGAAATAACCAAGTCACCCCACTACCTTCGGACTAAAGCGTAAAAAAACTATAAAAACAATGAAATAACCAAGTCACACCGCTACCTTTGGACTAAGCGTAAAAAACAAAACAAAAACAATGAAATAACCAAGTCATCCTGCTACCTTCGGACTAAAGCGTAAAAAACAACAAAAACCATGAAATAACAGAGTCACCCCGCTACCTTCAGATTAAAGCGTAAAAAACAACAAAACAAAGACAATGAAATAACCAAGTCACACCGCTACCTTCGGACTAAAGCGTACAAAACAACAAAAACAATGAAATAACCAAGTCACCCTGTTACCTTCGGACTAAAGCGTACAAAACAACAAAAACAATGAAATAACCAAGTCACCCCACTACCTTCGAACTAAAGCGTAAAAAAAAACAAAGACAATGAAATAACCAAGTCACCCTGCTACCTTCGGACTAAAGCGTAAAAAACAACAAAAACAATGATATAACCAAGTCACCCCACTACCTTCGGACTAAAGCGTAAAAAACTACAAAAACAATAAAATAACCAAGTCACACCGCTACCTTCGGACTAAAGCGTAAAAAACAAAACAAAAACAATTAAATAACCAAGTCACCCCGCTACCTTCGGACTAAAGCGTAAAAAACAAAACAAAAACAATGAAATAACCAAGTCACCCTGCTACCTTCGGACTAAAGCGTAAAAAACAAAACAAAGACAATGAAATAACCAAGTCACCCCGCTACCTTCGAACTAAAGCATAAAAAACAACAAAAACAATGAAATAACCAAGTCACACCGCTACCTTCGGACTAAAGCGTAAAAAACAAAACAAAAACAATGAAATAACCAAGTCACCCCACTACCTTCAAACAAAGCGTAAAAAACCAAACAAAAACAATGAAATAACCAAGTCACACCGCTACCTTCGGACTAAAGCGTAAAAAACAAAACAAAAACAATGAAATAACCAAGTCACCCCGCTACCTTCGGACTAAAGCGTAAAAAAAAAAAAAACAAAGACAATGAAATAACCAAGTCACCCCACTACCTTCGAACTAAAGCGTAAAAAACAACAAAAACAATGAAATAACCAAGTCACCCCACTACCTTCGGACTAAAGCGTGAAAAACTACAAAAACAATTAAATAACCAAGTCACCCCACTACCTTCGGACGAAAGCATAAAAAACAAAACAAAAACAATTAAATAACCAAGTCACCCCGCTACCTTCGGACTAAAGCATAAAAAACAAAACAAAAACAATGAAATAACCAAGTCACCCTGCTACCTTCGGACTAAAGCGTAAAAAAACAAACAAAACAAAGACAATGAAATAACCAAGTCACCCCACTACCTTCGAACTAAAGCGTAAAAAACAACAAAAACAATGAAATAACCAAGTCACACCGCTACCTTCGGACTAAAGCGTAAAAAACAAAACAAAAACAATTAAATAACCAAGTCACCCCGCTACCTTCGGACTAAAGCGTAAAAAACAACAAAAACAATGAAATAACCAAGTCATCGCGCTACCTTCGGACTAAAGCGTAAAAAACAACAAAAACAATGAAATAACCAAGTCACCCCGCTACCTTCGGACTAAAGCGTAAAAAAACTATAAAAACAATGAAATAACCAAGTCACACCGCTACCTTCGGACTAAAGCGTAAGAATCAAAACAAAAACAATGAAATAATCAAGTCACCCCACTACCTTCAAACTAAAGTGTAAAATACCAAACAAAAACAATGAAATAACCAAGTCACACCGCTACCTTCGGACTAAAGCGTACAAAACAACAAAAACAATGAAATAACCAAGTCACCCTGTTACCTTCGGACTAAAGCGTAAAAAAAAACAAAAAACAAAGACAATTAAATTACCAAGTCACCCCACTACCTTCAGACTAAAGCGTAAGAAACAACAAAAACAATAAATAACCAAGTCACACCGCTACCTTCGGACTAAAGCGTAAAAAACAAAACAAAAACAATGAAGTAACCAAGTCACCCCACTACCTTCAAACTAAAGCGTAAAAAACAAATAAAACCAAGTCACCCCACTACCTTCGGACTAAAGCGTAAAAAAACTACAAAAACAATGAAATAACCAAGTCACACCGCTACCTTTGGACTAAAGCGTAAAAAACAAAACAAAAACAATGAAATAACCAAGTCATCCTGCTACCTTCGGACTAAAGCGTAAAAAACAACAAAAACCATGAAATAACAGAGTCACCCCGCTACCTTCAGATTAAAGCGTAAAAAACAACAAAACAAAGACAATGAAATAACCAAGTCACACCGCTACCTTCGGACTAAAGCGTACAAAACAACAAAAACAATGAAATAACCAAGTCACCCTGCTACCTTCGGACTAAAGCGTAAAAAACAACAAAACAATGAAATAACCAAGTCACACCGCTACCTTCGGACTAAAGCGTAAGAAACAAAAAAAAAACAATAAAATGACCAAGTCACCCCACTACCTTCGAACTAAAGCGTAAAAAACAACAAAAACAATGAAATAACCAAGTCATCCTGCTACCTTCGGACTAAAGCGTAAAAAACAACAAAAACCATGAAATAACAGAGTCACCCCGCTACCTTCAGATTAAAGCGTAAAAAACAACAAAACAAAGACAATGAAATAACCAAGTCACCCCACTACCTTCTTCGGACTAAAGCGTAAAAAACAACAAAAACAATGAAATAACCAAGTCACCCTGCTACCTTCGGACTAAAGCGTAAAAAACTACAAGAACAAAGACAATGAATTAACCAAGTCAAACCGCTACCTTCGGACTAAAGCGTGAAAAACAACAAACACAATTAAATAACCAAGTCATCGCGCTACCTTCGGACTAAAGCGTAAAAAACAACAAAAACAATGAAATAACCAAGTCACCCCGCTACCTTCGAACTAAAGCGTAAAAAACTACAAAAACAATGAAATAACCAAGTCACACCGCTACCTTCGGACTAAAGCGTAAGAAACAAAACAAAAACAATGAAATAAGCAAGTCACCCCACTACCTTCAAACTAAAGCATAAAAAACAACAAAAACAATGAAATAACCAAGTCACCCCACTACCTTCGGACTAAAGCGTAAAAAACAACAAAACAATGAAATAACCAAGTCACACCGCTACCTTCGGACTAAAGCGTAAAAAACAACAAAAAAAAACTATGAAATAACCAAGTCACCCCACTACCTTCGAACTAAAGCGTAAAAAACAACAAAAACAATGAAATAACCAAGTCACCCCACTACCTTCGGACTAAAGCGTAAAAAACTACAAAAACAATTAAATAACCAAGTCACCCCACTACCTTCGGACTAAAGCATAAAAAACAAAACAAAAACAATTAAATAACCAAGTCACCCCGCTACCTTCGGACTAAAGCGTAAAAAACAAAACAAAAACAATGAAATAACCAAGTCACCCTGCTACCTTCGGACTAAAGCGTAAAAAAACAAACAAAACAAAGACAATGAAATAACCAAGTCACCCCACTACCTTCGAACTAAAGCGTAAAAAACAACAAAAACAATGAAATAACCAAGTCACACCGCTACCTTCGGACTAAAGCGTAAAAAACAAAACAAAAACAATTAAATAACCAAGTCACCCCGCTACCTTCGGACTAAAGCGTAAAAAACAACAAAAACAATGAAATAACCAAGTCATCGCGCTACCTTCGGACTAAAGCGTAAAAAACAACAAAAACAATGAAATAACCAAGTCACCCCGCTACCTTCGGACTAAAGCGTAAAAAACTATAAAAACAATGAAATAACCAAGTCACACCGCTACCTTCGGACTAAAGCGTAAGAATCAAAACAAAAACAATGAAATAATCAAGTCACCCCACTACCTTCAAACTAAAGTGTAAAATACCAAACAAAAACAATGAAATAACCAAGTCACACCGCTACCTTCGGACTAAAGCGTACAAAACAACAAAAACAATGAAATAACCAAGTCACCCTGTTACCTTCGGACTAAAGCGTAAAAAAAAAACAAAAAACAAAGACAATTAAATTACCAAGTCACCCCACTACCTTCAGACTAAAGCGTAAGAACCAACAAAAACAATAAATAACCAAGTCACACCGCTACCTTCGGACTAAAGCGTAAAAAACAAAACAAAAACAATGAAATAACCAAGTCACCCCACTACCTTCAAACTAAAGCGTAAAAAACAAATAAAACAATGAAATAACCAAGTCACCCCACTACCTTCGGACTAAAGCGTAAAAAAACTACAAAAACAATGAAATAACCAAGTCACACCGCTACCTTTGGACTAAAGCGTAAAAAACAAAACAAAAACAATGAAATAACCAAGTCATCCTGCTACCTTCGGACTAAAGCGTAAAAAACAACAAAAACCATGAAATAACAGAGTCACCCCGCTACCTTCAGATTAAAGCGTAAAAAACAACAAAACAAAGACAATGAAATAACCAAGTCACACCGCTACCTTCGGACTAAAGCGTACAAAACAACAAAAACAATGAAATAACCAAGTCACCCTGCTACCTTCGGACTAAAGCGTAAAAAACAACAAAACAATGAAATAACCAAGTCACACCGCTACCTTCGGACTAAAGCGTAAGAAACAAAAAAAAAACAATAAAATGACCAAGTCACCCCACTACCTTCGAACTAAAGCGTAAAAAACAACAAAAACAATGAAATAACCAAGTCATCCTGCTACCTTCGGACTAAAGCGTAAAAAACAACAAAAACCATGAAATAACAGAGTCACCCCGCTACCTTCAGATTAAAGCGTAAAAAACAACAAAACAAAGACAATGAAATAACCAAGTCACCCCACTACCTTCTTCGGACTAAAGCGTAAAAAACAACAAAAACAATGAAATAACCAAGTCACCCTGCTACCTTCGGACTAAAGCGTAAAAAACTACAAGAACAAAGACAATGAATTAACCAAGTCAAACCGCTACCTTCGGACTAAAGCGTGAAAAACAACAAAAACAATTAAATAACCAAGTCATCGCGCTACCTTCGGACTAAAGCGTAAAAAACAACAAAAACAATGAAATAACCAAGTCACCCCGCTACCTTCGAACTAAAGCGTAAAAAACTACAAAAACAATGAAATAACCAAGTCACACCGCTACCTTCGGACTAAAGCGTAAGAAACAAAACAAAAACAATGAAATAAGCAAGTCACCCCACTACCTTCAAACTAAAGCGTAAAAAACCAAACAAAAACAATGAAATAACCAAGTCACCCCGCTAACTTCGGACTAAAGCGTAAAAAACAAAACAAAAACAATTAAATAACCAAGTCACCCCGCTACCTTCGGACTAAAGCGTAAGAAACAAAACAAAAACAATGAAATAAGCAAGTCACCCCACTACCTTCAAACTAAAGCGTAAAAAACCAAACAAAAACAATGAAATAACCAAGTCACACCGATACCTTTGGACTAAAGCGTACAAAACAAAACAAAAACAATGAAATAACCAAGTCACCCTGTTACCTTCGGACTAAAGCGTAAAAAACAACAAAACAATGAAATAACCAAGTCACACCGCTACCTTCGGACTAAAGCGTAAAAAACAACAAAAAAAAACTATGAAATAACCAAGTCACCCCACTACCTTCGGACTAAAGCGTAAAAAACAACAAAACAATGAAATAACCAAGTCACACCGCTACCTTCGGACTAAAGCGTAAAAAACAACAAAAAAAAACTATGAAATAACCAAGTCACCCCACTACCTTCGAACTAAAGCGTAAAAAACAACAAAAAAAAACTATGAAATAACCAAGTCACCCCACTACCTTCGAACTAAAGCGTAAAAAACAACAAAAACAATGAAATAACCAAGTCACCCCACTACCTTCGGACTAAAGCGTAAAAAACAACAAAACAATGAAATAACCAAGTCAC
Source organism: Telmatherina bonti (assembly GCF_933228915.1). NCBI lineage: Eukaryota > Metazoa > Chordata > Actinopteri > Atheriniformes > Telmatherinidae > Telmatherina > Telmatherina bonti. The sequence goes on from NC_136620.1 coordinate 2,104,870, forward strand.
ACCGCTACCTTCGGACTAAAGCGTAAAAAACAACAAAAAAAAACTATGAAATAACCAAGTCACCCCACTACCTTCGAACTAAAGCGTAAAAAACAACAAAAACAATGAAATAACCAAGTCACCCCACTACCTTCGGACTAAAGCGTAAAAAACTACAAAAACAATTAAATAACCAAGTCACCCCACTACCTTCGGACTAAAGCATAAAAAACAAAACAAAAACAATTAAATAACCAAGTCACCCCGCTACCTTCGGACTAAAGCGTAAAAAACAAAACAAAAACAATGAAATAACCAAGTCACCCTGCTACCTTCGGACTAAAGCGTAAAAAAACAAACAAAACAAAGACAATGAAATAACCAAGTCACCCCACTACCTTCGAACTAAAGCGTAAAAAACAACAAAAACAATGAAATAACCAAGTCACAACGCTACCTTCGGACTAAAGCGTAAAAAACAAAACAAAAACAATTAAATAACCAAGTCACCCTGCTACCTTCGGACTAAAGCGTAAAAAAACAAACAAAACAAAGACAATGAAATAACCAAGTCACCCCACTACCTTCGAACTAAAGCGTAAAAAACAACAAAAACAATGAAATAACCAAGTCACAACGCTACCTTCGGACTAAAGCGTAAAAAACAAAACAAAAACAATTAAATAACCAAGTCACCCCGCTACCTTCGGACTAAAGCGTAAAAAACAACAAAAACAATGAAATAACCAAGTCATCGCGCTACCTTCGGACTAAAGCGTAAAAAACAACAAAAACAATGAAATAACCAAGTCACCCCGCTACCTTCGGACTAAAGCGTAAAAAACTATAAAAACAATGAAATAACCAAGTCACACCGCTACCTTCGGACTAAAGCGTAAGAATCAAAACAAAAACAATGAAATAATCAAGTCACCCCACTACCTTCAAACTAAAGTGTAAAATACCAAACAAAAACAATGAAATAACCAAGTCACACCGCTACATTCGGACTAAAGCGTACAAAACAACAAAAACAATGAAATAACCAAGTCACACCGCTACCTTCGGACTAAAGCGTAAAAAACAAAACAAAAACAATGAAATAACCAAGTCACCCCACTACCTTCAAATTAAAGCGTAAAAAACAAATAAAACAATGAAATAACCAAGTCACCCCACTACCTTCGGACTAAAGCGTAAAAAAACTACAAAAACAATGAAATAACCAAGTCACACCGCTACCTTTGGACTAAAGCGTAAAAAACAAAACAAAAACAATGAAATAACCAAGTCATCCTGCTACCTTCGGACTAAAGCGTAAAAAACAACAAAAACCATGAAATAACAGAGTCACCCCGCTACCTTCAGATTAAAGCGTAAAAAACAACAAAACAAAGACAATGAAATAACCAAGTCACCCCACTACCTTCTTCGGACTAAAGCGTAAAAAACAACAAAAACAATGAAATAACCAAGTCACCCTGCTACCTTCGGACTAAAGCGTAAAAAACTACAAGAACAAAGACAATGAATTAACCAAGTCAAACCGCTACCTTCGGACTAAAGCGTGAAAAACAACAAAAACAATTAAATAACCAAGTCATCGCGCTACCTTCGGACTAAAGCGTAAAAAACAACAAAAACAATGAAATAACCAAGTCACCCCGCTACCTTCGAACTAAAGCGTAAAAAACTACAAAAACAATGAAATAACCAAGTCACACCGCTACCTTCGGACTAAAGCGTAAGAAACAAAACAAAAACAATGAAATAAGCAAGTCACCCCACTACCTTCAAACTAAAGCGTAAAAAACCAAACAAAAACAATGAAATAACCAAGTCACCCCGCTACCTTCGGACTAAAGCGTAAAAAACAAAACAAAAACAATTAAATAACCAAGTCACCCCGCTACCTTCGGACTAAAGCGTAAGAAACAAAACAAAAACAATGAAATAACCAAGTCACCCCGCTAACTTCGGACTAAAGCGTAAAAAACAAAACAAAAACAATTAAATAACCAAGTCACCCCGCTACCTTCGGACTAAAGCGTAAGAAACAAAACAAAAACAATGAAATAAGCAAGTCACCCCACTACCTTCAAACTAAAGCGTAAAAAACCAAACAAAAACAATGAAATAACCAAGTCACACCGATACCTTTGGACTAAAGCGTACAAAACAAAACAAAAACAATGAAATAACCAAGTCACCCTGTTACCTTCGGACTAAAGCGTAAAAAACAACAAAACAATGAAATAACCAAGTCACACCGCTACCTTCGGACTAAAGCGTAAAAAACAACAAAAAAAAACTATGAAATAACCAAGTCACCCCACTACCTTCGGACTAAAGCGTAAAAAACAACAAAACAATGAAATAACCAAGTCACACCGCTACCTTCGGACTAAAGCGTAAAAAACAACAAAAAAAAACTATGAAATAACCAAGTCACCCCACTACCTTCGAACTAAAGCGTAAAAAACAACAAAAAAAAACTATGAAATAACCAAGTCACCCCACTACCTTCGAACTAAAGCGTAAAAAACAACAAAAACAATGAAATAACCAAGTCACCCCACTACCTTCGGACAAAAGCGTAAAAAACAACAAAACAATGAAATAACCAAGTCACACCGCTACCTTCGGACTAAAGCGTAAAAAACAACAAAAAAAAACTATGAAATAACCAAGTCACCCCACTACCTTCGAACTAAAGCGTAAAAAACAACAAAAACAATGAAATAACCAAGTCACCCCACTACCTTCGGACTAAAGCGTAAAAAACTACAAAAACAATTAAATAACCAAGTCACCCCACTACCTTCGGACTAAAGCATAAAAAACAAAACAAAAACAATTAAATAACCAAGTCACCCCGCTACCTTCGGACTAAAGCGTAAAAAACAAAACAAAAACAATGAAATAACCAAGTCACCCTGCTACCTTCGGACTAAAGCGTAAAAAAACAAACAAAACAAAGACAATGAAATAACCAAGTCACCCCACTACCTTCGAACTAAAGCGTAAAAAACAACAAAAACAATGAAATAACCAAGTCACAACGCTACCTTCGGACTAAAGCGTAAAAAACAAAACAAAAACAATTAAATAACCAAGTCACCCCGCTACCTTCGGACTAAAGCGTAAAAAACAACAAAAACAATGAAATAACCAAGTCATCGCGCTACCTTCGGACTAAAGCGTAAAAAACAACAAAAACAATGAAATAACCAAGTCACCCCGCTACCTTCGGACTAAAGCGTAAAAAACTATAAAAACAATGAAATAACCAAGTCACACCGCTACCTTCGGACTAAAGCGTAAGAATCAAAACAAAAACAATGAAATAATCAAGTCACCCCACTACCTTCAAACTAAAGTGTAAAATACCAAACAAAAACAATGAAATAACCAAGTCACACCGCTACATTCGGACTAAAGCGTACAAAACAACAAAAACAATGAAATAACCAAGTCACACCGCTACCTTCGGACTAAAGCGTAAAAAACAAAACAAAAACAATGAAATAACCAAGTCACACCGCTACCTTCGGACTAAAGCGTAAAAAACAAAACAAAGACAATGAAATAACCAAGTCACCCCGCTACCTTCGAACTAAAGCGTAAAAAACTACAAAAACAATTAAATAACCAAGTCACACCGCTACCTTCGGATTAAAGCGTAAAAAACAAAACAAAAACAATGAAATAACCAAGTCACCCCACTACCTTCAAACTAAAGCGTAAAAAACAACTAAAACAATGAAATAACCAAGTCACCCCACTACCTTCGGACTAAAGCGTAAAAAAACTATAAAAACAATGAAATAACCAAGTCACACCGCTACCTTTGGACTAAGCGTAAAAAACAAAACAAAAACAATGAAATAACCAAGTCATCCTGCTACCTTCGGACTAAAGCGTAAAAAACAACAAAAACCATGAAATAACAGAGTCACCCCGCTACCTTCAGATTAAAGCGTAAAAAACAACAAAACAAAGACAATGAAATAACCAAGTCACACCGCTACCTTCGGACTAAAGCGTACAAAACAACAAAAACAATGAAATAACCAAGTCACCCTGTTACCTTCGGACTAAAGCGTACAAAACAACAAAAACAATGAAATAACCAAGTCACCCCACTACCTTCGAACTAAAGCGTAAAAAAAAACAAAGACAATGAAATAACCAAGTCACCCTGCTACCTTCGGACTAAAGCGTAAAAAACAACAAAAACAATGATATAACCAAGTCACCCCACTACCTTCGGACTAAAGCGTAAAAAACTACAAAAACAATAAAATAACCAAGTCACACCGCTACCTTCGGACTAAAGCGTAAAAAACAAAACAAAAACAATTAAATAACCAAGTCACCCCGCTACCTTCGGACTAAAGCGTAAAAAACAAAACAAAAACAATGAAATAACCAAGTCACCCTGCTACCTTCGGACTAAAGCGTAAAAAACAAAACAAAGACAATGAAATAACCAAGTCACCCCGCTACCTTCGAACTAAAGCATAAAAAACAACAAAAACAATGAAATAACCAAGTCACACCGCTACCTTCGGACTAAAGCGTAAAAAACAAAACAAAAACAATGAAATAACCAAGTCACCCCACTACCTTCAAACAAAGCGTAAAAAACCAAACAAAAACAATGAAATAACCAAGTCACACCGCTACCTTCGGACTAAAGCGTAAAAAACAAAACAAAAACAATGAAATAACCAAGTCACCCCGCTACCTTCGGACTAAAGCGTAAAAAAAAAAAAAACAAAGACAATGAAATAACCAAGTCACCCCACTACCTTCGAACTAAAGCGTAAAAAACAACAAAAACAATGAAATAACCAAGTCACCCCACTACCTTCGGACTAAAGCGTGAAAAACTACAAAAACAATTAAATAACCAAGTCACCCCACTACCTTCGGACGAAAGCATAAAAAACAAAACAAAAACAATTAAATAACCAAGTCACCCCGCTACCTTCGGACTAAAGCATAAAAAACAAAACAAAAACAATGAAATAACCAAGTCACCCTGCTACCTTCGGACTAAAGCGTAAAAAAACAAACAAAACAAAGACAATGAAATAACCAAGTCACCCCACTACCTTCGAACTAAAGCGTAAAAAACAACAAAAACAATGAAATAACCAAGTCACACCGCTACCTTCGGACTAAAGCGTAAAAAACAAAACAAAAACAATTAAATAACCAAGTCACCCCGCTACCTTCGGACTAAAGCGTAAAAAACAACAAAAACAATGAAATAACCAAGTCATCGCGCTACCTTCGGACTAAAGCGTAAAAAACAACAAAAACAATGAAATAACCAAGTCACCCCGCTACCTTCGGACTAAAGCGTAAAAAAACTATAAAAACAATGAAATAACCAAGTCACACCGCTACCTTCGGACTAAAGCGTAAGAATCAAAACAAAAACAATGAAATAATCAAGTCACCCCACTACCTTCAAACTAAAGTGTAAAATACCAAACAAAAACAATGAAATAACCAAGTCACACCGCTACCTTCGGACTAAAGCGTACAAAACAACAAAAACAATGAAATAACCAAGTCACCCTGTTACCTTCGGACTAAAGCGTAAAAAAAAACAAAAAACAAAGACAATTAAATTACCAAGTCACCCCACTACCTTCAGACTAAAGCGTAAGAAACAACAAAAACAATAAATAACCAAGTCACACCGCTACCTTCGGACTAAAGCGTAAAAAACAAAACAAAAACAATGAAGTAACCAAGTCACCCCACTACCTTCAAACTAAAGCGTAAAAAACAAATAAAACCAAGTCACCCCACTACCTTCGGACTAAAGCGTAAAAAAACTACAAAAACAATGAAATAACCAAGTCACACCGCTACCTTTGGACTAAAGCGTAAAAAACAAAACAAAAACAATGAAATAACCAAGTCATCCTGCTACCTTCGGACTAAAGCGTAAAAAACAACAAAAACCATGAAATAACAGAGTCACCCCGCTACCTTCAGATTAAAGCGTAAAAAACAACAAAACAAAGACAATGAAATAACCAAGTCACACCGCTACCTTCGGACTAAAGCGTACAAAACAACAAAAACAATGAAATAACCAAGTCACCCTGCTACCTTCGGACTAAAGCGTAAAAAACAACAAAACAATGAAATAACCAAGTCACACCGCTACCTTCGGACTAAAGCGTAAGAAACAAAAAAAAAACAATAAAATGACCAAGTCACCCCACTACCTTCGAACTAAAGCGTAAAAAACAACAAAAACAATGAAATAACCAAGTCATCCTGCTACCTTCGGACTAAAGCGTAAAAAACAACAAAAACCATGAAATAACAGAGTCACCCCGCTACCTTCAGATTAAAGCGTAAAAAACAACAAAACAAAGACAATGAAATAACCAAGTCACCCCACTACCTTCTTCGGACTAAAGCGTAAAAAACAACAAAAACAATGAAATAACCAAGTCACCCTGCTACCTTCGGACTAAAGCGTAAAAAACTACAAGAACAAAGACAATGAATTAACCAAGTCAAACCGCTACCTTCGGACTAAAGCGTGAAAAACAACAAACACAATTAAATAACCAAGTCATCGCGCTACCTTCGGACTAAAGCGTAAAAAACAACAAAAACAATGAAATAACCAAGTCACCCCGCTACCTTCGAACTAAAGCGTAAAAAACTACAAAAACAATGAAATAACCAAGTCACACCGCTACCTTCGGACTAAAGCGTAAGAAACAAAACAAAAACAATGAAATAAGCAAGTCACCCCACTACCTTCGGACTAAAGCGTGAAAAACTACAAAAACAATTAAATAACCAAGTCACCCCACTACCTTCGGACGAAAGCATAAAAAACAAAACAAAAACAATTAAATAACCAAGTCACCCCGCTACCTTCGGACTAAAGCATAAAAAACAAAACAAAAACAATGAAATAACCAAGTCACCCTGCTACCTTCGGACTAAAGCGTAAAAAAACAAACAAAACAAAGACAATGAAATAACCAAGTCACCCCACTACCTTCGAACTAAAGCGTAAAAAACAACAAAAACAATGAAATAACCAAGTCACACCGCTACCTTCGGACTAAAGCGTAAAAAACAAAACAAAAACAATTAAATAACCAAGTCACCCCGCTACCTTCGGACTAAAGCGTAAAAAACAACAAAAACAATGAAATAACCAAGTCATCGCGCTACCTTCGGACTAAAGCGTAAAAAACAACAAAAACAATGAAATAACCAAGTCACCCCGCTACCTTCGGACTAAAGCGTAAAAAAACTATAAAAACAATGAAATAACCAAGTCACACCGCTACCTTCGGACTAAAGCGTAAGAATCAAAACAAAAACAATGAAATAATCAAGTCACCCCACTACCTTCAAACTAAAGTGTAAAATACCAAACAAAAACAATGAAATAACCAAGTCACACCGCTACCTTCGGACTAAAGCGTACAAAACAACAAAAACAATGAAATAACCAAGTCACCCTGTTACCTTCGGACTAAAGCGTAAAAAAAAACAAAAAACAAAGACAATTAAATTACCAAGTCACCCCACTACCTTCAGACTAAAGCGTAAGAAACAACAAAAACAATAAATAACCAAGTCACACCGCTACCTTCGGACTAAAGCGTAAAAAACAAAACAAAAACAATGAAGTAACCAAGTCACCCCACTACCTTCAAACTAAAGCGTAAAAAACAAATAAAACCAAGTCACCCCACTACCTTCGGACTAAAGCGTAAAAAAACTACAAAAACAATGAAATAACCAAGTCACACCGCTACCTTTGGACTAAAGCGTAAAAAACAAAACAAAAACAATGAAATAACCAAGTCATCCTGCTACCTTCGGACTAAAGCGTAAAAAACAACAAAAACCATGAAATAACAGAGTCACCCCGCTACCTTCAGATTAAAGCGTAAAAAACAACAAAACAAAGACAATGAAATAACCAAGTCACACCGCTACCTTCGGACTAAAGCGTACAAAACAACAAAAACAATGAAATAACCAAGTCACCCTGCTACCTTCGGACTAAAGCGTAAAAAACAACAAAACAATGAAATAACCAAGTCACACCGCTACCTTCGGACTAAAGCGTAAGAAACAAAAAAAAAACAATAAAATGACCAAGTCACCCCACTACCTTCGAACTAAAGCGTAAAAAACAACAAAAACAATGAAATAACCAAGTCATCCTGCTACCTTCGGACTAAAGCGTAAAAAACAACAAAAACCATGAAATAACAGAGTCACCCCGCTACCTTCAGATTAAAGCGTAAAAAACAACAAAACAAAGACAATGAAATAACCAAGTCACCCCACTACCTTCTTCGGACTAAAGCGTAAAAAACAACAAAAACAATGAAATAACCAAGTCACCCTGCTACCTTCGGACTAAAGCGTAAAAAACTACAAGAACAAAGACAATGAATTAACCAAGTCAAACCGCTACCTTCGGACTAAAGCGTGAAAAACAACAAACACAATTAAATAACCAAGTCATCGCGCTACCTTCGGACTAAAGCGTAAAAAACAACAAAAACAATGAAATAACCAAGTCACCCCGCTACCTTCGAACTAAAGCGTAAAAAACTACAAAAACAATGAAATAACCAAGTCACACCGCTACCTTCGGACTAAAGCGTAAGAAACAAAACAAAAACAATGAAATAAGCAAGTCACCCCACTACCTTCAAACTAAAGCATAAAAAACAACAAAAACAATGAAATAACCAAGTCACCCCACTACCTTCGGACTAAAGCGTAAAAAACAACAAAACAATGAAATAACCAAGTCACACCGCTACCTTCGGACTAAAGCGTAAAAAACAACAAAAAAAAACTATGAAATAACCAAGTCACCCCACTACCTTCGAACTAAAGCGTAAAAAACAACAAAAACAATGAAATAACCAAGTCACCCCGCTACCTTCGGACTAAAGCGTAAAAAACTACAAAAACAATTAAATAACCAAGTCACCCCACTACCTTCGGACTAAAGCATAAAAAACAAAACAAAAACAATTAAATAACCAAGTCACCCCGCTACCTTCGGACTAAAGCGTAAAAAACAAAACAAAAACAATGAAATAACCAAGTCACCCTGCTACCTTCGGACTAAAGCGTAAAAAAACAAACAAAACAAAGACAATGAAATAACCAAGTCACCCCACTACCTTCGAACTAAAGCGTAAAAAACAACAAAAACAATGAAATAACCAAGTCACACCGCTACCTTCGGACTAAAGCGTAAAAAACAAAACAAAAACAATTAAATAACCAAGTCACCCCGCTACCTTCGGACTAAAGCGTAAAAAACAACAAAAACAATGAAATAACCAAGTCATCGCGCTACCTTCGGACTAAAGCGTAAAAAACAACAAAAACAATGAAATAACCAAGTCACCCCGCTACCTTCGGACTAAAGCGTAAAAAACTATAAAAACAATGAAATAACCAAGTCACACCGCTACCTTCGGACTAAAGCGTAAGAATCAAAACAAAAACAATGAAATAATCAAGTCACCCCACTACCTTCAAACTAAAGTGTAAAATACCAAACAAAAACAATGAAATAACCAAGTCACACCGCTACCTTCGGACTAAAGCGTACAAAACAACAAAAACAATGAAATAACCAAGTCACCCTGTTACCTTCGGACTAAAGCGTAAAAAAAAAACAAAAAACAAAGACAATTAAATTACCAAGTCACCCCACTACCTTCAGACTAAAGCGTAAGAACCAACAAAAACAATAAATAACCAAGTCACACCGCTACCTTCGGACTAAAGCGTAAAAAACAAAACAAAAACAATGAAATAACCAAGTCACCCCACTACCTTCAAACTAAAGCGTAAAAAACAAATAAAACAATGAAATAACCAAGTCACCCCACTACCTTCGGACTAAAGCGTAAAAAAACTACAAAAACAATGAAATAACCAAGTCACACCGCTACCTTTGGACTAAAGCGTAAAAAACAAAACAAAAACAATGAAATAACCAAGTCATCCTGCTACCTTCGGACTAAAGCGTAAAAAACAACAAAAACCATGAAATAACAGAGTCACCCCGCTACCTTCAGATTAAAGCGTAAAAAACAACAAAACAAAGACAATGAAATAACCAAGTCACACCGCTACCTTCGGACTAAAGCGTACAAAACAACAAAAACAATGAAATAACCAAGTCACCCTGCTACCTTCGGACTAAAGCGTAAAAAACAACAAAACAATGAAATAACCAAGTCACACCGCTACCTTCGGACTAAAGCGTAAGAAACAAAAAAAAAACAATAAAATGACCAAGTCACCCCACTACCTTCGAACTAAAGCGTAAAAAACAACAAAAACAATGAAATAACCAAGTCATCCTGCTACCTTCGGACTAAAGCGTAAAAAACAACAAAAACCATGAAATAACAGAGTCACCCCGCTACCTTCAGATTAAAGCGTAAAAAACAACAAAACAAAGACAATGAAATAACCAAGTCACCCCACTACCTTCTTCGGACTAAAGCGTAAAAAACAACAAAAACAATGAAATAACCAAGTCACCCTGCTACCTTCGGACTAAAGCGTAAAAAACTACAAGAACAAAGACAATGAATTAACCAAGTCAAACCGCTACCTTCGGACTAAAGCGTGAAAAACAACAAAAACAATTAAATAACCAAGTCATCGCGCTACCTTCGGACTAAAGCGTAAAAAACAACAAAAACAATGAAATAACCAAGTCACCCCGCTACCTTCGAACTAAAGCGTAAAAAACTACAAAAACAATGAAATAACCAAGTCACACCGCTACCTTCGGACTAAAGCGTAAGAAACAAAACAAAAACAATGAAATAAGCAAGTCACCCCACTACCTTCAAACTAAAGCGTAAAAAACCAAACAAAAACAATGAAATAACCAAGTCACCCCGCTAACTTCGGACTAAAGCGTAAAAAACAAAACAAAAACAATTAAATAACCAAGTCACCCCGCTACCTTCGGACTAAAGCGTAAGAAACAAAACAAAAACAATGAAATAAGCAAGTCACCCCACTACCTTCAAACTAAAGCGTAAAAAACCAAACAAAAACAATGAAATAACCAAGTCACACCGATACCTTTGGACTAAAGCGTACAAAACAAAACAAAAACAATGAAATAACCAAGTCACCCTGTTACCTTCGGACTAAAGCGTAAAAAACAACAAAACAATGAAATAACCAAGTCACACCGCTACCTTCGGACTAAAGCGTAAAAAACAACAAAAAAAAACTATGAAATAACCAAGTCACCCCACTACCTTCGGACTAAAGCGTAAAAAACAACAAAACAATGAAATAACCAAGTCACACCGCTACCTTCGGACTAAAGCGTAAAAAACAACAAAAAAAAACTATGAAATAACCAAGTCACCCCACTACCTTCGAACTAAAGCGTAAAAAACAACAAAAAAAAACTATGAAATAACCAAGTCACCCCACTACCTTCGAACTAAAGCGTAAAAAACAACAAAAACAATGAAATAACCAAGTCACCCCACTACCTTCGGACTAAAGCGTAAAAAACAACAAAACAATGAAATAACCAAGTCACACCGCTACCTTCGGACTAAAGCGTAAAAAACAACAAAAACAATGAAATAACCAAGTCACCCTGCTACCTTCGGACTAAAGCGTAAAAAACTACAAGAACAAAGACAATGAATTAACCAAGTCAAACCGCTACCTTCGGACTAAAGCGTGAAAAACAACAAAAACAATTAAATAACCAAGTCATCGCGCTACCTTCGGACTAAAGCGTAAAAAACAACAAAAACAATGAAATAACCAAGTCACCCCGCTACCTTCGAACTAAAGCGTAAAAAACTACAAAAACAATGAAATAACCAAGTCACACCGCTACCTTCGGACTAAAGCGTAAGAAACAAAACAAAAACAATGAAATAAGCAAGTCACCCCACTACCTTCAAACTAAAGCGTAAAAAACCAAACAAAAACAATGAAATAACCAAGTCACCCCGCTACCTTCGGACTAAAGCGTAAAAAACAAAACAAAAACAATTAAATAACCAAGTCACCCCGCTACCTTCGGACTAAAGCGTAAGAAACAAAACAAAAACAATGAAATAAGCAAGTCACCCCACTACCTTCAAACTAAAGCGTAAAAAACCAAACAAAAACAATGAAATAACCAAGTCACACCGATACCTTTGGACTAAAGCGTACAAAACAAAACAAAAACAATGAAATAACCAAGTCACCCTGTTACCTTCGGACTAAAGCGTAAAAAACAACAAAACAATGAAATAACCAAGTCACACCGCTACCTTCGGACTAAAGCGTAAAAAACAACAAAAAAAAACTATGAAATAACCAAGTCACCCCACTACCTTCGAACTAAAGCGTAAAAAACAACAAAAACAATGAAATAACCAAGTCACCCCACTACCTTCGGACTAAAGCGTAAAAAACAACAAAACAATGAAATAACCAAGTCACACCGCTACCTTCGGACTAAAGCGTAAAAAACAACAAAAAAAAACTATGAAATAACCAAGTCACCCCACTACCTTCGAACTAAAGCGTAAAAAACAACAAAAACAATGAAATAACCAAGTCACCCCACTACCTTCGAACTAAAGCGTAAAAAACAACAAAAACAATGAAATAACCAAGTCACCCCACTACCTTCGGACTAAAGCGTAAAAAACAACAAAACAATGAAATAACCAAGTCACACCGCTACCTTCGGACTAAAGCGTAAAAAACAACAAAAAAAAACTATGAAATAACCAAGTCACCCCACTACCTTCGAACTAAAGCGTAAAAAACAACAAAAACAATGAAATAACCAAGTCACCCCACTACCTTCGGACTAAAGCGTAAAAAACTACAAAAACAATTAAATAACCAAGTCACCCCACTACCTTCGGACTAAAGCATAAAAAACAAAACAAAAACAATTAAAAAACCAAGTCACCCCGCTACCTTCGGACTAAAGCGTAAAAAACAAAACAAAAACAATGAAATAACCAAGTCACCCTGCTACGTTCGGACTAAAGCGTAAAAAAACAAACAAAACAAAGACAATGAAATAACCAAGTCACCCCACTACCTTCGAACTAAAGCGTAAAAAACAACAAAAACAATGAAATAACCAAGTCACACCGCTACCTTCGGACTAAAGCGTAAAAAACAAAAAAAAAATTAAATAACCAAGTCACCCCGCTACCTTCGGACTAAAGCGTAAAAAACAACAAAAACAATGAAATAACCAAGTCATCGCGCTACCTTCGGACTAAAGCGTAAAAAACAACAAAAACAATGAAATAACCAAGTCACCCCGCTACCTTCGGACTAAAGCGTAAAAAACTATAAAAACAATGAAATAACCAAGTCACACCGCTACCTTCGGACTAAAGCGTAAGAATCAAAACAAAAACAATGAAATAATCAAGTCACCCCACTACCTTCAAACTAAAGTGTAAAATACCAAACAAAAACAATGAAATAACCAAGTCACACCGCTACCTTCGGACTAAAGCGTACAAAACAACAAAAACAATGAAATAACCAAGTCACCCTGTTACCTTCGGACTAAAGCGTAAAAAAAAACAAAAAACAAAGACAATTAAATTACCAAGTCACCCCACTACCTTCAGACTAAAGCGTAAGAACCAACAAAAACAATAAATAACCAAGTCACACCGCTACCTTCGGACTAAAGCGTAAAAAACAAAACAAAAACAATGAAATAACCAAGTCACCCCACTACCTTCAAACTAAAGCGTAAAAAACAAATAAAACAATGAAATAACCAAGTCACCCCACTACCTTCGGACTAAAGCGTAAAAAAACTACAAAAACAATGAAATAACCAAGTCACACCGCTACCTTTGGACTAAAGCGTAAAAAACAAAACAAAAACAATGAAATAACCAAGTCATCCTGCTACCTTCGGACTAAAGCGTAAAAAACAACAAAAACCATGAAATAACAGAGTCACCCCGCTACCTTCAGATTAAAGCGTAAAAAACAACAAAACAAAGACAATGAAATAACCAAGTCACACCGCTACCTTCGGACTAAAGCGTACAAAACAACAAAAACAATGAAATAACCAAGTCACCCTGCTACCTTCGGACTAAAGCGTAAAAAACAACAAAACAATGAAATAACCAAGTCACACCGCTACCTTCGGACTAAAGCGTAAGAAACAAAAAAAAAACAATAAAATGACCAAGTCACCCCACTACCTTCGAACTAAAGCGTAAAAAACAACAAAAACAATGAAATAACCAAGTCATCCTGCTACCTTCGGACTAAAGCGTAAAAAACAACAAAAACCATGAAATAACAGAGTCACCCCGCTACCTTCAGATTAAAGCGTAAAAAACAACAAAACAAAGACAATGAAATAACCAAGTCACCCCACTACCTTCTTCGGACTAAAGCGTAAAAAACAACAAAAACAATGAAATAACCAAGTCACCCTGCTACCTTCGGACTAAAGCGTAAAAAACTACAAGAACAAAGACAATGAATTAACCAAGTCAAACCGCTACCTTCGGACTAAAGCGTGAAAAACAACAAAAACAATTAAATAACCAAGTCATCGCGCTACCTTCGGACTAAAGCGTAAAAAACAACAAAAACAATGAAATAACCAAGTCACCCCGCTACCTTCGAACTAAAGCGTAAAAAACTACAAAAACAATGAAATAACCAAGTCACACCGCTACCTTCGGACTAAAGCGTAAGAAACAAAACAAAAACAATGAAATAAGCAAGTCACCCCACTACCTTCAAACTAAAGCGTAAAAAACCAAACAAAAACAATGAAATAACCAAGTCACACCGCTACCTTTGGACTAAAGCGTACAAAACAAAACAAAAACAATGAAATAACCAAGTCACCCTGTTACCTTCGGACTAAAGCGTAAAAAACAACAAAACAATGAAATAACCAAGTCACACCGCTACCTTCGGACTAAAGCGTAAAAAACAACAAAAAAAAACTATGAAATAACCAAGTCACCCCACTACCTTCGAACTAAAGCGTAAAAAACAACAAAAACAATGAAATAACCAAGTCACCCCACTACCTTCGGACTAAAGCGTAAAAAACAACAAAACAATGAAATAACCAAGTCACACCGCTACCTTCGGACTAAAGCGTAAAAAACAACAAAAAAAAACTATGAAATAACCAAGTCACCCCACTACCTTCGAACTAAAGCGTAAAAAACAACAAAAACAATGAAATAACCAAGTCACCCCACTACCTTCGGACTAAAGCGTAAAAAACTACAAAAACAATTAAATAACCAAGTCACCCCACTACCTTCGGACTAAAGCATAAAAAAAAAAAAAAAAACAATTAAATAACCAAGTCACCCCGCTACCTTCGAACTAAAGCGTAAAAAACAACAAAAACAATGAAATAACCAAGTCACCCCACTACCTTCGGACTAAAGCGTAAAAAACAACAAAACAATGAAATAACCAAGTCACACCGCTACCTTCGGACTAAAGCGTAAAAAACAACAAAAAAAAACTATGAAATAACCAAGTCACCCCACTACCTTCGAACTAAAGCGTAAAAAACAACAAAAAAAAACTATGAAATAACCAAGTCACCCCACTACCTTCGAACTAAAGCGTAAAAAACAACAAAAACAATGAAATAACCAAGTCACCCTGCTACCTTCGGACTAAAGCGTAAAAAACTACAAGAACAAAGACAATGAATTAACCAAGTCAAACCGCTACCTTCGGACTAAAGCGTGAAAAACAACAAAAACAATTAAATAACCAAGTCATCGCGCTACCTTCGGACTAAAGCGTAAAAAACAACAAAAACAATGAAATAACCAAGTCACCCCGCTACCTTCGAACTAAAGCGTAAAAAACTACAAAAACAATTAAATAACCAAGTCATCCCGTTACCTTCGGACTAAAGCGTAAAAAACAAAACAAATCTATTTTACTTGAAGTTTACTGTTCAATAGCCTGTTCTTATTTGGGGGACCTGAAAAGACACAGGCTCACATATAACCTGACACAGTTGACATAAAGAAAAGCTCGTATGTCCACTATCGTTCATAACAAAGTACGTTTAAACGTCAATTTAAATGCATAAACATGTCATGAATACATTTCCAAACAGGGCTTTATTCCGTGTCCTAAAAATATCTTTTTACGCAAACATGGGTTTATTTTGTTGGTTAGTTTTTTTCTGTCACGTTTATTCATGCTCCTGTAAAAAGAAAAAAGAAAAAAAAAACCAAAAACATTTTTTATAATACTAGTAGTAGTAGTAGGAATAGTAGTACTGGTAGCATTATAGTAGTAGAAAATATCAATACAGTAGTAGTAGTAGAAAACAGTGCGTATCTCTAAAATTGTTTTTTTTTTAAAAACACAAGTACTAGTAATACTACTAGTAGTACTAACTACTACTAGTAATACTACTAGTAGTAGTTAGTACTACTAGTAGTATTACTAGTAGTTGTACTACTACTACTACTACTAGTAGTAGTAGTTGTACTACTACTACTACTACAACTAGTACTACTGCGTTCACAGAAACAGTCATACTGTACAGACACACCGTAGGCGACAGGTTCTGTTTATATATTTTTATAAATGTTTGAATATTTTATAGGTTTACTGAAACAGTGATGTCGTCCCTCTGACCAGCGCAGTGGACCAGAACCGGTACCGTGTTTATGAACAGAACCGGCACCGGACCGGGTTAATGACCAGAACCAGCACCGGACCAGGTTAATGACCAGAACCGGCACCGGACCGGGCTAATGACCAGAACCGGTACCCGACCGGGTTAATGACCAGAACCGGTACCGGACCACCAGCTGAGGCAGGAAAAGCAGTGTTAGCATCCTGCTAGCTGCAGTTAGCACTGCTACACTGGGAGGAGGAGCTGAAGAAAAGCTCGGTTCCGACCCAGACCGGTTCGAGTCGGTCACACCTACCCAGATTGACGGTCACCTCGCGGAACCGGCACGCGGCTTCCCGCTCAAACCCACAGATCTCAATGAAACTACGCTCCAATGCCGCCGCCATCTTGTCCTCGTGCCGAGCTGCGCGCGCTGCTCTTTCAAACGGCCGCCTCCTTCTTCTTCTGCTGCTGGTATTACCATAGACATAATTTACATAGACAGCTTCCTTCCTCTGCTGCTGGCTGGTCATAGACATCATATATTCGTAGACGCCTCATTGAGCGCTGGAGAGTGAACCAGCGTCGCCGCCATATTGAATGGGTCTCCGCTGTCGAGTTTTGCTGCAGCGTCAACGTAGTTTCCCCACAAAACTGTGGGGTTGTGGAACAACCCGTTTATATTACACACTAAAAAAAAAACACTTTTCTACATAATTGGTTGATAAATAATATTAACACAGTGAATAATCTCTTAAATGCAAGTGAATTATTAGAATTATTATGATATTATTATTAGAATTATTCCTACACACCAAGAACCCAGTAGAGGCAACACAGGATCAAAAAGTAGAAGTAGAAAAAAAGCGTAGCTTCATATATGAGTAACGAAGCAGAGCGCTGGAGGATTTAATGTACTGCACAAAGGACAATCATGAGACAACAAGTGGGGAGAAGACATTACATTTAACAAAGAATGAATGAAGAATAAAATAAACCTAAATTAACACTAATACACATATATATATACACACACACACATTTTATATATATATATATATATATATATATATATATATATATATATATATATATATATATATATATATATATATATATATATATATATATGTGTGTGTATATGCGTGTATCTATATATGTGTGTATACATATATATGTTGTATATATATATATATATATATATATATATATATATATATATATATATATATATATATATATATATATATATATTTACATATATATATTTGTATATATATATATATATATATATATATATAAATTTGCATATATATTTGTATATGTATATATATATATATATATATATATATATATATATATATATATATATATATATATATATATATATATATATATATATATATATATGTATATATGTACGTATGTGTATGTTCTGTATACAGCAAAATTTGGATTGTCTTCATTAAATCTTACTCCAAGGTTTTTGGAAAGATTGATTAACAACCAGCCGAGACCTTTTTCAGCTATTTTGCTCAATTTGTCAGCAAGCTAAGCCTGACAAAAATGTCTTGTACTTTCCGATATCTGCAAGGTTAAAGCTGTTGGACAGAGACACCAAACAGCCCCAGGCTGCAAAGACTGTTGATCTTTACAGAATCTCTATTTTCTTACATAACTTGTAGCTGGATTTTTATGTGATTTTGTTTTTCTTTACAAACAGATGTGCTTTTTATTGTTAGGTTATATTCTTAATTGTGGAGGAACTTGAATTTATGATGTGCTAAAATATTACTTTTTACATCATTCATCATTTGTGCTTTTTTGGGGGGGGGTTTGGGGGAGGGGTTGTTCTTAGTTTTTAATTTAAAACGGTTTATTAATAAACTTTGATATGACTTAACTAATAAATAATTAGTGGGACCTGAAACTGAACGGTGTCTCTAGTCTGATGCATTCATAGCATAGTTTGGATGTTAATATGTCCTCATGTGAATTCCTTTACCCCCCCCACACACGTAGTTCGCCTAATTATAACAAGTTCATATCACTCGGGGCGTCACCGTAGCAACACGTTAACCGGCTGGTTCAGACCAGCTGGCTTTCCATATGTGAATAAAAGAAACGCTTTAGCTTCTGGTTGACAGCAGTTGTTCAACATAAAAATCACTGCTCTAATAACCTGGCTCAATGATCACCTTAGGAGTGGCCTCCCAAAATGGTGCGGGTCTACTATTTATGTCCCAGACCGCATTACGTCATCACGTCCGTCGTCAAGCCCTATAGTGCGCTGGAGAGTGAACCAGCATCTCCGCCATATTGGATGGGCAGAGTCATGGCCCCCACACTGATCCCTGGGGAACTCCACAAACAATATTCAAACAATCTGACTTGTATTGTGTATTCACCAGTATTCACATACTGTTGTCTGTTAAATAGTTTTGTATCCATTTCAACCATAGACCGAAGATGAAAGATGGACGGAGCTTCGGGTAAAAGTGAAGCCTATGTAGAAGTACATAAAACTGCAGTTCCCCCTTCATCCACTAGGGGCTGCAAAACAGAGCAAATCCCCATAGACTCCCATGTTAAAAAGACCAACTTCACAGCAGAAATAAACATGTTTACAGCAGAAATAAATGTTAAAAGTCCGTGCTCTGACAGAGACTGCATCACCCTAGTGCACCGGGGCTTCCTGTAGTCCCACTGTGTCGCCACATAAGTTTGTCTCGTGGCTCGGCAGCACACCTGTAGCATATTAAGTGGCTCGTGCCATCCGTGTTGCATCCTGTGTTAGTGTGGGTGTGAGAGTTCCGTGTGCGTTCTTTCTATGTAATTACAGCGTTTGAATGAAACGTGTGTTTATTTCAGCTATAACCTGACGTGATCATAAGCTTCATTTTAGTTTCTGCTACACCTCGCAGCTAAACTGCATGTGTGCATGTTAGTTGTCGGCTAAAATAATCAGTCACATTGAGTACAGTTCCAGTTATAACTTTAAACCTGTAAATGATCATTTCATTGGCAATCTGTTGGTTCTGTTATGTTTAATTGTTTAGAGAAATTATTCATTACATTTCATTTGTTGGGTTGGAGTTCCCTCTGTAGGATAACTGTAGTACTGCGGGTCATTTTCTGTAGTATTGATGTGTATGGGATTGCTAATCTCCAGTTAGTTATGTATCCATTTGTTCTTTCTGTTGCAGATAACCACACATACATACCTGTTGTATGATTGTACCTCCTTGCTGAGCCTTCAGTAAACTGATCTGCACTGCACTGCTGGAGTTTGCCTGTTCTTTCTGACCGAGGACGATTCAGTTGACGCACTGTTGAATATCAGCTGTGACATATACATCTTTTAACAATAAACATGTTTACAGAAGAAATAAACAGGTTTGACTCTGCTACATGACCTTATGAATAGAATAGAATAGAAGCTGCTTGGTTTAATTCCCAGCTTCAAGCTTTAAAACAGACATCAAGACGTTTGGAAAGAAAATGGCGTTCATCTGGTTTAGAAGAGTGTCGCATAGTCTGGAAAGAAAGTTTAATAGTGTATAAAAAAGCCTTGCATGTGGCTAGAACAGCTTATTATTCATCATTGATAGAGGAGAAGAAGAACAACCCCAGGTTTCTCTTCAGCACTGGAACCAGACTGACTAAGAGCCATAGTGCCGTTGAGCCATCTATTCCTTTCAACCTCAGCTGTGACGACTTTATGAGTTTCTTTTAAAAATAAAATAAAAAATTCTTGAGAAAACAGTTTCAACCCAACTATGTTCCTATCTGAGCAGAAACAATCTGAAGAGTTCCAGTCAGGATTTAGAGCTCATCATAGCACAGAAACAGCACTGGTGAAAGTCTAATGATCTTCTCATGGCCTCAGATAAAGGACTTCTGTCTGGACTCATTCTTTTAGATCTCAGTGCTGCATTCGACACTATTGATCACAATATTCTGCTACAGAGGCTGGAACATGTTATTGGGATTAAAGGGACCACATTAGACTGGTTCCAGTCAGATTTATCTGATAGATTTCAGTTTGTAAATGTAAATGATGAGTCTTCCTCACACACCAGGGTAAGTCATGGAGTTCCTCAGGGTTCTGTACTTGGACCAATACTTTTCACATTATACATGCTTCCCTTAGGAAATATCATCAGGCAGCGTGGTATAAATGTTCATTGCTATGCGGATGACACTCAGATCTACCTCTCCATGAAGCCAGATGAAACCAATCAGTTTCTTAGGCTATGTTCAGACTGCAGGGCTTGCTGCTCATTTTGGATGTTTTTGTGAAATCCAAAGTTTTTGAAAGTCCGTTCACATTTCCGATCAAATGTACAAACTTGTATGTGATCTCCTGTATGGACCTCATGCGCACCAGAAGCGTTCCACATGTGTAGAAGACACGGCGACATGCAATGAGCGTGCATGTGACGTCTTTGTGTTTGTGGAAGTAAGTATAGATGGCAGCAGAGCATTAGCTATTTTAAAAGTTTTGTCCAACCGTAGCCACAACATTGTGAATGGGTTTGTTTTAAGGAGACGTTTACAGAAGAGGAAAGTCAAGGTTTTGGTCGAGGCCTTTTGTGGAGCTGTGGCAGCAACAACTGTAGAGAGAAACGCGGACTACTTCAACTGCAAAGGGTGGTACTCGGTTCTCCTGCAGGGTGTCGTGGATCATCGCTTTTGGTAAGAAACACTGATTTGACTGTTTTTAAATAACTGTAATTAAATGTCTTGTCCTCACGTTTTCTCTTTTGTCGTCCAATTATATATGTTAAAACACAAGCTCCATTGTACATAAAAGATCTTATAGTTCCATATATTCCAAATAGAGCACTTTGCTCTCAGACTGCAGGTTTACTGGTGGTTCCCAGAGTCTCAAAGAGTCCTATGGGAGGAAGAGGAGGGTGGGAGGAAGAGGAAGATGGGAGGAAGAGGAGGGTGGGAGGAAGAGGAAGATGGGAGGAAGAGGAGGGTGGGAGGAAGAGGAGGGTGGGAGGAAGAGGCAGGTGGGGGAAGAGGAAGATGAGAGGAAGAGGAAGATGGGAGGAAGAGGAAGATGAGAGGAAGAGGACGGTGGGAGGAAGAGGAGGGTGGGAGGAAGAGGCAGGTGGGGGAAGAGGAAGATGAGAGGAAGAGGACGGTGGGAGGAAGAGGAGGGTGGGAGGAAGAGGATGGTGGGGGAAGAGGAAGAAGAGAGGAAGAGGACGGTGGGAGGAAGAGGAGGGGGGGAAGAGGAAGATGGGAGGAAGAGGACGTGGGAGGAAGAGGAAGATGGGAGGAAGAGGAGGGTGGGAGGAAGAGGAAGGTGGGAGGAAGAGGAAGATGAGAGGAAGAGGACGTGGGAGGAAGAGGAGGGTGGGGGGAAGATGGGAAGGAGAGGAAGGTGGGAGGAAGAGGAGGGTGGGAGGAAGAGGAAGGTGGGAGGAAGAGGATGGTGGGAGGAAGAGGATGGTGGGGGAAGAGGAAGATGAGAGGAAGAGGACGTGGGAGGAAGAGGAGGGTGGGGGGAAGATGGGAGGGAGAGGAAGATGGGAGGAAGAGGACGATGGTAGGAAAAGGAAGATGGTAGGAAGAGGACGTGGGAGGAAGAGGACGATGGGAGGAAAAGGAAGATGGGAGGGAGAGGAAGATGGGAGGAAGAGGAGGGTGGGAGGAAGAGTCTTTGTCCAGCAGGCTCCTCTCTTATGGAATCAGATCTCATAGTGGGATCAGGCCGGATCCTGTTCTGGTCTGCATCTCTGACTCCTCATGTCTTCCTGCTTCCTGCTACCTGCTTCCTACTTCCTGCTACCTGCTTCCTGCTACGTGCTTCCTACTTCCTGCTACCTGCTTCCTACTTCCTGCTACCTGCTTCCTGCTACCTGCTTCCTACTTCCTGCTACTTGCTACCTGCTTCCTGCTACCTGCTTCCTGCTACCTGCATCCGGCTTCCTGCTACCTACATCCTGCTACCTGCTTCCTACTTCCTGCTACCTGCTTCCTGCTACCTGCTTCCTACTTCCTGCTACCAGCTTCCTACTTCCTGCTACTTGCTACCTGCTACCTGCTACCTGCTTCCTGCTACCTGCATCCTGCTTCCTGCTTCCTGGTACCTGCATCCTGCTGACTGATTCCTGCTTCCTGCTACCTGCTACCTGCTTCCTGCTTCCTGCTTCCTGCTACCTGCATCCTGCTGACTGATTCCTGCTTGCTGCTTCTTGCTACCTGCTTTCTGCTTCCTGCTTCTTGCTACCTGCTACCTGCTTCCTGCTGACTGATTCCTGCTACCTGCTTCCTGCTACCTGCTTCCTGTTGACTGCTTCCTGCTACTTGCTTCCTGCTTCCTGCTACCTGCTTCCTGCTTCCTGCTACCTGCTTCCTGTTGACTGCTTCCTGCTACCTGCTTCCTGCTGACTGATTCTGCTTCCTGCTTCCTGCTTCTTGCTTCCTGCCGACTGATTCCTACTACCTGCATCTTGCTACCTGCTTCCTACTTTCTGCTACTTTCTTCCTGCTACCCGCTACCTGCTTCCTGCTACCTGCTACCTGCTTCCTGCTGACTGCTTCCTGCTGACTGCTTCCTGCTACTTGCTTCCTGCTACCTGCTTCCTGCTACTTGCTTCCTGCTACCGGCTTCCTGCTACCTTCTACCTGCTTCCTGCTACTTGCTTCCTGCTTCCTGCTTCCTGCTACCTGCTACCTGCTACCTGCTTCCTGCTTCCTGCTACCTGCTTCCTGCTACCTGCTACCTGCTTCCTGCTTCTTGCTTCTTGCTTCTTGATACCTGCTACCTGCTTCCTGCTTCTTGCTTCTTGCTTCTTGATACCTGCTACCTGTTCCTTGCTTCCTGCTACCTGCTACCTGCTTCCTGCTACCTGCTTTCTGCTACCTGCTACCTGCTTCCTGCTGACTGCTTCCTGCTTCCTGCTTCCTGCTACCTGCTAACTCCTTACTGCTTCCTGCTACCTGCTTTCTGCTACCTGCTTCCTGCTACCTGCTACCTGCTACCTGCTACCTGCTACCTGCTACCTGCTTCCTTCTACCTGCTACCTGCTTCCTGCTACCGGCTTCCTGCTACCGGCTTCTTGCTACCTGCTTCCTGCTGACTGATACCTGTTACTTGCTTCCTGCTACCTGCTTCCTGCTTCCTGCTACCTGCTTATTGCTTCTTGCTACCTGCTACCTGTTCCTTGCTTCCTGCTACCTGCTTCCTGCTGACTGCTTCCTACTTCCTGCTACCTGCTTCCTGCTACCCACTACCTGCTTCTTGCTACCTGCTAGCTGCTTCCTGCTGACTGCTTCCTGGTACCTGCTTCCTGCTACCTGCTTCCTACTTCCTGCTACCTGCTACCTGCTACCTGCTTCCTGCTACCTGCTTTCTGGTACCTGCTTCCTGCTACCTGCTTCCTGCTGACTGCTTCCTGCTGACAGATTCCTGCTACTTGCTTCCTTCTACCTGCTACCTGAATCCTGCTACCTGCATCCTGCTTCCTGCTTCCTGCTACCTGCATCCTGCTGACTGATTCCTGCTTCCTGCTACCTGCTTTCTGCTTCCTGCTTCCTGCTACCTGCATCCTGCATCCTGCTGACTGATTCCTGCTTGCTGCTACCTGCTTCCTGCTACCTGCTTCCTGCTTCTTGCTACCTGCTTTCTGCTTCCTGCTACCTGCTTCCTGCTAACTGCTTCCTGCTACCTGCTACCTGCTTCCTGCCACCTGCTTCCTGCTGACTGATTCCTGCTACTTGCTACCTGCTACCTGCTTCTTGCTAACTGCTTCCTGCTACCTTCAACCTGCGTCCTGCTACCTGCTTCCTGCTGACTGATTCCTGCTTCCTGCTTCCTGCTACCTGCTTCCTGTTGACTGCTTCCTGCTTCCTGTTGACTGCTTCCTGCTACTTGCTCCCTGCTTCCTGCTACCTGCTTCCTGCTTCCTGCTGACTGCTTCCTGCTTCCTGCTTCCTGTTGACTGCTTCCTGCTACCTGCTTCCTGCTACCTGCTTCCTGCTTCCTGCTTCCTGCTACCTGCTACTTGCTCCCTGCTTCCTGCTACCTGCTTCCTGCTTCCTGCTGACTGCTTCCTGCTTCCTGTTGACTGCTTCCTGCTACCTGCTACCTGCTTCCTGCTGACAGATTCCTGCTACTTGCTTCCTGCTACCTGCTTCCTGCTACTTGCTTCCTGCTACCTGCTACCTGCTTCCTGCTACCTTCTACCTGCTTCCTGCTACTTGCTACCTGCTACCTGTTCCTTGCTTCCTGCTACCTGTTTCCTGCTGACTGCTTCCTACTTCCTGCTACCTGCTTCCTGCTACCCACTACCTGCTTCTTGCTACCTGCTAGCTGCTTCCTGCTGACTGCTTCCTGCTACCTGCTTTCTGCTACCTGCTACCTGCTACCTGCTTCCTGCTTCCTGCTTCCTGCTACCTGCTTTCTGCTACCTGCTACCTGCTACCTGCTACCTGCTTCCTGATTCATGCTACCTGCTTTCTGGTACCTGCTCCCTGCTACCTACTTCCTGCTGACTGCTTCCTGCTACCTGCTTTCTGCTACCTGCTTCCTGCTAACCGCTACCTGCTACCTGCTACCTGCTTCCTTCTACCTGCTACCTGCTTCCTGCTACCTGCTGACTGCTTCCTGCTACTTGATTCCTGCTACCTTCTTCCTGCTGACTGATTCCTGCTACTTGCTTCCTGCTACCTGCTTCTCGCTTCTTGCTACCTGCTTCCTGCTTACTGCTTCCTGCTACCTGCTTTCTACTACCTGCTACCTGCTGACTGCTTCCTGCTACCTGCTTTCTGCTACCTGCTTCCTGCTACCCGCTAACCGCTACCTACTACCTGCTTCCTTCTACCTGCTACCTGCTTCCTGCTACCTGCTTTCTGCTTCCTGCTACCTGCGTCCTGCTACCTGCTTCCTGCTTCCTGCTTCCTGCTTCCTGCTACCTGCTACCTGCGTCCTGCTACCTGCTTCTCGCTTCTTGCTACCTGCTTCCTGCTACTTGCTTCCTGCTTCCTGCTGACTGCTTCCTGCTTACTGCTACCTGCTTCTTGCTACCTGCTTCCTGCTGACTGATTCCTGCTTCCTGCTACTTGCTTCCTGCTACCTGCAACCTGCTACCTGCTTCCTGCTTCCTGCTACCTGCTACCTCCTTACTGCTTCCTGCTACCTGCTTTCTGCTTCCTGCTTCCTGCTACCTGCTACCTGCGTCCTGCTACCTGCTACCTGCTACCTGTTTCTTGCTTCTTGCTACCTGCTTCCTGCTGACTGATACCTGTTACTTGCTTCCTGCTACCTGCTTCCTGCTTCCTGCTACCTGCTTATTGCTTCTTGCTACCTGCTACCTGTTCCTTGCTTCCTGCTACCTGCTTCCTGCTGACTGCTTCCTACTTCCTGCTACCTGCTTCCTGCTACCCACTACCTGCTTCTTGCTACCTGCTAGCTGCTTCCTGCTGACTGCTTCCTGCTACCTGCTTCCTGCTACCTGCTTCCTGCTTCCTGCTACCTGCTACCTGCTACCTGCTTCCTGCTACCTGCTTTCTGGTACCTGCTTCCTGCTACCTGCTTCCTGCTGACTGCTTCCTGCTGACAGATTCCTGCTACTTGCTTCCTTCTACCTGCTACCTGAATCCTGCTACCTGCATCCTGCTTCCTGCTTCCTGCTACCTGCATCCTGCTGACTGATTCCTGCTTCCTGCTACCTGCTACCTGCTTCCTGCTTCCTGCTACCTGCATCCTGCATCCTGCTGACTGATTCCTGCTTGCTGCTACCTGCTTCCTGCTACCTGCTTCCTGCTTCTTGCTACCTGCTTTCTGCTTCCTGCTACCTGCTTCCTGCTAACTGCTTCCTGCTACCTGCTACCTGCTTCCTGCCACCTGCTTCCTGCTGACTGATTCCTGCTACTTGCTACCTGCTACCTGCTTCCTGCTAACTGCTTCCTGCTACCTTCAACCTGCGTCCTGCTACCTGCTTCCTGCTGACTGATTCCTGCTTCCTGCTTCCTGCTACCTGCTTCCTGTTGACTGCTTCCTGCTTCCTGTTGACTGCTTCCTGCTACTTGCTCCCTGCTTCCTGCTACCTGCTTCCTGCTTCCTGCTGACTGCTTCCTGCTTCCTTCAACCTGCGTCCTGCTACCTGCTTCCTGCTGACTGATTCCTGCTTCCTGCTTCCTGCTACCTGCTTCCTGTTGACTGCTTCCTGCTTCCTGTTGACTGCTTCCTGCTACTTGCTCCCTGCTTCCTGCTACCTGCTTCCTGCTTCCTGCTGACTGCTTCCTGCTTCCTGTTGACTGCTTCCTGCTACCTGCTTCCTGCTACCTGCTTCCTGCTTCCTGCTTCCTGCTACCTGCTACTTGCTCCCTGCTTCCTGCTACCTGCTTCCTGCTTCCTGCTGACTGCTTCCTGCTTCCTGTTGACTGCTTCCTGCTACCTGCTACCTGCTTCCTGCTGACAGATTCCTGCTACTTGCTTCCTGCTACCTGCTTCCTGCTACTTGCTTCCTGCTACCTGCTACCTGCTTCCTGCTACCTTCTACCTGCTTCCTGCTACTTGCTTCCTGCTTCCTGCTTCCTGCTACCTGCTACCTGCTTCCTGCTACCTGCTACCTGCTTCCTACTACTTGCTACCTCCTTCCTGCTCCCTGCATCCTGCTGAACTGATTCCTGCTTCCTGCTATCTGCCTCCTGCTACCTGCTTCCTGCTGACTGCTTCCTACATCCTGCTACCCGCTTCCTGCTACCCGCTACTTGCTTCCTGCTTTCTGCTACCTGCTTCCTGCTACCTGCGTTCTGCTACCTGCTACCTGCTTCCTGCTGACTGCTTCCTGCTTCCTGCTACCTGCTACCTCCTTAATGCTTCCTGCTACCTGCTTTCTGCTACCTGCTTCCTGCTACCTGCTACCTGCTTCCTGCTACCTGTTTCCTGCTAACCGCTACCTGCTTCCTGCTACCTGCTACCTGCTTCCTGCTTCCTGCTTCCTGCTACCTGCTTCCTGCTGACTGATTCCTATTACTTGCTTCCTGCTACCTGCTTCTTGCTTCTTGCGTCTTGCTACCTGCTACCTGTTCCTTGCTTCCTGCTACCTGTTTCCTGCTGACTGCTTCCTACTTCCTGCTACCTGCTTCCTGCTACCCACTACCTGCTTCTTGCTACCTGCTAGCTGCTTCCTGCTGACTGCTTCCTGCTACCTGCTTTCTGCTACCTGCTACCTGCTACCTGCTTCCTGCTACCTGCTACCTGCTACCTGCTTCCTGATTCATGCTACCTGCTTTCTGGTACCTGCTCCCTGCTACCTACTTCCTGCTGACTGCTTCCTGCTACCTGCTTTCTGCTACCTGCTTCCTGCTAACCGCTACCTGCTACCTGCTACCTGCTTCCTTCTACCTGCTACCTGCTTCCTGCTACCTGCTGACTGCTTCCTGCTACTTGATTCCTGCTACCTTCTTCCTGCTGACTTATTCCTGCTACTTGCTTCCTGCTACCTGCTTCTCGCTTCTTGCTACCTGCTTCCTGCTTACTGCTTCCTGCTACCTGCTTTCTACTACCTGCTACCTGCTGACTGCTTCCTGCTACCTGCTTTCTGCTACCCGCTAACCGCTACCTACTACCTGCTTCCTTCTACCTGCTACCTGCTTCCTGCTACCTGCTTTCTGCTTCCTGCTACCTGCGTCCTGCTACCTGCTTCCTGCTTCCTGCTTCCTGCTTCCTGCTACCTGCTACCTGCGTCCTGCTACCTGCTTCTCGCTTCTTGCTACCTGCTTCCTGCTACTTGCTTCCTGCTTCCTGCTGACTGCTTCCTGCTTACTGCTACCTGCTTCTTGCTACCTGCTTCCTGCTGACTGATTCCTGCTTCCTGCTACTTGCTTCCTGCTACCTGCAACCTGCTACCTGCTTCCTGCTTCCTGCTACCTGCTACCTCCTTACTGCTTCCTGCTACCTGCTTTCTGCTACCTGCTTCCTGCTACCTGCTACCTGCTTCCTTCTACCTGCTACCTGCTTCCTGCTACCTGCTTCCTGCTAACCGCTACCTGCTTCCTGCCGCCTGCTACCTGCGTCCTGCTACCTGCTTCCTGCTACCTCCTTCCTGATGACTGATTCCTGTTACTTGCTTCCTGCTACCTGCTTCTTGCTTCTTGCTTCTTGCTACCTGCTACCCTTTCCTTGCTTCCTGCTACCTGCTTCCTGCTGACTGCTTCCTACTTCCTGCTACATGCTTCCTGCTACCCACTACCTGCTTCTTGCTACCTGCTAGTTGCTTCCTGCTACCTTCTTTCTGCTACCTGCTACCTGCTACCTGCTTCCTGCTACCTGCTTCCTGCTACCTCCTTCCTGATTCCTGCTACCTGCTTTCTGGTACCTGCTCCCTGCTACCTGCTTCCTGCTGACTGCTTCCTGCTACCTGCTTTCTGCTACCTGCGTCCTGCTAAACGCTACCTGCTACCTGCTACCTGCTACCTGCTTCCTTCTACCTGCTACCTGCTTCCTGCTACCTGCTGACTGCTTCCTGCTACTTGATTCCTGCTACCTTCTTCCTGCTGACTGATTCCTGCTACTTGCTTCCTGCTACCTTCTTCTCGCGTCTTGCTACCTGCTTCCTGCTACCTGCTTCCTGCTGACTGCTTCCTGCTTCCTGCTACTTGCTTCCTGCTACCTGCTACCTGCTGACTGCTTCCTGCTTCCTGCTTCCTGCTACCTGCTACCTGCTTCCTACTTCCTGCTACCTGCTTCCTGCTGACTGCTTACTGCTTCCTGCTACCTGCTTTCTACTACCTGCTACCTGCTGACTGCTTCCTGCTACCTTCTTTCTGCTACCTGCTTCCTGCTACCCGCTAACCGCTACCTGCTACCTGCTTCCTTCTACCTGCTACCTGCTTCCTGCTACCTGCTTTCTGCTTCCTGCTACCTGCGTCCTGCTACCTGCTTCCTGCTTCCTCCTTCCTGCTTCCTGCTACCGGCTACCTGCGTCCTGCTACCTTCTTCCTGCTACCTGCTTCCTGCTGACTGATTCCTGTTACTTTCTTCCTGCTACCTGCTACCCGGTTCCTGCTACCTGCTTCTTGCTTCTTGCTACCTGCTTTCTGCTTCCTGCTACCTGCTACCTGCTGACTGCTTCCTGCTACCTGCTTTCTTCTACCTGCTTCCTGCTGACTGATTCCTGCTTCTTGCTTCCTGCTACTTATGTCCTGCTTCCTGCTTCCTGCTACCTGCTTCCTGCTTCCTGCTTCCGGCTTCCTGCTACCTGTTCCTTGCTTCCTGCTACCTGCTTCCTGCTGACTGCTTCCTACTTCCTGCTACCTGCTTCCTGCTACCCACTACCTGCTTATTGCTACCTGCTAGCTGCTTCCTGCTGACTGCTTCCTTCTTCCTGCTACCTGCTTTCTGATACCTGCTACCTGCTTCCTGCTACCTGCTTCCTGCTACCTGCTACCTGCTACCTGCTTCCTGCTACCTTCTACCTGCTTCCTGCTACTTGCTTCGTGCTTCCTGCTACCTGCTACCTGCTTCCTGCTACCTGCTACCTGCTTCCTGCTACTTGCTACCTCCTTCCTGCTCCCTGCATCCTGCTGAACTGATTCCTGCTTCCTGCTATCTGCCTCCTGCTACCTGCGTCCTGCTGACTGCTTCCTACTTCCTGCTACCCGCTTCCTGCTACCCGCTATTTGCTTCCTGCTTTCTGCTACCTGCTTCCTGCTACCTGCGTTCTGCTACCTGCTACCTGCTTCCTGCTGACTGCTTCCTGCTTCCTGCTACCTGCTACCTCCTTAATGCTTCCTGCTACCTGCTTTCTGCTACCTGCTACCTGCTACCTACTACCTGCTTCCTGCTACCTGCTTCCTGCTTCCTGCTACCTGCTTTCTGCTTCCTGCTTCCTGCTTCCTGCTACCTGCTTCCTGATTCCTGCTACCTGCTGACTGCTTCCTGCTACCTGCTACCTGCTTCCTGCTACCTGCTTCCTGCTACTTGCTTCCTGCTTCCTGCTTCCGTCTACCTGCTACCTACTTCCTGCTACCTGCTACCTTCGTCCTGCGACCTGTTTCCTGCTACCTGTTTCCTGCTGACTGATTCCTGTTACTTGCTTCCTGCCACCTGCTTCTTGCTTCTTGCTTCTTGCTACCTGCTACCTGTTCCTTGCTTCCTGCTACCTGCTTCCTGCTGACTGCTTCCTACTTCCTGCTACCTGCTTCCTGCTACCCACTACCTGCTTCTTGCTACCTGCTAGCTGCTTCCTGCTGACTGCTTCCTGCTACCTGCTTTCTGCTACCTGCTACCTGCTACCTGCTTCCTGATTCCTGCTACCTGCTTTCTGGTACCTGCTACCTGCTTCCTGCTGACTGCTTCCTGCTACCTGCTTTCTGCTACCTGCTTCCTGCTAAGCGCTACCTGCTACCTACTACCTGCTTCCTTCTACCTGCTACCTGCTTCCTGCTACCTGCTTTCTGCTTCCTGCTTCCTGCTTCCTGCTACCTGCTACCTGCTTCCTGATTCCTGCTACCTGCTGATTGCTTCCTGCTACTTGATTCCTGCTACCTGCTTCCTGCTGACTGATTCCTGCTACTTGCTTCCTGCTACCTGCTTCTCGCTTCTTGCTATCTGCTTCCTGCTGACTGCTTCCTGCTACCTGCTTCTTGCTATCTGCTTCCTGCTGACTGATTCCTGCTTCCTGCTACTTGCTTCCTGCTACCTGCTACCTGCTACCTGCTTCCTTCTTCTTTTTACCTGCTTTCTGTGTCCTTCTTCCTGCTACCTGCTTCCTGCTGACTGCTTCCTACTTCCTGCTTCCTGCTTCCTGCTACCTGCTTCCTGCTGACTGATTCCTGCTTCTTGCTTCCTGCTGACTGAGTCCTGGTCCCTGCTACCTGCTTTCTGCTGACTGCTTCCTGCTACCTGCTTCCTGCTGACTGCTTCCTGCTTCCTGCTACCTGCTACCTGCTACCTGCTTCCTACTTCCTGCTTCCTGCTACCTGCTTCCTTCTGACTGCTTACTGCTTCCTGCTACCTGCTTTTTACTACCTGCTACCTGCTGACTGCTTCCTGCTACCTGCTTTCTGCTACCTGCTTCCTGCTACCCGCTAACCGCTACCTGCTACCTGCTTCCTTCTACCTGCTTCCTGCTTGCTGCTTCCTGCTTCCTGCTTCCTGCTACCTGCTACCTGCGTCCTGCTGACTGCTTCCTGCTACCTGCTTCCTGCTGACTGATTCCTGTTACTTGCTTCCTTCTACATGCTACCCACTTCCTGCTACCTGCTTCTTGCTTCTTGCTACCTGCTTTCTGCTTCCTGCTTCCTGCTACCTGCTTCCTGCTGACTGCTTCCTGCTACCTGCTTTCTTCTACCTGCTTCCTGCTGACTGATTCCTGCTTCCTGCTACTTGCGTCCTGCTTCCTGCTACCTGCTTTCTGCTTCCTGCTACCTGTTCCTTGCTTCCTGCTACCTGCGTCCTGCTACCTGCTTCCTGCTGACTGCTTCTTGCTACCTGCTAGCTGCTTCCTGCTGACTGCTTCCTGCTTCATGCTACCTGCTTTCTGCTACCTGCTACCTGCTTCCTGCTACCTGCTTCCTGATTCCTGCTACCTGCTTTCTGGTACCTGCTTCCTGCTACCTGCTTCCTGCATACTGCTTCCTGCTACCTGCTTTCTGCTACCTGCTTCCGGATTTCTGCTACCTGCTACCTGCTACCTGCTACCTGCTACCTGCTTCCTTCTACCTGCTACCTGCTTCCTGCTACCTGCTTTCTGCTACCTGCTTCCTGCTACCCGCTACCCGCTACCTGCTACCTGCTTCCGTCTACCTGCTTCCTGCTTACTGCTACCTGCTTTCTGCTTCCTGCTACCTGCTACATGCTTCCTGCTTCCTGCTTCCTGCTACCTGCTTTCTGCTACCTGCTTCCTGCTACCTGCTACCTGCTACCTGCTTCCTTCTACCTGCTACCTGCTTCCTGCTACCGGCTTCCTGCTACCTGCTACCTGCTTCCTGCAACCTGCTACCTGCTTCCTGCTTCCTGCTACCTGCTACCGTCGTCCTACTACCTGCTTCCTGCTACCTGCTTCCTGCTGACTGATTCCTGTTACTTGGTTCCTGTTACCTGCTACCGCTTCCTGCTACCTGCTTCTTGCTTCTTGCTACCTGCTTTCTGCTTCCTGCTACCTGCTTCCTGCTGACTGATTCCTGCTTCCTGCTACTTGCGTCCTGCTTCCTGCTTCTGCTTCCTGCTTCCTGCTTCCTGCTTCCTGCTACCTGTTCCTTGCTTCCTGTTACCTGCTTCCTGCTGACTGCTTCCTACTTCCTTCTACCTGCTTCCTGCTACCCACTACCTGCTTCTTGCTACCTGCTAGCTTCTTTCTGCTGACTGCTTCCTGCTTCCTGCTACCTGCTTTCTGCTACCTGCTACCTGCTTCCTGCTACCTGCTTCCTGATTCCTGCTACCTGCTTTCTGGTACCTGCTTCCTGCTGACTGCTTCCTGCTACCTGCTTTCTGCTATCTGCTTCCTGCTTACCGCTACCTGCTACCTGCTACCTGCTACCTGCTACCTTCTACCTGCTACCTGCTTCCTGCTACCTGCTGACTGCTTCCTGCTACTTGATTCCTGCTACCTGCTTCTTGCTGACTGATTCCTGCTACTTGCTTCCTGCTACCTGCTTCTCGCTTCTGGCTACCTGCTTCATGCTACCTGCTTCTTGCTGACTGCTTCCTGCTTCCTGCTACCTGCTTCTTGCTACCTACTTCCTGCTGACTGATTCCTGTTTCCTGCTTCCTGCTACTTGCTTCCTGCTCCCTGCTACCTGCTACCTGCTTCCTGCTTCTTGCTGACTGATTCCTGCTACTTGCTTCCTGCTACCTGCTTCTCGCTTCTGGCTACCTGCTTCATGCTACCTGCTTCTTGCTGACTGCTTCCTGCTTCCTGCTTCCTGCTTCTTGCTTCTTGCTACCTGCTACCTGTTCCTTGCTTCCTGCTACCTGCTTCCTGCTATCCACTACCTGCTTCTTGCTACCTGCTAGCTGCTTCCAGCTGACTGCTTCCTGCTACCTGTTTTCTGCTACCTGCTTCCTGCTAAGCGCTACCTGCTACCTACTACCTGCTTCCTGCTACCTGCTTCCTGCTTCCTGCTACCTGCTTTCTGCTTCCTGCTTCCTGCTTCCTGCTACCTGCTTCCTGATTCCTGCTACCTGCTGACTGCTTCCTGCTACTTGCTTCCTGCTTCCTGCTTCCTGCTACCTGCTTCTCGCTTCTTGCTATCTGCTTCCTGCTGACTGCTTCCTGCTACCTGCTTCTTGCTATCTGCTTCCTGCTGACTGATTCCTGCTTCCTGCTACTTGCTTCCTGCTACCTGCTACCTGCTACCTGCTTCCTTCTTCTTTTTACCTGCTTTCTGTGTCCTTCTTCCTGCTACCTGCTTCCTGCTGACTGCTTCCTACTTCCTGCTTCCTGCTTCCTGCTACCTGCTTCCTGCTGACTGATTCCTGCTTCTTGCTTCCTGCTGACTGAGTCCTGGTCCCTGCTACCTGCTTTCTGCTGACTGCTTCCTGCTACCTGCTTCCTGCTGACTGCTTCCTGCTTCCTGCTACCTGCTACCTGCTACCTGCTTCCTACTTCCTGCTTCCTGCTACCTGCTTCCTGCTGACTGCTTACTGCTTCCTGCTACCTGCTTTTTACTACCTGCTACCTGCTGACTGCTTCCTGCTACCTGCTTTCTGCTACCTGCTTCCTGCTACCCGCTAACCGCTACCTGCTACCTGCTTCCTTCTACCTGCTTCCTGCTTGCTGCTTCCTGCTTCCTGCTTCCTGCTACCTGCTACCTGCGTCCTGCTACCTGCTTCCTGCTACCTGCTTCCTGCTGACTGATTCCTGTTACTTGCTTCCTTCTACATGCTACCCACTTCCTGCTACCTGCTTCTTGCTTCTTGCTACCTGCTTTCTGCTTCCTGCTTCCTGCTACCTGCTTCCTGCTGACTGCTTCCTGCTACCTGCTTTCTTCTACCTGCTTCCTGCTGACTGATTCCTGCTTCCTGCTACTTGCGTCCTGCTTCCTGCTACCTGCTTTCTGCTTCCTGCTACCTGTTCCTTGCTTCCTGCTACCTGCGTCCTGCTACCTGCTTCCTGCTGACTGCTTCTTGCTACCTGCTAGCTGCTTCCTGCTGACTGCTTCCTGCTTCATGCTACCTGCTTTCTGCTACCTGCTACCTGCTTCCTGCTACCTGCTTCCTGATTCCTGCTACCTGCTTTCTGGTACCTGCTTCCTGCTACCTGCTTCCTGCTGACTGCTTCCTGCTACCTGCTTTCTGCTACCTGCTTCCTGCTAACTGCTACCTGCTACCTGCTACCTGCTACCTGCTACCTGCTACCTGCTTCCTTCTACCTGCTACCTGCTTCCTGCTACCTGCTTTCTGCTACCTGCTTCCTGCTACCCGCTACCCGCTACCTGCTACCTGCTTCCGTCTACCTGCTTCCTGCTTACTGCTACCTGCTTTCTGCTTCCTGCTACCTGCTACATGCTTCCTGCTTCCTGCTTCCTGCTACCTGCTTTCTGCTACCTGCTTCATGCTACCTGCTACCTGCTACCTGCTTCCTTCTACCTGCTACCTGCTTCCTGCTACCGGCTTCCTGCTACCTGCTACCTGCTTCCTGCAACCTGCTTCCTGCTTCCTGCTTCCTGCTACCTGCTACCGTCGTCCTACTACCTGCTTCCTGCTACCTGCTTCCTGCTGACTGATTCCTGTTACTTGGTTCCTGCTACCTGCTACCCGCTTCCTGCTACCTGCTTCTTGCTTCTTGCTACCTGCTTTCTGCTTCCTGCTTCCTGCTACCTGCTTCCTGCTGACTGATTCCTGCTTCCTGCTACTTGCGTCCTGCTTCTGCTTCCTGCTTCCTGCTTCCTGCTACCTGTTCCTTGCTTCCTGTTACCTGCTTCCTGCTGACTGCTTCCTACTTCCTTCTACCTGCTTCCTGCTACCCACTACCTGCTTCTTGCTACCTGCTAGCTTCTTTCTGCTGACTGCTTCCTGCTTCCTGCTACCTGCTTTCTGCTACCTGCTACCTGCTTCCTGCTACCTGCTTCCTGATTCCTGCTACCTGCTTTCTGGTACCTG
Organism: Telmatherina bonti; assembly: GCF_933228915.1. Classification (NCBI taxonomy): domain Eukaryota; kingdom Metazoa; phylum Chordata; class Actinopteri; order Atheriniformes; family Telmatherinidae; genus Telmatherina; species Telmatherina bonti. Next base: position 2,140,632 of record NC_136620.1, read on the forward strand.
CTTCCTGCTGACTGCTTCCTGCTACCTGCTTTCTGCTATCTGCTTCCTGCTTACCGCTACCTGCTACCTGCTACCTGCTACCTGCTACCTTCTACCTGCTACCTGCTTCCTGCTACCTGCTGACTGCTTCCTGCTACTTGATTCCTGCTACCTGCTTCTTGCTGACTGATTCCTGCTACTTGCTTCCTGCTACCTGCTTCTCGCTTCTGGCTACCTGCTTCATGCTACCTGCTTCTTGCTGACTGCTTCCTGCTTCCTGCTACCTGCTTCTTGCTACCTACTTCCTGCTGACTGATTCCTGTTTCCTGCTTCCTGCTACTTGCTTCCTGCTCCCTGCTACCTGCTACCTGCTTCCTGCTTCTTGCTGACTGATTCCTGCTACTTGCTTCCTGCTACCTGCTTCTCGCTTCTGGCTACCTGCTTCATGCTACCTGCTTCTTGCTGACTGCTTCCTGCTTCCTGCTTCCTGCTTCTTGCTTCTTGCTACCTGCTACCTGTTCCTTGCTTCCTGCTACCTGCTTCCTGCTATCCACTACCTGCTTCTTGCTACCTGCTAGCTGCTTCCAGCTGACTGCTTCCTGCTACCTGTTTTCTGCTACCTGCTTCCTGCTAAGCGCTACCTGCTACCTACTACCTGCTTCCTGCTACCTGCTTCCTGCTTCCTGCTACCTGCTTTCTGCTTCCTGCTTCCTGCTTCCTGCTACCTGCTTCCTGATTCCTGCTACCTGCTGACTGCTTCCTGCTACTTGCTTCCTGCTTCCTGCTTCCTGCTACCTGCTACCTGCTTCCTGCTACCTGCTTCCTGCTACTTGCTTCCTGCTTCCTGCTTCCGTCTACCTGCTACCTACTTCCTGCTACCTGCTACCTTCGTCCTGCGACCTGTTTCCTGCTACCTGTTTCCTGCTGACTGATTCCTGTTACTTGCTTCCTGCCACCTGCTTCTTGCTTCTTGCTTCTTGCTACCTGCTACCTGTTCCTTGCTTCCTGCTACCTGCTTCCTGCTGACTGCTTCCTACTTCCTGCTACCTGCTTCCTGCTACCCACTACCTGCTTCTTGCTACCTGCTAGCTGCTTCCTGCTGACTGCTTCCTGCTACCTGCTTTCTGCTACCTGCTACCTGCTACCTGCTTCCTGATTCCTGCTACCTGCTTTCTGGTACCTGCTACCTGCTTCCTGCTGACTGCTTCCTGCTACCTGCTTTCTGCTACCTGCTTCCTGCTAAGCGCTACCTGCTACCTACTACCTGCTTCCTTCTACCTGCTACCTGCTTCCTGCTACCTGCTTTCTGCTTCCTGCTTCCTGCTTCCTGCTACCTGCTACCTGCTTCCTGATTCCTGCTACCTGCTGATTGCTTCCTGCTACTTGATTCCTGCTACCTGCTTCCTGCTGACTGATTCCTGCTACTTGCTTCCTGCTACCTGCTTCTCGCTTCTTGCTATCTGCTTCCTGCTGACTGCTTCCTGCTACCTGCTTCTTGCTATCTGCTTCCTGCTGACTGATTCCTGCTTCCTGCTACTTGCTTCCTGCTACCTGCTACCTGCTACCTGCTTCCTTCTTCTTTTTACCTGCTTTCTGTGTCCTTCTTCCTGCTACCTGCTTCCTGCTGACTGCTTCCTACTTCCTGCTTCCTGCTTCCTGCTACCTGCTTCCTGCTGACTGATTCCTGCTTCTTGCTTCCTGCTGACTGAGTCCTGGTCCCTGCTACCTGCTTTCTGCTGACTGCTTCCTGCTACCTGCTTCCTGCTGACTGCTTCCTGCTTCCTGCTACCTGCTACCTGCTTCCTACTTCCTGCTTCCTGCTACCTGCTTCCTGCTGACTGCTTACTGCTTCCTGCTACCTGCTTTTTACTACCTGCTACCTGCTGACTGCTTCCTGCTACCTGCTTTCTGCTACCTGCTTCCTGCTACCCGCTAACCGCTACCTGCTACCTGCTTCCTTCTACCTGCTTCCTGCTTGCTGCTTCCTGCTTCCTGCTTCCTGCTACCTGCTACCTGCGTCCTGCTTCCTGCTTCCTGCTACCTGCTTCCTGCTGACTGATTCCTGCTACCTGTTTTCTGCTACCTGCTTCCTGCTAAGCGCTACCTGCTACCTACTACCTGCTTCCTGCTACCTGCTTCCTGCTTCCTGCTACCTGCTTTCTGCTTCCTGCTTCCTGCTTCCTGCTACCTGCTTCCTGATTCCTGCTACCTGCTGACTGCTTCCTGCTACTTGCTTCCTGCTTCCTGCTTCCTGCTACCTGCTACCTGCTTCCTGCTACCTGCTTCCTGCTACTTGCTTCCTGCTTCCTGCTTCCGTCTACCTGCTACCTACTTCCTGCTACCTGCTACCTTCGTCCTGCGACCTGTTTCCTGCTACCTGTTTCCTGCTGACTGATTCCTGTTACTTGCTTCCTGCCACCTGCTTCTTGCTTCTTGCTTCTTGCTACCTGCTACCTGTTCCTTGCTTCCTGCTACCTGCTTCCTGCTGACTGCTTCCTACTTCCTGCTACCTGCTTCCTGCTACCCACTACCTGCTTCTTGCTACCTGCTAGCTGCTTCCTGCTGACTGCTTCCTGCTACCTGCTTTCTGCTACCTGCTACCTGCTACCTGCTTCCTGATTCCTGCTACCTGCTTTCTGGTACCTGCTACCTGCTTCCTGCTGACTGCTTCCTGCTACCTGCTTTCTGCTACCTGCTTCCTGCTAAGCGCTACCTGCTACCTACTACCTGCTTCCTTCTACCTGCTACCTGCTTCCTGCTACCTGCTTTCTGCTTCCTGCTTCCTGCTTCCTGCTACCTGCTACCTGCTTCCTGATTCCTGCTACCTGCTGATTGCTTCCTGCTACTTGATTCCTGCTACCTGCTTCCTGCTGACTGATTCCTGCTACTTGCTTCCTGCTACCTGCTTCTCGCTTCTTGCTATCTGCTTCCTGCTGACTGCTTCCTGCTACCTGCTTCTTGCTATCTGCTTCCTGCTGACTGATTCCTGCTTCCTGCTACTTGCTTCCTGCTACCTGCTACCTGCTACCTGCTTCCTTCTTCTTTTTACCTGCTTTCTGTGTCCTTCTTCCTGCTACCTGCTTCCTGCTGACTGCTTCCTACTTCCTGCTTCCTGCTTCCTGCTACCTGCTTCCTGCTGACTGATTCCTGCTTCTTGCTTCCTGCTGACTGAGTCCTGGTCCCTGCTACCTGCTTTCTGCTGACTGCTTCCTGCTACCTGCTTCCTGCTGACTGCTTCCTGCTTCCTGCTACCTGCTACCTGCTTCCTACTTCCTGCTTCCTGCTACCTGCTTCCTGCTGACTGCTTACTGCTTCCTGCTACCTGCTTTTTACTACCTGCTACCTGCTGACTGCTTCCTGCTACCTGCTTTCTGCTACCTGCTTCCTGCTACCCGCTAACCGCTACCTGCTACCTGCTTCCTTCTACCTGCTTCCTGCTTGCTGCTTCCTGCTTCCTGCTTCCTGCTACCTGCTACCTGCGTCCTGCTTCCTGCTTCCTGCTACCTGCTTCCTGCTGACTGATTCCTGTTACTTACTTCCTTCTACATGCTACCCACTTCCTGCTACCTGCTTCTTGCTTCTTGCTACCTGCTTTCTGCTTCCTGCTTCCTGCTACCTGCTTCCTGCTGACTGCTTCCTGCTACCTGCTTTCTTCTACCTGCTTCCTGCTGACTGATTCCTGCTTCCTGCTACTTGCGTCCTGCTTCCTGCTACCTGCTTTCTGCTTCCTGCTACCTGTTCCTTGCTTCCTGCTACCTGCGTCCTGCTACCTGCTTCCTGCTGACTGCTTCTTGCTACCTGCTAGCTGCTTCCTGCTGACTGCTTCCTGCTTCATGCTACCTGCTTTCTGCTACCTGCTACCTGCTTCCTGCTACCTGCTTCCTGATTCCTGCTACCTGCTTTCTGGTACCTGCTTCCTGCTACCTGCTTCCTGCTGACTGCTTCCTGCTACCTGCTTTCTGCTACCTGCTTCCTGCTAACTGCTACCTGCTACCTGCTACCTGCTACCTGCTACCTGCTTCCTTCTACCTGCTACCTGCTTCCTGCTACCTGCTACCTGCTTTCTGCTACCTGCTTCCTGCTACCCGCTACCCGCTACCTGCTACCTGCTTCCGTCTACCTGCTTCCTGCTTACTGCTACCTGCTTTCTGCTTCCTGCTACCTGCTACATGCTTCCTGCTTCCTGCTTCCTGCTACCTGCTTCCTGCTACCTGCTTCATGCTACCTGCTACCTGCTACCTGCTTCCTTGTACCTGCTACCTGCTTCCTGCTACCGGCTTCCTGCTACCTGCTACCTGCTTCCTGCAACCTGCTTCCTGCTTCCTGCTTCCTGCTACCTGCTACCGTCGTCCTACTACCTGCTTCCTGCTACCTGCTTCCTGCTGACTGATTCCTGTTACTTGGTTCCTGCTACCTGCTACCCGCTTCCTGCTACCTGCTTCTTGCTTCTTGCTACCTGCTTTCTGCTTCCTGCTTCCTGCTACCTGCTTCCTGCTGACTGATTCCTGCTTCCTGCTACTTGCGTCCTGCTTCCTGCTTCTGCTTCCTGCTTCCTGCTTCCTGCTTCCTGCTACCTGTTCCTTGCTTCCTGTTACCTGCTTCCTGCTGACTGCTTCCTACTTCCTTCTACCTGCTTCCTGCTACCCACTACCTGCTTCTTGCTACCTGCTAGCTTCTTTCTGCTGACTGCTTCCTGCTTCCTGCTACCTGCTTTCTGCTACCTGCTACCTGCTTCCTGCTACCTGCTTCCTGATTCCTGCTACCTGCTTTCTGGTACCTGCTTCCTGCTGACTGCTTCCTGCTACCTGCTTTCTGCTATCTGCTTCCTGCTTACCGCTACCTGCTACCTGCTACCTGCTACCTGCTACCTTCTACCTGCTACCTGCTTCCTGCTACCTGCTGACTGATTCCTGCTACTTGCTTCCTGCTACCTGCTTCTCGCTTCTGGCTACCTGCTTCATGCTACCTGCTTCTTGCTGACTGCTTCCTGCTTCCTGCTACCTGCTTCTTGCTACCTACTTCCTGCTGACTGATTCCTGTTTCCTGCTTCCTGCTACTTGCTTCCTGCTCCCTGCTACCTGCTCCCTGCTTCCTGCTTCTTGCTGACTGATTCCTGCTACTTGCTTCCTGCTACCTGCTTCTCGCTTCTGGCTACCTGCTTCATGCTACCTGCTTCTTGCTGACTGCTTCCTGCTTCCTGCTTCCTGCTTCCTGCTACCTGCTACCTGTGTCCTGCTACCTGCTTCCTGCTGACTGCTTCCTACTTCCTCCTTCCTGCTACCTGCTTCCTGCTGAATGATTCCTGCTTCTTGCTTCCTGCTGACTGAGTCCTGCTCCCTGTTACCTGCTTCCTGCTGACTGCTTCCTGCTACCTGCTTCCTACTTCCTGCTACCTGCTTCCTGCTGACTGCTTCCTGCTACCTGCTTCCTGCTGACTGATTCCTGCTGACTGCTTCCTGCTAACTGCTTCCTACTTCCTGCTACCTGCTACCTGCTTCCTGCTGACTGCTTACTGCTTCCTGCTATCTGCTTTCTACTACCTGCTACCTGCTGACTGCTTCCTGCTACCTGCTTTCTGCTACCTGCTTCCTGCTACCCGCTACCCGCTACCTGCTTCCTTCTACCTGCTACCTGCTTTGTGCTTCCTGCTACCTGCTACCTGCTTTGTGCTTCCTGCTACCTGCTACCTGCGTCCTGCTACCTGCTTCCTGGTGACTGCTTCCTGCTTCCTTCTTCCTGCTACCTGCGTCCTGCTACCTGCTACCTGCTGACTGCTTACTGCTTCCTGCTACCTGCTTTCTCCTACCTGCTACCTGCTTCTTGCTTCTTGCTGACTGCTTCCTACTTCCTGCTTCCTGCTACCTGTTTCTTGCTTCTTGCTACCTGCGTCCTGCTGACTGATTCCTGTTACTTCGTTCCTGCTACCTGCTACCTGCTTCTTGCTTCTTGCTACCTGCTACCTGTTCCTTGCTTCCTGCTACCTGCTTGCTGCTGACTGCTTCCTACTTCCTGCTACCTGCTTCCTGCTACCCACTACCTGCTTCTTGCTACCTGCTAGCTGCTTCCTGCTGACTGCTTCCTGCTACCTGCTTTCTGCTACCTGCTACCTGCTACCTGCTTCCTGCTACCTGCTTCCTGCTACCTGCTTCCTGATTCCTGCTACCTGCTTTCTGGTACCTGCTTCCTGCTACCTGCTTCCTGCTACCTGCTTCCTGCTACCTGCTTCCTGATTCCTGCTACCTGCTTTCTGGTACCTGCTTCCTGCTACCTGCTTCCTGCTACCTGCTTCCTGCTACCTGCTTCCTGATTCCTGCTACCTGCTTTCTGGTACCTGCTTCCTGCTACCTGCTTCCTGCTGACTGCTTCCTGCTGACAGATTCCTGCTACTTGCTTCCTGCTACCTGCATCCTGCTTCCTGCTACCTGCATCCTGCTGACTAAATCCTGCTTCCTGCTACCTGCTACCTGCTACCTGCTTCCTGCTTCCTGCTACCTGCTTCCTGCTTCTTGCTACCTGCTTTCTGCTTCCTGCTTCTTGATACCTGCTCCCTGCTTCCTGCTACCTGCTACCTGCTTCCTGCTAACTGCTTCCTGCTACCTGCTACCTGCTTCCTGCTGACTGATTCCTGCTACTTGCTACCTGCTACCTGCTTCCTGCTAACTGCTTCCTGCTACCTTCTACCTACTTCCTGCTACCTGCTTCCTGCTGACTGATTCCTGCTACCTGCTTCCTGCTACCTGCTTCCTGTTGACTGCTTCCTGCTACTTGCTTCCTGCTTCCTGCTACCTGCTTCCTGCTTCCTGCTGACTGCTTCCTACTTCCTGTTGACTGCTTCCTGCTACTTGCTTCCTGCTTCCTGCTTCCTGCTACCTGCTTCCTGCTGACTGATTTCTTCTTCCTGCTTCTTGCTTCCTGCCGACTGATGCCTACTACCTGCTACCTGCTTCCTGCTACATGCTTCCTACTTCCTGCTACTTTCTTCCTGCTACCCGCTACCTGCTTCCTGCTACCTGCTTCCTGCTACCTGCTCCCCTCTTCCTGCTGACTGCTTCCTGCTGACAGATTCCTGCTACTTTCTTCCTGCTACCTGCGTCCTGCTACTTGCCTTCTGCTACCTGCTACCTTCTTCCTGCTACCTTTTACTTGCTTCCTGCTACTTGCTTCCTGCTTCCTGCTTCCTGCTACCTGCTACCTGCTACCTGCTTCCTGCTACTTGCTACCTCCTTCCTGCTCCCTGCATCCTGCTGAACTGATTCCTGCTTCCTGCTATCTGCCTCCTGCTACCTACTTCCTGCTGACTGCTTCCTACTTCCTGCTACCTGCTTCCTGCTACCCGCTCTTGCTTCCTGCTTTCTGCTACCTGCTTTCTGCTACCTGCTACCTGCTTCCTGCTGACTGCTTCCTGCTTCCTGCTACCTGCTACCTCCTTACATCTTCCTGCTACCTGCTTTCTGCTACCTGCTTCCTGCTACCTGCTACCTGCTTCCTTCTACCTGCTACCTGCTTTCTGCTACCTGCTTCCTGCTACCTGCTACCTGCTTCCTGCTACCTGCATCCTGCTACCTGCTTCCTGCTACCTGCTTCCTGCTCACTGATTCCTGTTACTTGCTTCCTGCTACCTGCTTCTTGCTTCTTGCTACCTGCTACCTGTTCCTTGCTTCCTGCTACCTGCTTCCTGCTATCCACTACCTGCTTCTTGCTACCTGCTAGCTGCTTCCAGCTGACTGCTTCCTGCTACCTGCTTTATGCTACCTGCTACATGCTACCTGCTTCCTGCTACCTGCTTCCTGCTTCCTGCTACCTGCTTTCTGCTTCCTGCTTCCTGCTTCCTGCTACCTGCTTCCTGATTCCTGCTACCTGCTGACTGCTTCCTGCTACTTGCTTCCTGCTTCCTGCTTCCTGCTACCTGCTACCTGCTTCCTGCTACCTGCTTCCTGCTACTTGCTTCCTGCTTCCTGCTTCCGTCTACCTGCTACCTACTTCCTGCTACCTGCTACCTTCGTCCTGCGACCTGTTTCCTGCTACCTGCTTCCTGCTGACTGATTCCTGTTACTTGCTTCCTGCCACCTGCTTCTTGCTTCTTGCTTCTTGCTACCTGCTACCTGTTCCTTGCTTCCTGCTACCTGCTTCCTGCTGACTGCTTCCTACTTCCTGCTACCTGCTTCCTGCTACCCACTACCTGCTTCTTGCTACCTGCTAGCTGCTTCCTGCTGACTGCTTCCTGCTACCTGCTTTCTGCTACCTGCTACCTGCCACCTGCTTCCTGATTCCTGCTACCTGCTTTCTGGTACCTGCTACCTGCTTCCTGCTGACTGCTTCCTGCTACCTGCTTTCTGCTACCTGCTTCCTGCTAAGCGCTACCTGCTACCTACTACCTGCTTCCTTCTACCTGCTACCTGCTTCCTGCTACCTGCTTTCTGCTTCCTGCTTCCTGCTTCCTGCTACCTGCTACCTGCTTCCTGATTCCTGCTACCTGCTGATTGCTTCCTGCTACTTGATTCCTGCTACCTGCTTCCTGCTGACTGATTCCTGCTACTTGCTTCCTGCTACCTGCTTCTCGCTTCTTGCTACCTGCTTCCTGCTGACTGCTTCCTGCTACCTGCTTCTTGCTATCTGCTTCCTGCTGACTGATTCCTGCTTCCTGCTACTTGCTTCCTGCTACCTGCTACCTGCTACCTGCTACCTGCTTCCTTCTTCTTTTTACCTGCTTTCTGTGTCCTTCTTCCTGCTACCTGCTTCCTGCTGACTGCTTCCTACTTCCTGCTTCCTGCTTCCTGCTACCTGCTTCCTGCTGACTGATTCCTGCTTCTTGCTTCCTGCTGACTGAGTCCTGGTCCCTGCTACCTGCTTTCTGCTGACTGCTTCCTGCTACCTGCTTCCTGCTGACTGCTTCCTGCTTCCTGCTACCTGCTACCTGCTTCCTACTTCCTGCTTCCTGCTACCTGCTTCCTGCTGACTGCTTCCTGCTACCTGCTTTCTGCTACCTGCTTCCTGCTACCCGCTAACCACTACCTGCTACCTGCTTCCTTCTACCTGCTACCTGCTTCCTGCTACCTGCTGACTGCTTCCTGCTACCTGCTTCCTGCAACCTGCTTCCTGCTTCCTGCTTCCTGCTACCTGCTACCTGCGTCCTGCTACCTGCTTCCTGCTACCTGCTTCCTGCTGACTGATTCCTGTTACTTGCTTCCTTCTACCTGCTACCCACTTCCTGCTACCTGCTTCTTGCTTCTTGCTACCTGCTTTCTGCTTCCTGCTTCCTGCTACCTGCTTCCTGCTGACTGCTTCCTGCTACCTGCTTTCTTCTACCTGCTTCCTGCTGAATGATTCCTGCTTCCTGCTACTTGCGTCCTGCTTCCTGCTTCCTGCTTCCTGCTACCTGCTTTCTGCTACCTGCTTTCTGCTTCCTGCTTCCTGCTACCTGTTGCTTGCTTCCTGCTACCTGCGTCCTGCTACCTGCTTCCTGCTGACTGCTTCCTACTTCCTGCTACCTGCTTCCTGCTACCCACTACCTGCTTCTTGCTACCTGCTAGCTGCTTCCTGCTGACTGCTTCCTGCTTCCTGCTACCTGATTTCTGCTACCTGCTACCTGCTTCCTGCTACCTGCTTCCTGATTCCTGCTACCTGCTTTCTGGTACCTGCTTCCTGCTACCTGCTTCCTGCATACTGCTTCCTGCTACCTGCTTTCTGCTACCTGCTTCCTGCTAACTGCTACCTGCTACCTGCTACCTGCTACCTGCTACCTGCTACCTGCTTCCTTCTACCTGCTACCTGCTTCCTGCTACCTGCTTTCTGCTACCTGCTTCCTGCTACCCGCTACCCGCTACCTGCTACCTGCTTCCGTCTACCTGCTTCCTGCTTACTGCTACCTGCTTTCTGCTTCCTGCTACCTGCTACATGCTTCCTGCTTCCTGCTTCCTGCTACCTGCTTTCTGCTACCTGCTTCCTGCTACCTGCTACCTGCTACCTGCTTCCTTCTACCTGCTTCCTGCTACCGGCTTCCTGCTACCTGCTACCTGCTTCCTGCAACCTGCTACCTGCTTCCTGCTTCCTGCTACCTGCTACCGTCGTCCTACTACCTGCTTTCTGCTACCTGCTACCTGCTTCCTGCTGACTGCTTCCTGCTTCCTGCTACCTGCTACCTCCTTACATCTTCCTGCTACCTGCTTTCTGCTACCTGCTTCCTGCTACCTGCTACCTGCTTCCTTCTACCTGCTACCTGCTTTCTGCTACCTGCTTCCTGCTACCTGCTACCTGCTTCCTGCTACCTGCATCCTGCTACCTGCTTCCTGCTACCTGCTTCCTGCTCACTGATTCCTGTTACTTGCTTCCTGCTACCTGCTTCTTGCTTCTTGCTACCTGCTACCTGTTCCTTGCTTCCTGCTACCTGCTTCCTGCTATCCACTACCTGCTTCTTGCTACCTGCTAGCTGCTTCCAGCTGACTGCTTCCTGCTACCTGCTTTATGCTACCTGCTACATGCTACCTGCTTCCTGCTACCTGCTTCCTGCTTCCTGCTACCTGCTTTCTGCTTCCTGCTTCCTGCTACCTGCTTCCTGATTCCTGCTACCTGCTGACTGCTTCCTGCTACTTGCTTCCTGCTTCCTGCTTCCTGCTACCTGCTACCTGCTTCCTGCTACCTGCTTCCTGCTACTTGCTTCCTGCTTCCTGCTTCCGTCTACCTGCTACCTACTTCCTGCTACCTGCTACCTTCGTCCTGCGACCTGTTTCCTGCTACCTGCTTCCTGCTGACTGATTCCTGTTACTTGCTTCCTGCCACCTGCTTCTTGCTTCTTGCTTCTTGCTACCTGCTACCTGTTCCTTGCTTCCTGCTACCTGCTTCCTGCTGACTGCTTCCTACTTCCTGCTACCTGCTTCCTGCTACCCACTACCTGCTTCTTGCTACCTGCTAGCTGCTTCCTGCTGACTGCTTCCTGCTACCTGCTTTCTGCTACCTGCTACCTGCCACCTGCTTCCTGATTCCTGCTACCTGCTTTCTGGTACCTGCTACCTGCTTCCTGCTGACTGCTTCCTGCTACCTGCTTTCTGCTACCTGCTTCCTGCTAAGCGCTACCTGCTACCTACTACCTGCTTCCTTCTACCTGCTACCTGCTTCCGGCTACCTGCTTTCTGCTTCCTGCTTCCTGCTTCCTGCTACCTGCTACCTGCTTCCTGATTCCTGCTACCTGCTGATTGCTTCCTGCTACTTGATTCCTGCTACCTGCTTCCTGCTGACTGATTCCTGCTACTTGCTTCCTGCTACCTGCTTCTCGCTTCTTGCTACCTGCTTCCTGCTGACTGCTTCCTGCTACCTGCTTCTTGCTATCTGCTTCCTGCTGACTGATTCCTGCTTCCTGCTACTTGCTTCCTGCTACCTGCTACCTGCTACCTGCTTCCTTCTTCTTTTTACCTGCTTTCTGTGTCCTTCTTCCTGCTACCTGCTTCCTGCTGACTGCTTCCTACTTCCTGCTTCCTGCTTCCTGCTACCTGCTTCCAGCTGACTGCTTCCTGCTTCCTGCTACCTGCTACCTGCTTCCTACTTCCTGCTTCCTGCTACCTGCTTCCTGCTGACTGCTTACTGCTTCCTGCTACCTGCTTTTTACTACCTGCTACCTGCTGACTGCTTCCTGCTACCTGCTTTCTGCTACCTGCTTCCTGCTACCCGCTAACCACTACCTGCTACCTGCTTCCTTCTACCTGCTTCCTGCAACCTGCTTCCTGCTTCCTGCTTCCTGCTACCTGCTACCTGCGTCCTGCTACCTGCTTCCTGCTACCTGCTTCCTGCTGACTGATTCCTGTTACTTGCTTCCTTCTACCTGCTACCCACTTCCTGCTACCTGCTTCTTGCTTCTTGCTACCTGCTTTCTGCTTCCTGCTTCCTGCTACCTGCTTCCTGCTGACTGCTTCCTGCTACCTGCTTTCTTCTACCTGCTTCCTGCTGAATGATTCCTGCTTCCTGCTACTTGCGTCCTGCTTCCTGCTTCCTGCTTCCTGCTACCTGCTTTCTGCTACCTGCTTTCTGCTTCCTGCTTCCTGCTACCTGTTGCTTGCTTCCTGCTACCTGCGTCCTGCTACCTGCTTCCTGCTGACTGATTCCTACTTCCTGCTACCTGCTTCCTGCTACCCACTACCTGCTTCTTGCTACCTGCTAGCTGCTTCCTGCTGACTGCTTCCTGCTTCCTGCTACCTGCTTTCTGCTACCTGCTACCTGCTTCCTGCTACCTGCTTCCTGATTCCTGCTACCTGCTTTCTGGTACCTGCTTCCTGCTACCTGCTTCCTGCATACTGCTTCCTGCTACCTGCTTTCTGCTACCTGCTTCCGGATTTCTGCTACCTGCTACCTGCTACCTGCTACCTGCTACCTGCTTCCTTCTACCTGCTACCTGCTTCCTGCTACCTGCTTTCTGCTACCTGCTTCCTGCTACCCGCTACCCGCTACCTGCTACCTGCTTCCGTCTACCTGCTTCCTGCTTACTGCTACCTGCTTTCTGCTTCCTGCTACCTGCTACATGCTTCCTGCTTCCTGCTTCCTGCTACCTGCTTTCTGCTACCTGCTTCCTGCTACCTGCTACCTGCTACCTGCTTCCTTCTACCTGCTACCTGCTTCCTGCTACCGGCTTCCTGCTACCTGCTACCTGCTTCCTGCAACCTGCTACCTGCTTCCTGCTTCCTGCTACCTGCTACCGTCGTCCTACTACCTGCTTCCTGCTACCTGCTTCCTGCTGACTGATTCCTGTTACTTGGTTCCTGTTACCTGCTACCGCTTCCTGCTACCTGCTTCTTGCTTCTTGCTACCTGCTTTCTGCTTCCTGCTTCCTGCTGACTGCTTCCTGCTGACTGATTCATGCTTCCTGCTACTTGCGTCCTGCTTCCTGCTTCTGCTTCCTGCTTCCTGCTTCCTGCTACCTGTTCCTTGCTTCCTGTTACCTGCTTCCTGCTACCTGCTTCCTGCTGACTGCTTCCTACTTCCTTCTACCTGCTTCCTGCTACCCACTACCTGCTTCTTGCTACCTGCTAGCTGCTTCCTGCTGACTGCTTCCTGCTTCCTGCTACCTGCTTTCTGCTACCTGCTACCTGCTTCCTGCTACCTGCTTCCTGATTCCTGCTACCTGCTTTCTGGTACCTGCTTCCTGCTGACTGCTTCCTGCTACCTGCTTTCTGCTATCTGCTTCCTGCTTACCGCTACCTGCTACCTGCTACCTGCTTCCTTCTACCTGCTACCTGCTTCCTGCTACCTGCTGACTGCTTCCTGCTACTTGATTCCTGCTACCTGCTTCTTGCTGACTGATTCCTGCTACTTGCTTCCTGCTACCTGCTTCTCGCTTCTGGCTACCTGCTTCATGCTACCTGCTTCTTGCTGACTGCTTCCTGCTTCCTGCTACCTGCTTCTTGCTACCTACTTCCTGCTGACTGATTCCTGTTTCCTGCTTCCTGCTACTTGCTTCCTGCTCCCTGCTACCTGCTACCTGCTTCCTGCTTCTTGCTGACTGATTCCTGCTACTTGCTTCCTGCTACCTGCTTCTCGCTTCTGGCTACCTGCTTCATGCTACCTGCTTCTTGCTGACTGCTTCCTGCTTCCTGCTTCCTGCTACCTGCTACCTGTGTCCTGCTACCTGCTTCCTGCTGACTGCTTCCTACTTCCTCCTTCCTGCTACCTGCTTCCTGCTGACTGATTCCTGCTTCTTGCTTCCTGCTGACTGAGTCCTGCTCCCTGTTACCTGCTTCCTGCTGACTGCTTCCTGCTACCTGCTTCCTACTTCCTGCTACCTGCTTCCTGCTGACTGCTTCCTGCTACCTGCTTCCTGCTGACTGATTCCTGCTGACTGCTTCCTGCTAACTGCTTCCTACTTCCTGCTACCTGCTACCTGCTTCCTGCTGACTGCTTACTGCTTCCAGCTACCTGCTTTCTACTACCTGCTACCTGCTGACTGCTTCCTGCTACCTGCTTTCTGCTACCTGCTTCCTGCTACCCGCTACCCGCTACCTGCTTCCTTCTACCTGCTACCTGCTTTGTGCTTCCTGCTACCTGCTACCTGCGTCCTGCTACCTGCTTCCTGGTGACTGCTTCCTGCTTCCTTCTTCCTGCTACCTGCGTCCTGCTACCTGCTACCTGCTGACTGCTTACTGCTTCCTGCTACCTGCTTTCTCCTACCTGCTACCTGCTGACTGCTTCCTGCTACCTGCTTTCTGCTACCTGCTTCCTGCTACCCGCTAACCGCTACCTGCTACCTGCTTCCTTCTACCTGCTACCTGCTTCCTGCTTCCTGCTTCCTGCTACCTTCTACCAGCTTTCTGCTTCCTGCTTCCTGCTACCTGCTTCCTGCTGACTGCTTCCTGCTACCTGCTTTCTTCTACCTGCTTCCTGCTGACTGATTCCTGCTTCCTGCTACTTGCGTCCTGCTTCCTGCTACCTGCTTTCTGCTACCTCCTTTCTGTTTCCTGCTTCCTGCTTCCTGCTACCTGTTCCTTGCTTCATGCTACCTGCGTCCTGCTACCTGCTTCCTGCTGACTGCTTCCTACTTCCTGCTACCTGCTTCCTGCTACCCACTACCTGCTTCTTGCTACCTGCTAGCTGCTTCCTGCTGACTGCTTCCTGCTTCCTGCTACCTGCTTTCTGCTACCTGCTACCTGCTTCCTGCTACCTGCTTCCTGATTCCTGCTACCTGCTTTCTGGTACCTGCTTCCTGCTACCTGCTTCCTGCTGACTGCTTCCTGCCTCCTGCCTCCTGCTACCTGCTTTCTGCTACCCGCTTCCTTCTACCTGCTTCCTGCTGACTGATTCCTGCTACTTTCTTCCTTCTACCTGCTTCCTGCTACCTGCTACGTGCTTCCTGCTTCCTTGTACCTGCTTCCTGCTACCTGTATCTTGCTTCTTGCTACCTGCTTTCTGCCTCCTGCTTCCTGCTACCTGCTTCCTGCTTCCTTCTACCTGCTTCCTGCTACCTGCTTTCTACTACCCACTACCTGCTTCTTGCAACCTGCTAGCTGCTTCCTGGTGACTGCTTTCTGCTACCTGCTTTCTGCTATCTGCTTCCTGCTTACCGCTACCTGCTACCTGCTACCTGCTTCCTTCTACCTGCTACCTGCTTCCTGCTACCTGCTGTCTGCTTCCTGCTACTTGATTCCTGCTACCTGCTTCTTGCTGACTGATTCCTGCTACTTGCTTCCTGCTACCTGCTTCTCGCTTCTGGCTACCTGCTTCATGCTACCTGCTTCTTGCTGACTGCGTCCTGCTTCCTGCTACCTGCTTCTTGCTACCTACTTCCTGCTGACTGATTCCTGTTTCCTGCTTCCTGCTACTTGCTTCCTGCTCCCTGCTACCTGCTACCTGCTTCCTGCTTCTTGCTGACTGATTCCTGCTACTTGCTTCCTGCTACCTGCTTCTCGCTTCTGGCTACCTGCTTCATGCTACCTGCTTCTTGCTGACTGCTTCCTGCTTCCTGCTACCTGCTACCTGTGTCCTGCTACCTGCTTCCAGCTGACTGCTTCCTACTTCCTCCTTCCTGCTACCTGCTTCCTGCTGACTGATTCCTGCTTCTTGCTTCCTGCTGACTGAGTCCTGCTCCCTGTTACCTGCTTCCTGCTGACTGCTTCCTGCTACCTGCTTCCTACTTCCTGCTACCTGCTTCCTGCTGACTGCTTCCTGCTACCTGCTTCCTGCTGACTGATTCCTGCTGACTGCTTCCTGCTAACTGCTTCCTACTTCCTGCTACCTGCTACCTGCTTCCTGCTGACTGCTTACTGCTTCCTGCTACCTGCTTTCTACTACCTGCTACCTGCTGACTGCTTCCTGCTACCTGCTTTCTGCTACCTGCTTCCTGCTACCCGCTACCCGCTACCTGCTTCCTTCTACCTGCTACCTGCTTTGTGCTTCCTGCTACCTGCTACCTGCGTCCTGCTACCTGCTTCCTGGTGACTGCTTCCTGCTTCCTTCTTCCTGCTACCTGCGTCCTGCTACCTGCTACCTGCTGACTGCTTACTGCTTCCTGCTACCTGCTTTCTCCTACCTGCTACCTGCTGACTGCTTCCTGCTACCTGCTTTCTGCTACCTGCTTCCTGCTACCCGCTAACCGCTACCTGCTACCTGCTTCCTTCTACCTGCTTCCTGCTTCCTGCTTCCTGCTTCCTGCTACCTTCTACCTGCTTTCTGCTTCCTGCTTCCTGCTACCTGCTTCCTGCTGACTGCTTCCTGCTACCTGCTTTCTTCTACCTGCTTCCTGCTGACTGATTCCTGCTTCCTGCTACTTGCATCCTGCTTCCTGCTTCCTGCTACCTGCTTTCTGCTACCTCCTTTCTGTTTCCTGCTTCCTGCTTCCTGCTACCTGTTCCTTGCTTCATGCTACCTGCGTCCTGCTACCTGCTTCCTGCTGACTGCTTCCTACTTCCTGCTACCTGCTTCCTGCTACCCACTACCTGCTTCTTGCTACCTGCTAGCTGCTTCCTGCTGACTGCTTCCTGCTTCCTGCTACCTGCTTTCTGCTACCTGCTACCTGCTTCCTGCTACCTGCTTCCTGATTCCTGCTACCTGCTTTCTGGTACCTGCTTCCTGCTACCTGCTTCCTGCTGACTGCTTCCTGCCTCCTGCTACCTGCTTTCTGCTACCCGCTTCCTTCTACCTGCTTCCTGCTGACTGATTCCTGCTACTTTCTTCCTTCTACCTGCTTCCTGCTACCTGCTACGTGCTTCCTGCTTCCTTGCACCTGCTTCCTGCTACCTGTATCTTGCTTCTTGCTACCTGCTTTCTGCCTCCTGCTTCCTGCTACCTGCTTCCTGCTTCCTTCTACCTGCTTCCTGCTACCTGCTTTCTACTACCCACTACCTGCTTCTTGCAACCTGCTAGCTGCTTCCTGGTGACTGCTTTCTGCATCCTGCTACCTGCTTTCTGCTACCTGCTACCTGCTTCCTGCTACCTGCTTCCTGCTTCCTGCTTCCTGCTACCTGCTTTCTGGTACCTGCTTCCTGCTACTTGCTTCCTGCTGACTGCTTCCTGCTACCTGCTTTATGCTACCTGCTTCCTGCTAACCGCTACCTGCCACCTGTTACCTGCTTCCTTCCACCTGCTTCCTGCTTCCTGCTTCCTGCTGACTGCTTCCTGCTTCCTGCTGACTGATTCCTGCTGACTGCATCCTGATTCCTGCTACCTGCTTCCTGCTGACTGATTCCTGCTACCTGTTTTCTGGTACCTGCTTCCTACTTCCTGCTACGTACTTTCTGCTACCTGCTTCCTGCTAACCGCTACCTGCTACCTGCTACCTGCTACCTGCTACCTGCTTCTTTCTACCTGCTACCTGCTTCCTGCTACCTGCTTCCTGCTACCTGCTTTCTGCTTCCTGCTTCCTGCTACCTGCTACCTGCTACCTGCTTCCTGCTTCCTGCTACCTGCTGACTGCTTCCATCTTCCTGCTTCCTGCTACCTGCTACCTGCGTCCTGTTACCTGATTCCTGCTACCTGCTTCCTGCTGACTGATTCCTGCTACTTGCTTCCTGCTACCTGCTTCTCGCTTCTTGCTACCTGCTTCCCGCTACCTGTTGACTGCTTCCTGCTTCCTGCTTCTTGCTAGCTGCTTCCTGCTGACTGATTCCTGCTTCCTGCTTCCATTTACTTGCTTCCTGCTAACTGCTACCTGCTACCTGCTGCCTGCTTCTTGCTACCTGCTTTCTGTGTCCTGCTTCCTGCTACCTGCTCCCTGCTACCTGCTTCCTGCTGACTGCATCCTGCTACCTGCTTCCTACTTCCTGCTACCTGCTTCCTGCTGACTGCTCCCTGCTACCTCCTTCCTGCTACCTGCTTCCTCTGGACTGATTCCTGCTGACTGCATCCTGCTACCTGCTTCCTACTTCCTGCTACCTGCTACCTGCTTCCATCTGACTGCTTACTGCTTTCTGCTACCTGCTTTCTGCTACCTGCTACCTGCTTCCTGCTGACTGCTTCCTGCTTCCTACTACCTGCTTTCTACTACCTGCTTCCTGCTACCTGCGTCCTGCTACCTGCGTCCTGCTACCTGCTTCCTGCTACCTGCTTCCTGCTTCCTGTTGACTGATTCCTGCTACCTGCTTCCTGATACCTGCTTCTTGCTTCTTGCTACCTGCTTTCTGCTTCCTGCTTCCTGCTACCTGCTTCCTGCTGACTGCTTCCTGCAACCTGCTTTCTTCTACCTGCTTCTTGCGACCCGCTACCCGCTACCTGCTACCTGCTACCTGCTTCCTGCTTCTTACTACCTGCTTTCTGTGTCCTGCTTCCTGCTACCTGCTTCCTGCTGACTGATTCCTACTTCCTGCTTCCTGTTACCTGCTTCCTTCTGACTGATTCTGCTTCCTGCTTCCTGCTACCTGCCACCTTCTTCTTGCTACCTGCTTCTTGCTTCTTGCTACCTGCTTTCTGCTGACGATTTCCTGCTTCCTGCTACCGGCTTTCTGCTACCTGCTTCCTGCTACTTGCTTCCTGCTACCTGCTACCTGCTTTTTGCTACCTGCTACCTGCTACCTGCTGACTGCTTCCTGCTACCTGCTTTCTGCTACCTGCTTCTTGCTACCCCTACCCGCTACCTGCTACCTGCTTCCTTCTACCTGCTACCTGCTTCCTGCTACCTGCCTCCTTCTACCTGCTACCGGCTTCCTGCTACCTGCTACCTGCTTCCTGCTACCTGCTACCTGCTTCCTGCTTCCTGCTACCTGCTTCCTGCTGACTGCTTCCTACTTCCTGCTACCTGCTCCCTGCTACCCACTACCTGCTTCCTTCCACCTGCTTCCTGCTCACTTCTGACTGATTCCTGCTGACTGCATCCTGATTCCTGCTACCTGCTTCCTGCTGACTGATTCCTGCTACTTGCTTCCTGCTACCTGCTTCTCGCTTCCTGCTACCTGCTTCCTGCTACCTGCTTCCTGCTTCCTGTTGACTGATTCCTGCTACTTGCTTCCTGCTACCTGCTTCCTGCTACCTTCTTTCTGCTACCTGCTTCATGCTACCTGCTTCCTGCTGACTGATTCCTGCTACTTGCTTCCTGCTACCTGCTACCTGCTTCCTGCTTCCTGCTACCTGCTTTCTGCTACCTGCTAACTGCTACCTGCTGACTGCTTCCTGCAACCTGCTTTCTGCTACCTGCTTCTTGCGACCCGCTACCCGCTACCTGCTACTGGCTACCTGCTTCCTGCTTCTTACTACCTGCTTTCTGTGTCCTGCTTCCTGCTACCTGCTTCCTGCTGACTGCTTCCTACTTCCTGCTTCCTGTTACCTGCTTCCTTCTGACTGATTCTGCTTCCTGCTTCCTGCTACCTGCCACCTTCTTCTTGCTACCTGCTTCTTGCTTCTTGCTACCTGCTTCCTGCTTCCTGCTACCTGCTTCCTGCTGACTGCTTCCTACTTCCTGCTACCTGCTCCCTGCTACCCACTACCTGCTTCCTTCCACCTGCTTCCTGCTTCCTGCTACCTGCTGACTGCTTCCTGCTTCCTGCTGACTGATTCCTGCTGACTGCATCCTGATTCCTGCTACCTGCTTCCTGCTGACTGATTCCTGCTACTTGCTTCCTGCTACCTGCTTCTCGCTTCCTGCTACCTGCTTCCTGCTACCTGCTTCCTGCTGACTGCTTCCTGCTTCCTGCTACCTGCTTCTTGCTACCTGCTTCCTGCTGACTGATTCCTGCTTCCTGCTTCCTGCTACTTGCTTCCTGCTTCCTGCTTCGTGCTACCTGCTTTCTGTGTCCTGCTTCCTGCTACCTGCTTCCTTCTGACTGCTTCCTACTTCCTGCTTCCTGTTACCTGCTTCCTTCTGACTGATTCTGCTTCCTGCTTCCTGCTACCTGCTTCCTGCTGACAGATTCCTGCTTCTTGCTTCCTGCTGACTGAGTCCTGCTCCCTGCTACCTGCTTCCTGCTGACTGCTTCCTGCTACGTGCTTCCTACTTCCTGCTACCTGCTTCCTGCTGACTGCTTCCTGCTTCCTGCTACCTGCTTCCTGCTTCCTGATACCTGCTTCTTGCTTCTTGCTACCTGCTTTCTGCTTCCTGCTTCCTGCTACTTGCTTCCTGCTGACTGCTTCCTGCTACCTGCTTGCTTCTACCTCCTTCCTGCTGACTGATTCCTGCTTCCTGCTTCCTGCTACTTGCTTGCTGCTTCCTGCTTCCTGCTACCTGCATTCTGCTTCCTGCTTCCTGCTACCTGTTCCTTGCTTCCTGCTACCTGCTGACTGTTTCCTGCTGACTGCTTCTTACTTCCTGCTACCTGCTTCCTGCTACCCACTACCTTTTTCTTGCTACCTGCTAGCTGCTTCCTGCTGACTGCTTCCTGCTTCCTGCTACCTGCTTTCTGCAACCTGCTACCTGCTTCCTGCTACCTGCTTCCTGCCAACTGCTTCCTGCTTCCTGCTACCTGTTTTCTGGTACCTGCTTCCTGCTTCCTGCTTCCTGCTGACTGCTTCCTGCTACCTACTTTCTGCTACCTGCTTCCTGCTAACCGCTACCTGCTACCTGCTACCTGCTTCTTTCTACCTGCTACCTGCTTCCTGCTACCTGCATCCTGCTACCTGCTTTCTGCTTCCTGCTTCCTGCTACCTGCTACCTGCTTCCTGCTTCCTGCTTCCTGCTACCTGCTGACTGCTTCCATCTTCCTGCTTCCTGCTACCTGCTACCTGCGTCCTTTTACCTGATTCCTGCTACCTGCTTCCTGCTAACTGATTCCTGCTACTTGCTTCCTGCTACCTGCTTCTCGCTTCTTGCTACCTGCTACCTGTTGACTGCTTCCTGCTTCCTGCTTCTTGCTAGCTGCTTCCTGCTGACTGATTCCTGCTTCCTGGGTCCATTTACTTGCGTCCTGCTAACTGCTACCTGCTACCTGCTTCCTGCTTCTTGCTACCTGCTTTCTGTGTCCTGCTTCCTGCTACCTGCTCCCTGCTACCTGCTTCCTACTTCCTGCTACCTGCTTCCTGCTGACTGCTTCCTGCTACCTGCTTCCTCCTGACTGATTCCTGCTGACTGCATCCTGCTACCTGCTTCCTACTTCCTGCTACCTGCTACCTGCTTCCTGCTGACTGCTTAATGCTTTCTGCTACCTGCTTTCTGCTACCTACTACCTGCTTCCTGCTTCCTACTACCTGCTTTCTACTACCTGCTTCCTGCTACCTGCGTCCTTCTACCTGCGTCCTGCTACCTGCTTCCTGCTACCTGCTTCCTGCTTCCTGCTGACTGATTCCTTCTACTTGCTTCCTGCTACCTGCTTCCTGCTACCTGCTTTCTGCTACCTGCTTCATGCTACCTGCTTCCTGCTGACTGATTCCTGCTACTTGCTTCCTGCTACCTGCTACCTGCTTCCTGCTTCCTGCTACCTGCTTTCTGCTACCTGCTAACTGCTAACTGCTACCTGCTGACTGCTTCCTGCAACCTGCTTTCTGCTACCTGCTTCTTGCTACCCGCTACCCGCTACCTGCTACCTGCTACCTGCTACCTGCTTCCTGCTTCTTATTACCTGCTTTCTGTGTCCTGCTTCCTGCTACCTGCTTCCTGCTGACTGCTTCCTACTTCCTGCTTCCTGTTACCTGCTTCCTTCTGACTGATTCTGCTTCCTGCTTCCTGCTACCTGCCACCTGCTTCTTGCTACCTGCTTCTTGCTTCTTGCTACCTGCTTTCTGCTGACGATTTCCTGCTTCCTGCTACCTGCTTTCTGCTACCTGCTTCCTGCTACCTGCTTCCTGCTGACTGATTCCTGCTACTTGCTTCCTGCTACCTGCTACCTGCTTTTTGCTACCTGCTACCTGCTACCTGCTGACTGCTTCCTGCTACCTGCTTTCTGCTACCTGCTTCTTGCTACCCGCTACCCGCTACCTGCTACCTGGTTCCTTCTACCTGCTACCTGCTTCCTGCTACCCACTACCTGCTTCTTTCTACCTGGTAGCTGCTTCCTGCTGACTGCTTTCTGCTTCCTCCTACCTGCTTTCTGCTACCTTCTTCCTGTTGCCTGCTTCCTGCTTCCTGCTACCTGCTTTCTGGTACCTGCTTCCTGCTACCTGCTTCCTGCTGACTGCTTCCTGCTACCTGCTTTCTGCTACCTGCTTCCTGTTACCTTCTTTCTGCTTCCTGCTTCCTGCTACCTGCTACCTGCTTCCTGCTTCCTGCTACCTGCTGACTGCTTCCTGCTTCCTGCTGACTGCATCCTGATTCCTGCTACCTGCTTCTTGCTACCTGCTTCCTGCTGACTGCTTCCTGCTTCCCGCTACCTGCTTCTTGCTACCTGCTTCCTGCTGACTCATTCCTGCTTCCTGCTTCCTGCTACTTGCTTCCTGCTACCTGCTACCTGCTACCTGCTACCTGCTACCTGCTTCGTGCTACCTGCTTTCTGTGTCCTGCTTCCTGCTACCATCTTCCTTATGACTGCTTCCTACTTCCTGCTTCCTGTTACCTGCTTCCTTCTGACTGATTCTGCTTCCTGCTTCCTGCTACCTGCTTCCTGCTGACTGATTCCTGCTTCTTGCTTCCTGCTGACTGAGTCCTGCTCCCTGCTACCTACTTCCTGCTGACTGCTTCCTGCTACGTGCTTCCTACTTCCTGCTACCTGCTTCTTGCTGACTGCTTCCTGCTTCCTGCTACCTGCTTCCTGCTTCCTGATACCTGCTTCTTGCTTCTTGCTACCTGCTTTCTGCTTCCTGCTTCCTGCTACCTTCTTCCTGCTGACTGCTTCCTGCTTCCTGCTACTTGCTTCCTGCTTCATGCTTCCTGCTACCTGTTCCTTGCTTCCTGCTACCCGCTTTCTGCTTCCTGCTTCCTGCTACCTGTTCCTTGCTTCCTGCTACCTGTTTCCTGCTACCTGCTTCCTGCTGACTGCTTCCAGCTTCCTGCTGACTGATTCCTGCTGACTGCATCCTGATTCCTGCTACCTGCTTCCTGCTGACTGATTCCTGCTACTTGCTTCCTGCTACCTGCTTCTCGCTTCTTGCTACCTGCTTCCTGCTACCTGCTTCCTGCTGACTGCTTCCTGCTTCCTGCTACCTGCTTCTTGCTACCTGCTTCCTGCTGATTGATTCCTGCTTCCTGCTTCCTGCTACTTGCTTCCTGCTTCCTGCTTCGTGCTACCTGCTTTCTGTGTCCTGCTTCCTGCTACCTGCTTCCTTCTGACTGCTTCCTACTTCCTGCTTCCTGTTACCTGCTTCCTTCTGACTGATTCCGCTTCCTGCTTCCTGCTACCTGCTTCGTGCTGACTGATTCCTGCTTCTTGCTTCCTGCTGACTGAGTCCTGCTCCCTGCTACCTGCTTCCTGCTGACTGCTTCCTGCTACGTTCTTCCTACTTCCTGCTACCTGCTTCCTTCTGACTGCTTCCTGCTTCCTGCTACCTGCTTCCTGCTTCCTGATACCTGCTTCTTGCTACCTGCTTTCTGCTTCCTGCTTCCTGCTACCTGCTTCCTGCTGACTGCTTCCTGCTACCTGCTTTCTTCTACCTCCTTCCTGCTGACTGATTCCTGCTTCCTGCTTCCTGCTTCCTGCTACTTGCTTCCTGCCTCCTGCTTCCTGCTACCTGCTTTCTGCTTCCTGCTTCCTGCTGACTGCTTCCTGCTGACTGCTTCCTACTTCCTGCTACCTGCTTACTGCTACCCACTACCTGCTTCTTGCTACCTGCTAGCTGCTTCCTGCTGACTGCTTCCTGCTTCCTCCTACCTGCTTTCTGCAACCTGCTACCTGCTTCCTGCTACCTGCTTCCTGCCAACTGCTTCCTGCTTCCTGCTACCTGCTTTCTGGTACCTGCTTCCTGCATCCTGCTGACTGCTTCCTGCTACCTACTTTCTGCTACCTGCTTCCTGCTAACCGCTACCTGCTACCTGCTACCTGCTTCTTTCTACCTGCTACCTGCTTCCTGCTACCTGCTTTCTGCTTCCTGCTTCCTGCTACCTGCTACCTGCTTCCTGCTTCCTGCTACCTGCTGACTGCTTCCATCTTCCTGCTTCCTGCTACCTGCTACCTTCGTCCTTTTACCTGATTCCTGCTACCTGCTTCCTGCTGACTGATTCCTGCTACTTGCTTCCTGCTACCTGCTTCTCGCTTCTTGCTACCTGCTTCCTGCTACCTGTTGACTGCTTCCTGCTTCCTGCTTCTCGCTACCTTCTTCCTGCTGACTGATTCCTGCTTCCTGCTTCCATTTACTTGCTTCCTGCTAACTGCTACCTGCTACCTGCTTCCTGCTCCTTGCTACCTGCTTTCTGTGTCCTGCTTCCTGCTACCTGCTTTCTGTGTCCTGCTTCCTGCTACCTGCTCCCTGCTACCTGCTTCCTGCTGACTGCATCCTGCTACCTGCTTCCTACTTCCTGCTACCTGCTTCCTGCTTCCTGCTGACTGCTTCCTGCTACCTGCTTCCTGCTACCTGCTTCCTCCTGACTGATTCCTGCTGACTGCATCCTGCTACCTGCTTCCTACTTCCTGCTACCTGCTACCTGCTTCCTGCTGACTGCTTACTGCTTTCTGTTACCTGCTTCCTGCTACCTGCTACCTGCTACCTGCTACCTGCTTCCTGCTACCTGCTTTCTGCTACCTGCTTCATGCTACCTGCTTCCTGCTGACTGATTCCTGCTACTTGCTTCCTGCTAACTCCTACCTGCTGACTGCTACCTGCTTTCTTCTACCTGCTAACTGCTACCTGCTGACTGCTTCCTGCAACCTGCTTTCTGCTACCTGCTTCTTGCTACCCGCTACCCGCTACCTGCTACCTGCTACCTGCTTCCTGCTTCTTACTACCTGCTTTCTGTGTCCTGCTTCCTGCTACCCGCTTCCTGCTGACTGCTTCCTACATCCTGCTTCCTGTTACCTGCTTCCTTCTGACTGATTCTGCTTCCTGCTTCCTGCTACCTGCCACCTGCTTCTTGCTACCTGCTTCTTGCTTCTTGCTACCTGCTTTCTGCTGACGATTTCCCTTCTTCCTGCTACCTGCTTTCTGCTACCTGCTTCCTGCTACCTGCTTCCTGCTGACTGATTCCTGCTACTTGCTTCCTGCTACCTGCTACCTGCTTTTTGCTACCTGCTACCTGCTACCTGCTGACTGCTTCCTGCTACCTGCTTTCTGCTACCTGCTTCTTGCTACCCGCTACCCGCTACCTGCTACCTGCTTCCTTCTACCTGCTACCTGCTTCCTGCTACCTGCTTCCTGCTACCTGCTACCTGCTTCCTGCTACCTGCTACCTGCTTCCTGCTTCCTGCTACCTGCTTTCTTCTACCTGCTAACTGCTACCTGCTGACTGCTTCCTGCAACCTGCTTTCTGCTACCTGCTTCTTGCTACCCGCTACCCGCTACCTGCTACCTGCTACCTGCTTCCTGCTTCTTACTACCTGCTTTCTGTGTCCTGCTTCCTGCTACCTGCTTCCTGCTGACTGCTTCCTGCTACCTGCTTTCTTCTACCTGCTAACTGCTACCTGCTGACTGCTTCCTGCAACCTGCTTTCTGCTACCTGCTTCTTGCTACCCGCTACCCGCTACCTGCTACTGGCTACCTGCTTCCTGCTTCTTACTACCTGCTTTCTGTGTCCTGCTTCCTGCTACCTGCTTCCTGCTGACTGCTTCCTCCTTCCTGCTTCCTATTACCTGCTTCCTTCTGACTGATTCTGCTTCCTGCTTCCTGCTACCTGCCACCTGCTTCTTGCTACCTGCTTCTTGCTTCTTGCTACCTGCTTTCTGCTGACGATTTCCTGCTTCCTGCTACCTGCTTCCTGCTACCTGCTTCCTGCTGACTGATTCCTGCTACTTGCTTCCTGCTACCTGCTACCTGCTTTTTGCTACCTGCTACCTGCTACCTGCTGACTGCTTCCTGCTACCTGCTTTCTGCTACCTGCTTCTTGCTACCCGCTACCCGCTACCTGCTACCCGCTTCCTTCTACCTGCTACCTGCTTCCTGCTACCTGCTTCCTGCTACCTGCTACCTGCTTCCTGCTACCTGCTACCTGCTTCCTGCTACCTGCTACCTGCTTTCTGGTACCTGCTTCCTGCTACTTGCTTCCTGCTGACTGCTTCCTGCTACCTGCTTTCTGCTACCTGCTTCCTGTTACCTGCTTTCTGCTGGCTTTCTTTATGTTTTCTTCTCTGTCTGTAAAGCGTCTTGACATGGAATTGCCGTGATTTGACGCTATATAAATAAAGTTGAATTGAATTGAATGGAATCATTAGCTTATCCATTTCTTGTTGCTGAGTTGTTCACTCTCTTTTTTAGGGTCCGATTCAGGACGTAACATGTATGACTGTTTGTTTGGTGTTGACATTACTGAGTAGCTACTCTGGTATGTTTACCAATTCTGTCGTCTATACAAGGAAAACAGCTGATGTGTGCTCCCAACAATTACTGCTAACAGTTGACCAATCAGACGCAGCCTGCAGGGCAGAAGGCGGAGCTTTCTCTGTTCGCCTGTTTCTGGCAGAGGCTGATCGGAGAGGATCGTTACAAAATAAATGAAGGGGTTTGTGAAAAATGCTTGATTATTTCTTGCCCTTCTGGACTTGCATATTCAAAATAAATTAGACTGAAATGTACATTATATTGCCACTTTAACTGTACAAGGTCTTGGGATTAGTCCAGATGGGAACTTGGGAATGAACTTGTCTCCTTTGGATACAGAAGGTCAGTGAGATTTTCCACAAAGTTCTCACAGATTCCACAGATCTGTTTTTGATGCCTAACTTTTAGTAATAAACGTATTTCTTATTCATACACCTCAGTGCTAAAATATTTATTTTCCTTTCTGTTTGGTTATTAAAAATTAAACATTCATTCTGGAGTTGCAGGAGGTATAAAAGAATGAATAAAGGGATCAGAAAGAAGACAAAAATGCAAAGATAGCAAACAAGCAGGTGAGGTTCTGCTACACCTGGAAAGACTTAGCAGAGCAACATGTGACCAGACTGACCAGTGTTCCTTACAGGGATGTGAAACAGCACATACCCAGACATGTCCACGCACCACATGCTAAGCTGCACACTCCCAAAAGCCTTCTGTGGTCTTTCCGTGTGGAGTTTGCATGTTCTCTGTGAGTCTGCGTGGGTTCTCCCACCGTCCCAACAGGTGCATTGACTGGTTAACTGGTAATTTGTTTTGTCCAAAATATTTTTTAATCTTTTAGTTCTTTTTTAACAGCAAAGGAAAAAATATATATATACACACACATACATGTATATATATATATATATATATATATATATATATATATATATATATATATATATATATATATATATATATATATATATATATATATATATACATAAACATGTACATACACACGATACAATAATTGTTCATGAAGATGTTATAATAGAGTGTAAACCTCAAATAGATATTTTAAATTAAAAAAATGTTGCTGACAGACAGATGCTAACATCATCAGATCAACATCTTAACTCGGCTGAAGGTTTTCTGATCTTCAGATTTAACTGTTTAACAAAAAAAACCCACTTAAATAATACAAAATAAAACAGCAGAAGAATGGATTGATCTGAGAACGGTAGTAATAAGTACTAAGACTGCTAGCATTAAATTGTAGCATTGACATTGGCTAATAGTATTAGCCCTTCCACACAAAAAACATTTGCTTAATTCTTCTTATTATGTGTAGTACTTACATTCGGCTGCTGTGAAGTTTGTCCAAGGAGAGTCAGACCTGATCTTTCTTTGGGGGGTGAAGACGAAGTAAAGATGATGTAGACAGAAAGACAGCTCTACTCTGATCTCCTCCCGGATGACCGAGCTCCTCACCCTATCTCTAAGGGAGAGCCCGGCCACCCTGCGGAGGAAACCCATTTCAGCCGCCTGTATACGAGATCTCCTTCTTTCGGTCACGACTCACAGCTCATGACCATAGGTGAGGGTAGGAACGTAGATCGACTGGTAAATCGAGAGCTTCGCCTTCTGGCTCAGCTCCTTCTTCACCACGACAGACCGGCGCAGAGTCCGCATTACTGCAGACGCCGCACCGATCCGTCTGTCGATCTCACGCTCCATCCTTCCCTCACTCATGAACAAAACTCTATTTAAGGACAGCCCCACAGCATCCAGAGCCTTAAGGAACTCTGGGCGGATCTCATCCACCCCCGGGGCCTTGCCGCCAAGGAGCTTTTTGACCACCTCAGCGACTTCGGCCCCTGAGATAGGAGAGTCCACCCCTGGGTACCCCAGCTCTGCTTCCTCATTTAAGTGAATTGAATTGAAGAGGACAAGGAGGTCTGGAGATAAACGGGACACATGAAGACAATCTGGACTGTCCATCCAAAAAGTCTAAATAAATCATATGCAAGTAAAACCACATACAGCAGTCAAGAAAGACTTCAGCCCCAGAGATAGGAGAGTCCACCCCTGAGTGGATGACCGAGCTCCAACATCAGAAGACGTGTTGGGAGGATTGAGGAGGTCTTCGAAGTATTCCTTCCACCGACCCACTACGTCCCGAGTTGAGGTCAGCAGCTCCCCATCTCCACTGTACACAGTATTGATGGAGCACTGCTTCCCCCTCCTGAGCCGCCGGATGGTGGACCAGAATCTCCTCGAAGCCGTCCGGAAGTCTTTCTCCATGGCCTCGCCGAACTCCTCCCATGGGGCTGTTGCTGAGTTTTTTCCTCGGCGACTGCCGAAGCCGCATGCCGCTTAGCCTGTCGGTACCCATCAGCTGCCTCCGGAGTCCCACAGGCCAAGAAGGCCCGATAGGACTCCTTCTTCAGCTTGACGGCATCCCTCACTGTTGGTGTCCACCAACGAGTCCTGGGATTACCGCCACGACAGGCACCAACGACCTTACAGCCACAGCTCCGGCTGGCCGCCTCAGCAATAGAGGCACGGAACACAGTCCATTCAGACTCAATGTCCCCCGCCTCACTCGGGACATGGTTGAAGCTCTGCTGAAGGTGGGAGTTGAAGCTCGCTCTGACAGGGGACTCAGCCAGACGTTCCCAGCAGACCCTCACAACACGTTTGGGCCTGCCAGATCTGACCGGCTTCCTCCCCCACCATCTGAGCCAACTCACCACCAGGTGGTGATCAGTTGATTACCACCTGGTGCTATATATGTAAAAAAAACCTCCTCTCTCACCCACCCCTCCCATCTCCCAGGGTAGGGCGGGTGGCTGTTCATCTCTCCAGCTCGGGTTCTCTACCAGCCTCCTGGGATCTTGAGGCTCCTCTTCAGTATCTCAGCTGTTCCTAGGACTGATCTCTTCTGGACGGAGATGTCTGATGTTCCACCAGGTATCTGTTGGAGCCACTTCTCCAGTGGGGGGGACACGGCCCCCAGTGCTCCCATCACTATGGGTACTACTGTTGCTTCCACCCTCTAGACCTTCTCCAGGTCTTCCTTGAGGCCTTGGTACTTCTACAGTTTCTCCTTTTTCCTGATATTTCCATCATTGAGGATGGATCCATCGATCACTACGGCTTTCCTCTGCTGCTTATCCATGATCACTTTGTCTGCTTGGTTGGTCACCACCATTTTATCTGTCTGGATCTGGAAGTCCCAGAGGATCTTAGCTCTCTCATTCTCCACCACCTTGGGGGGAGTTTCCCACTGGGACTTAGGGGTCTCCAGTCCATATACTGCACAGATGTTCCTGTACACTATGCCGGCTACTTGGTTATGGTGCTCCATGTATTCTTTGCCTGCCAGTATTTTGCACCCTGCTGTGAGGGGCTGGATTGTTTCAGGGGTTCCTTTGCATAGTCTGCATCTGGGATCCTGGCTGGTCTGGTAGATCTGGGATCCTGTCTGGTCTCGTAGATCTGGGATCCTGTCTGGTATGGTAGATCTGGGATCCTGTCTGGTCTCGTAGATCTGGGATCCTGTCTGGTATGGTAGATCTGGGATCCTGTCTGGTCTCGTAGATCTGGGATCCTGTCTGGTATGGTAGATCTAGGATCCTGTCTGGTATGGTGGATCTGGGATCCTGCCTGGTGTGGTAGATCTGGACCTGCTCCTGTGCTGCCATGATTAGTGCCTCTGTGCCGTCCTTCAGTCCAGCCCTCTCCAGCCATTGATAGGACTTGTTTATATTGGCCACTTTGGTGATTTGCCGGTGGTACATCCCATGCAGGGGCTTTTCCCCCCTGACTGGCCTTGGGCAGGCTGGTCATCACGTCTCCTGGAATGTAATGCTGTCTGATGCTCAGTCCCCCTCCTAAACCCCCTTCCTTTCTCAGGTCTGTGGAACTTAAACCCCTCCCTCCACTCACGGATGACAAGTTGGATGGGCGCACTGCTTGGCTGGCTGCGACCTCACTGGCTGTCTGGGAGACCCCACCCACCCCCCCTCCCATATTGTGTGTTGTCTATTGTCGCAATTTGTGCTTATGTTTAGAGGTGTGTTTTTTTAGTTGCATCTTTATCCTTCCCCCTTTAGGTGAAGTGTAAAGATACTTCTTTTTTTTCAACACCCACCCATCCTTCCTCATGTCATCTTTTCCGCATTATAAGGCAGCGCCAGTAAAAAAAAAAAAAAACAACAAAAAACTGGCTACAGGGCCAAAGTATCATATTCGTTCTGTAAACTTGTCAAATGTAAATGTCTGTATGTCAAACCTTGGACGAGCTGGCTTGAACCTTGAATTTCCCCTCGGGGATAAATAAAGCATCTTTGATTTGATTTGATGTTTCATCTTGGATAGTGGCCTTGATGCTCATCAGTCCCCAGCCCCCTTCTTTATGCTTAGTGTCTAGTCGCTGGACACTGGACTTGGGGTGGAACCCTCCATGCATGGTGAGCAGCTTCCGTGTTTTGACATCTGTGGCCTTAACTTCCTCCTTTGACCAGCTTATTATCCCAGCAGGGTATCGGATCACTTGCAGGGCGTAGCTGTTAATTGCCTGGATCTTGTTCTTGCCATTGAGCTGACTTCTCAGTACTTGCCTCACTCGTTGCAGGTATGTAGCTGTGGCAGCTTTCCTTGCGGCTTCTTCATGGTTGCCATTCGCCTGTGGTATGCCCAGGTACTTGCAGCTTTCCTCCACATCTGTTATCCTGCCCTCTGGGAGTGCAATGCCCTCCGTATGGATTATCTTCCCTCTCTTTGTGATCATCCGCCCACATTTCTCCAGTCCGAATGACATTCCGATGTCCCTGCTGTAGATCCTGGTGGTGTGGATCAGTGAGTCGATGTCCCGCTCACTCTTAGCGTACAGCTTGATGTCATCCATGTGCAGGAGGTGGCTGATGGTGGTTCCGTTCCTGAGTCGGTATATTAGGCTCTGGGAGCACACAGAGCAGTGTAGCTGCTAACTACAAAATGGGGTTGACAACTGTGTGCTCCTTTGTCTCCGAGGTGTGCAAGGCGATCTGGCTCGCCTTGAAGGATGACTTTGTGGCCTTCCCATGACCAGCACAGATGATCGATGTCGCTCAGGACTTTTGGAAGTTGTCGAACTTTTCCAATTGTGTCGAGCCTATTGACGAAATTAAATTAAATTAAATTAAAATAAAAAATACTTTATTAGTCCCCAAAGGGAAATTAAATATTGTAGTATATAATAATAATAACTAGAGGAGGTCTTGTTCCGGAGGCTGATGGCTGCTGGCAGGAATGATCTTCTGTATCTTTCAGTCTTACATCGGACCTGAAGAAGCCTCTCACTGAACACACTTTGTTGTTTCATCACTGTGTTGTGGAGAGGGTGTGAAGAATCCTCCATCATCTTCATCAGCTTGTGCAGCATTCTTCTTTGGACAATCAGCTCCAGCGGCTCCAGAGTTACTCCAAGCACAGAAGCAGCTTTCTGGATCAGTTTGTTGATTCTCTTCAAGTCTCTGGTTCTGATGCTACTACCCCAGCAGATGCTGCAAAGCTGACTGCACTCTCCACAACAGACTTCTAGAAGATATGCAACATCTTGGTGCAGACGTTAAACCATCTCAGTTTCCTTAAGAAGTAGAGTCTGCTCTGACCTTTCTTGTAGATGTAGTCAGTGTTGCATTTCCAGTCCAGTTTGTTGTCCAGCTGAACTCCAAGATACTTGTATTCCTCCACCACCTCCACCTCCTCTCCCAGGATGGAAACAGTGCTTTGTTTATTCTTCTTCCTCCTGAAGTCAACAATCATCTCTTTTGTTTTGCCTCTATTTAATATGAGATGATTGTCACCGCACCATTTAACAAACTGACTGACCAGTTCTCTGTACTCTGCTTCTTGTCCATCCCTGATACACCCCACAACTGCAGAGTCATCAGAGTATTTCTACAGATGACAGGACTCAGAGTTGTACTGGAAGTCTGAGGTGTAGAGTGAAGAGGAATGGCCAGAGTACAGTTCCTTGTGGTGCACCAGTGCTGCTGACCTCCATCTCAGACACACAACCTTTCAGTCTCACAAACTGGGGTCTGTTTGTGAGGTAGTCATAGATCCAGGTGGTTGTGGAGGTATCCACCTGGAATTTATGGAGCTTCTCACATAACAAAGCAGGCTGAATGGTATTAAAAGCACTGAGAAATGAAAGAACATGACCCTCAGAGTGCTGCCTGAATGGTCCAGATGAGAGTGTGCTCTCTGGAGCAGGTATATGATGGCATCTTCAACCCCAAGTCCATTACGATATGCAAACTGGAATGGGTCCTGAAAGGTGTTTACTTGCTTGTTGAGGTGAGCCAGTAAGAGTCTCTCCAGGACTTTCATGATGTGAGATGTCAGGGCAACTGGTCTGTAGTCACTTGGTTCAGCTGGTTGTGTTTTTTTAGGCACTGGAACAAGGCAGGAGGTTTTCCACAGCACTGGGACTCTATTTTGTCTCAGACTGGTGTTGAAAAGGTGCTGGAGAATCGGACATAGTTGTTCTGAGCAGGTCTTGAGAACTCTGGGACTGACACCATCTGGACCTGCAGCCTTGTTCTGGTTCAGTTTTTCAAGTTGCTTCTTAACCTGATTGCAGGAGACAAACAAGGTGGAGGTCTCAGGATGTCCTGATGTGGAGGGAGATGAAGCTGTGTTCTGGTCCATGACTGAGCTGCAGGGTGACAGATTGGAGGCGTGACAGGAAAGCAGTGGGCTTATGGAGGGTGTGTGGTCTGTTGGGCTGGAGGTAGGGGGTGAACTGAACCTGTTGAAGAATATGTTCAGCTCATTAGCTCTGTCCAGACCTCCATCAGGCTGGTCCCCCTTTAACTTGAAGCCGGTGATCTTCTTCATTCCAGACCACACATCCCTCAGGTTATTCTGCTGGAGCTGACTTTCTAACTTCTTCCTGTAGTCCTCCTTGCACTTCTTAGTTTGTGTTTTAAGTTGTTTTTGTGTTGCCCTCAATAACTCCCTGTCTCCATCCCTGAAGGCTTTCTTTTTGATGTTCAGCAGCTTTTTCAGGTCACTGGTGATCCAGGGTTTGTTATTGGGGAAGCACCTCACTGTTCTTGTTGGGACGATGCTGTCCACACAGAAGTTTATGTAATCTGTCACACACTCAGTCATGGCGTTGATGTCGTCTCCATGAGGTTCACAGAGGACGTTCCAGTCTGTAGCCTCAAAGCCTCCTCTAAGAGCATCTTCAGCTTCAGCAGACCAGATTTTGATAGTCTTTGTGATGACTGGTTGCTGCTGAACGATGGGCTTGTAGGTGGAGGTGAGAAGAACCAGATTATGGTCAGATCTTCCTAAAGGAGGCGGGGCAGAACAACTGGATCCATTATTCATATTTGCATAAAATAAGTCCAAGATCTTATTTTCTCTGGTGGAGCAGCTGACAAACTGCTGGAATGTTGGTAGAGTTGCAGAGAGGGAGACGTTGTTGAAGTCTCCGGAGATCGCCATGAATGAGTTTGGATGCTGTGTTTGTAGCCGAGCAACGACGGAGCTGATGACGTCACAGGCTGTGTCTGGTGCAGTACCAGGTATTATATAAACCGCTACCAGAATAACACAGGTAAACTCTCTGGGTAAATAATATGGACGGAAGCTCACAGCTAACAGTTCCATGTCCCTTGTGCATATCTTCTCCTTGACAGTAACATGTCCAGGATGACACCAACGCTGGTTAACCAGCACTGCAATTCCACCACCCTTTAGCTTTCCGCTGTGTTGTCTACTGCGGTCTGCACGGACCGTTTTAAAGCCCGGTACAGACACATTACAGTCAGGGATGTGTTCATGCAGCCATGTCTCGGTGAAGCACATAATACTGCACTCTCTGTATTCTTTCTGAGACCTTGTTAGCATCTCGAGCTTGTCCGTTTTGTTAGCTAGTGATCTCACATTACCTATTAAGACAGTCGTGAGAAATGGTTTAAATCTCCGTCACTTTCTCCTTTGACTCACTCCCACTCTGCATCCTCTTCTCTTTCTTTTCAACTCCATCGGGATTCGATGTGTTGTTTCGCTGATAATCCTGATTTGGGAGAGGTTAATCAGTTGATCCCAATTGTAAACAAGCCTTTCGTTGCCATGGAGACTCATCATAACAAGTCTTGAAAGAGCAAAAATATGCAGAAAGAATCCTCCTTGCAGCACACCCTCCGAACCGGCATGAAATCCTCAGAAAAAAATACTTAATTTGAGGTAATATCTATGTGAGAAGAGTTTGTACTTTAAAAAAAATCAAGATTGCAAGTCAGAGCTACTACAATCTGCTGCCAACAGGCGGCGCAATCTAGAATGTAACTGATGGGAAACATGTTAAATTCAAAGCCCCACCAAAAGCAGGAAATGACTACTTTAATTATAAAGGTCACCACTCCATTGTTTTGATGGCAGGGTGATACCGGTTTACGGTGGTTGACGTTGGGGCCTACGGCAAGGAAAGTGATGGTGGAGCGTTTGAACAAAGCTCATTTGGGTCTGCACCCTAGACCGTATATGAAAGATAGACGGAGCCTTTGGTGGCAAAAAGAGAAACCTAAAATTGTGATGCAAAAAACATGTTTACAGCAGAAATAAACATGTTTACAGCCTGGTTCAAAAATCCATTTTAGGTTTAATAGGTCAGGTTTACCTTCATGACAACTGTGGGGGGAGTGAATTTTTTTCTAACTCGCCCGTTTAAAAGTAATTTAATCTCGAAATTCGGCATATTTAGGGACGTGTCCTTTTGATTGACAGGTACCCGATCTCCTGCTTCAAGCCAGAAGAACGTAGAACAACCGCGGTTTTTAGCCGGTTAACAACGTGACTTAGCTTTAGCCCGCTTACCTCCGTTAGCTGGTTAGCTCCTGTTATCTCTGGGTTAGCTCGGTTAGCTCTTAGCTACAGAAAGCTCGGAGTTTGCTAGATGTCAATCACCCACCTTGACGCTCACAGCCCCCCCTCTCAGCTCCGCCTCTTTGCCCATATTTGTATATGAAGCCAAACATAAAAAAAAAAACAAAAAAAACCAGGAAATTGCACAAGTATTTAAAAGTGTCAGAGACTGTAACAGTTCCCGAAAAGGTACAAATAAGTGGTTAATAAAAACTTTTAGCTGCTCTACAGCTGTGTGTAGTCCATCTCTGTCTGTAGCATTTTATTCTCAGTCTCATGCATTGTGTCTTTGAGCTTCCACTTAAATTCTGAGAGGAGCTCTTGTGGCAGCGATGTCATGAAGTCTGCCACATGCAGGACATATCTGCCACACGGGTCCATCAACTGGAGCATGGTTTCCCACCTCTCGTCCAGCTTCCATTGCTGCTTCATGCTCTGCCCTTCTGTTGTCTAGTGCAGCGAGTGCAGCCTGAAAATCAAAGCACTCGCTGTAACGTTTCCTCCGTTTGGGTCTGGGGACTGTAGGAGATGGAGGAACAGTTGAAGGAGGGGTGGGAACAGGACTTGATGATCCTGGTGTTGCAGATGATTGTGGTGTGAGTGGGGCAGACAGCTCTGAGGTGGGCTCAACAGCAGATAGGTCAAGGCTCAGCAAAGAAGGGGTGTGTGAGGGCCCCTCTTCAGCATCTGATTCCCTGTCCTGAAAAAACAGAATGAATTTTCTATGTTAATGGTTTGCAAAACAAGCAGTCAGTACAACATTCAAGTTTATATAGATTGCTAAAAATGATTCTTCATAACAGCCTATATAAGGAAACCAACAGATTGAGTTGAGTCCAACTCAATCTCCCATCCTGAGCAAGCACACTGGCAACAGTGGGAAGGAAAAAACTCCCTTTTAACAGGAAGGAAACCTCCGGCAGAACCCGGCTCAGGACAGGCAGCCATCTGCCTCTGCTGTGTGGGGGGAAGAGGACAGAAAGACAACAGACAACAGGAACTGCTACTCCCGGCCAGGGAGACCTGCTGAGACAGGAGACATACATGTTAATGATGCAACACTGTTATGGGGAGGGGGGTTAAAGAGAGAGATAAAGAGAAAAAGAAAGAAGCTCAGTGTATCAGGAAATGTCCCTCAGCAGTCTAAACCTATAGCAGCATAACTAAGGGATGCTAACCATCCCTAGCTATAGGACTTATCAAAAAGATAAGTCTTCAGCCTAGTCTTAAAGGTGGGGAGGGTGTCTGCTTCCCTAACACTAACTGGGAGCTTATTCCATAAGAGAGGGGCCTGATAACCAAAGGCTCTGCCTCCTGCTCGGCTCTTTGAGACTCTAGGAACCACAAGTAAGCCTGCAGTCTGCGAACTAAGTACTCTGCTTGGTATATAAGGAACTATAATGCTATATGCTAACACTTTCAGGCATTTCTAGCTACAGTTGCTAAGCTAATCGCTTGTGTTCGAGTGGTAAAATACTGGCTGTGTTTGAGTCTCCGCATTATTTCTTAACTCCTTGTTTAATATATAGTGCTACACTATATAGCAGACTATTTAGTGAACTCATTCTGGTGGTAATTTGGACACAAAGCTATTTTATTCTTGCCACAGATCACGTGACTACCGACTGTCACCACGGCATTCCAAATCCAATTTAAACTCCTGTGAAATGATATTTTCTGATGTTGTATTTAATTCTTTGTTGCATATTATTCAACAAATAAGGATATAAAATGAAACATCTGTAGATTTTCTTTTTACCTGCTTTGACATTTATTCTTTGAGTTTGTGTCTGCAGATCATTGTGATTCATATTGACCCGTCTAGCGACCATCGATGCTCACTACTGTTCAAGATGCATTGTGGGGAATTTTGAGTGCACTACTTTTTCTCCCCCCACATTCAGACATCCCTAGAAAATGGTGTGAGCTCTATGTAGGGAACAGAGTGCCACCATCTACCACAAGTTGTTGCCATGACAATGCAACTATTTTGTCAGAGACGTGTTTTAATATCATTAAAGGTTCCAGATACTCCAGGAGTTTCCAGGACGGAGCTACGCCGGGTTCCAGTCTCTCATACGGAGCACTGAGGTGTTCTGGAACTGGACCTTCTTCAGCTCCTCCATAAATGTGGCAGGAAGAGATGCCTCATCAGATCACTGACATATCCTAAAAATAAAAGTTTGTCATGCTGAGTGAACTTTTTACTTAGTTTTTCCACAACATAACTTATAGAAGTAAAAGTTTTATAATGATATAAAGTATTTAAAATATTTCTTCTTTAAAACATTATTTTACTCATTGCAGCGTTTGTCTTTGTCAGTGATATGGATGATAAAATCTTTATTTCTTACCAAATGAAGGCTGAGTTTTTACAGGTTTGGCAGCTGCTCGTCCTTTCTCTGGTTTTGGATAAACTACTTAGAAGATAGTTTTCCCTCCGAGGTCCTCGCCTGTTCGCGTTCTGCGTCTTCATAACCATCGCTGTCAGATGGAGCCGAGGGGGGGAGGAAGTCCATCTCACTGGAAACACAGAACAGCAGGCAGATGGAAAACAAAACCAAATATAAAACCTCATTAATATCAAAACAATGAATCTAATAAGACAAAATAATAAAACCATCAAATGTGGTTTATTGAGTATCAGATCTCTTGTGTCGAAGTCTCTGTTAATCAATGACCTGATTACTGATCATCATATTGATCTATTCTGTCTTATGGAAACCTGCTGCAGCAGGAGGATCATGTTAGTATTAATGAATCGACTCCACCAGATTGTCTAAATGTTCATGTTTCCAGAACTACAGGTCGAGGAGGAGGTCTGGCAGCTATCTTTAAATCAGAACTATTGATTAGTCCTAGACATAAAATAGTTCCAATAGCTTTGAACACCTGACTCTTAGTCTATCCCACCCAAGATGGAAATGAGAGAAGCCACTTCTCCTAGTAGTAGTCTACCGTCCACCTGGATCTTCCTCACAGTTCCTAACTGACTTCTCAGACCTCTTATCAGACTTAGTGCTGAATACTGATAAAGTTATTGTTCTGGGGGATTTTAACATTCATCTTGATGATGAACATGACAGTTTAACCATTGCCTTTAACTCTATATTAAGTTCAATTGGATTTTCCCAAAATGTCCACCGACCGACTCATCGTCATCGTCACACTCTGGATCTTCTTCTGACATGTGGCATCAAAAGTGATCAACTAACAGTTTTTCCTCATAACCCTGTTCTGTCTGATCATTTTTTAATAACTTTTGAGTTTACTTTACTTGACTACACAAGGGCTGAGAAGAAAATCCATTCTAGTCGATGTTTGTCAGATAGTGTTGTTAACAAATATAAGAAGTCTATTTCAGCAGTATTTCCTCCAACACCATGTGTTAACCTGACAGGAAACACCCATCCGAGCTTTACTCC
Organism: Telmatherina bonti; assembly: GCF_933228915.1. Taxonomy (NCBI): domain Eukaryota; kingdom Metazoa; phylum Chordata; class Actinopteri; order Atheriniformes; family Telmatherinidae; genus Telmatherina; species Telmatherina bonti. The sequence goes on from NC_136620.1 coordinate 2,179,175, forward strand.
AACACAGGTCCATGAATGTGTGGCTAGAATGACAGCTTTAATGCGTATAACACTAGATAATGTTGCTCCTCTAAAGAAGAAGAGAACCAGTCAGAAGAAGCGGCCCGGTGGTTTAATTCCCAGCTTCAAGCTTTAAAACAGACATCAAGACGTTTGGAAAGAAAATGTCGTTCATCTGGCTTAGAAGAGTGTCTCATAGTCTGGAAAGAAAGTTTAATAGTGTATAAAAAAGCCTTGCGTGTGGCTAGAACAGCTTATTATTCATCATTGATAGAGGAGAAGAAGAACAACCCCAGGTTTCTCTTCAGCACTGGAACCAGACTGACTAAGAGCCATAGTGCCGTTGAGCCATCTATTCCTTTCAACCTCAGCTGTGACGACTTTATGAGTTTCTTTGGAAACAAAATAGTTTCTATCAGGAAGGAAATCAGTAATAACCTGAACACTACTAATGTTATTTCATCTGCAGCAGCCTTAGAGACGTCTTTAGAAGCTGATGGTCATTTGGACCGTTTCTTGCCTGTACAGCTCTCCGAGTTAACCAACATAATCGCTTCATCTAAACCTTCAACCTGTGTTTTAGACCCCATCCCAACCAGATTATTCAAGGAAATATGTTTAATCAATACGTCTGTACTTGACCTGATCAATTCATCTCTATTATTAGGATATGTACCTCAATATGTTAAGACAGCTGTAATTAAACCGTTGCTTTAAAAAACCAACTCTGGATCCAGGAGTTTTAGCTAATTATAGACCAATATCTAATCTCCCCTTCTGGTCTAAAATTCTGGAGAAAACAGTTTCAACCCAACTATGTTCCTATCTGAGCAGAAACAATCTGAAGAGTTTCAGTCAGGATTTAGAGCTCATCATAGCACAGAGACAGCACTGGTGAAAGTCTAATGATCTTCTCATGGCCTCAGATAAAGGACTTCTGTCTGGACTCATTCTTTTAGATCTCAGTGCTGCATTCGACACTATTGATCACAATATTCTGCTACAGAGGCTGGAACATGTTATTGGGATTAAAGGGACCACATTAGACTGGTTCCAGTCATATTTATCTGATAGATTTCAGTTTGTAAATGTAAATGATGAGTCTTCCTCACACACCAGGGTAAGTCATGGAGTTCCTCAGGGTTCTGTACTTGGACCAATACTTTTCACATTATACATGCTTCCCTTAGGAAATATCATCAGGCAGCATGGTATAAATGTTCATTGCTATGCGGATGACACTCAGATCTACCTCTCCATGAAGTCAGATGAAACCAATCCGTTTCTTAGATTACAAAGATGTCTTACAGACATCAAGACCTGGATGACTCTGAATTTTCTCCTTCTAAACTCAGACAAGACAGAGGTCGTTATCTTCAGGCTGAAAAACTTAGAACAAAATGATCCAGTAATGTAATTAATCTGGATGGCATTAATCTGGCCTCCAGTACCACTGTGAGGAACCTTGGAGTCATTATTGACCAGGACTTGTCTTTTAGCTCACATTTAAAACAGGTTTCTAGAACCGTCTTCTTCCACCTGCGTAATATTGCAAAAATTAGGAGCATCTTGTCTCAGAAAGATGCAGAAAAATGAGTCCATGCCTTTATTACTTCCAGACTGGATTACTGCAATTCCTTATTTATGGGTTGTCCCAAATATGCCCTGAAAAGTCTCCATCTGATCCAAAATGCTGCAGCGAGGGTTCTGATGAGGACTAGCAGGAGAGATCATATTTCACCAGTTTTAGCCTCTCTACACTGGCTCCCTGTTAAATCCAGGATCAAGTTTAAAATTCTTCTCCTCACATATAAAGCTCTCCATGACCAAGCTCCATTGTACATAAAAGATCTTATAGTTCCATATATTCCAAATAGAGCACTTGGCTCTCAGACTGCAGGTTTACTGGTGGTTCCCAGAGTCTCAAAGAGTACTATGGGAGGAAGGGCCTTTAGCTATCAGGCTCCTCTCTTATGGAACCAGCTCCCACCGTGGGCTCAGGAGGCAGACTCCCTCCACACCTTTAAGATGGAGCTGAAAACCTTCCTTTTCCATGATTCTTATAGTTAGGATATGAGCATCTCCTGAGTTGGAGTCTGCATGTACGGGACCCAACTGTCCAGGTTCTGCTCATTGCTGTTATAGTTATGGGTAGTCTAGCCATCCATTACTTATGTAGCAATGGGGATGTTACCTGATGCACTGAGAAGTACCTCGCTCTATTTCTCTAATATATTAATGTATAAATATATGACAATATTGCCATCTTGAACTTATTTATCCTTTTTTCTGCAGGTCTTCCTGAATAAGTGCAGTTGTACATGTTGATCTGCCTTTCCTGTCCTCTCCATAGAAAAATCATAGCTTTACTGTGTACATGGACTATGACTGTTCTAAGAGATAACTGTGTTGCTACAGATGTGAATAATGTCAGGTTGGAACTCCCGACAGACTTCTTTGCCACAGAAAGCTGTGATGCAACACACACAGTATGTGGAAGTTCAGTGTGTCATGCCATGTTTGGGAATGTTTTAGTGTCCTGGCCGTGTGTCCCACAAGGACTTAGGACAATAAGAACATTTCAATTTTATGGAAAGTTGAGCATTTAGACGGCGTGGGTGACACATTCCCGGTCCAGGGGTGATAAATCTGAAGTAAAGAAGTGATGAATCATCCTGAAGACCACGTCTGATGTAAAGAAGACCTAGCTTGGTGTTGTCCTGTTAAACGGGACAGGGCGGCCATTAGAACTACGGTGATGATCGCTTCTTTTCCCCATTTACATCTTGTTTAAAAGTTGCTAATAACCTGGATGTTTTTAGGATGGTAATCAGAGATGACTCATCATGTCTATAGCATCCCTCCTTATAGATCTATAGTTTTACATAGATTCTCACCAGGATGGTTTTAGCATGGTTATGTAAGCAGCAGTTAGCTTCAGCTGATACAGTAGTTGCTCGTGCACTGGTCTAAACAACACTTTTTCAGTAATTGGGTTTTACTTACAGCTTGTGTCTCTGGACGGGAGAGGTGATTGTAGAAAGAGAGCCTCCTTTCAGCAGAAGCCTGGAATCAAACCCCTGTCATGCTGGACCCTGTTTATCCTGCAGTCTGCAGTGAAGTGCCGATCACACATATTCCAAAGCTGTGGCTGCTTCCAAAGACAAACTCCATCCGTTGCTGTCTGTCGTTTCATTCAGAAGATGTGAACAGATGCAGTTTTCCCTCACAGCCGAAGAAATATTTCTTGTGCATGTTAGCATTAAAGATGTCCAGCGTAGCTTTAGCTTCTTCCATCTTATACGAAGGAGCGAAGGTGGGCGAGGCTTTCTCCTCGTGAACGTGCACATCCTGGAGAAGACGACCAATCACTGAGTCCTGTCCCCAGGACGTCACTAGAATCTCGAAGTCGAAAAAACTCTCTGAAACAACGTGTTTTCGTCGCCATGGAAACCGAACGGAGAGCCGGAAAACTCTAACATGCGTCTAGGTGATAAAAAACGGCGCCGTTCACATGTCTGATGAGGATTCAACACTGTAACACTGTAGACAGCTCAGAAAATTAGACATGGCATTATAGAGCCGCTTTAAACGTAATAGTAATAATGTTGATAGAACACCGAGGGTCAGACACTAACGCATCAAAAAGGGACTTCAAACCACAAAACTTTATTAATCCTGTACATCTACATACATGTATCCAAGTAGAGCCTTACCTTTGCGAGGCGTTTAGGTTCAGCCGTTCTGTTTGCTGCATCCTGCTGCTCCAAAACGTAAAGAAAGACATGCTGCTGCTGCTGCTGCTGCTGCTGCTGCTGCGTCCTCCTTCTCCGACTACGTCCTGTTTTTCTGTTTCTGCACTTCTCAGCCGTCCTTCTTCCAAGCACCTCCCGCCTACACACACACACCCACCCACCCACACACACACCCACCCACACACACACACACACACACACACAACACATTCAGTTCTTCCCAGAAAAAAGTTCCACTGTGATCCAGAGTTAGACGACCAGTCACATTACTGACCTGTTCCCAGTGAAACCAGTCCTGTTACTGACCTGTTCCCAGTGAAACCAGTCCTGTTACTGACATGTTCCCAGTTAAACCAGTCATGTTACCGACCTGTTCCCAGTTAAACCAGTCATGTTACTGACCTGTTCCCAGTTAAACCAGTCCTGTTACTGACATGTTCCCAGTTAAACCAGTCATGTTACCGACCTGTTCCCAGTTAAACCAGTCCTGTTACGGACCTGTTCCCAGTGAAACCAGTCATGTTACTGACATGTTCCCAGTTAAACCAGTCATGTTACCGACCTGTTCCCAGTTAAACCAGTCATGTTACTGACCTGTTCCCAGTTAAACCAGTCCTGTTACTGACATGTTCCCAGTGAAACCAGTCCTGTTACCGACCTGTTCCCAGTTAAACCAGTCATGTTACTGACTTGTTCCCAGTTAAACCAGTCATGTTACTGACATGTTCCCAGTGAAACCAGTCATGTTACCGACCTGTTCCCAGTGAAACCAGTCATGTTACTGACCTGTTCCCAGTGAAACCAGTCCTGTTACCGACCTGTTCCCAGTTAAACCAGTCATGTTACTGACTTGTTCCCAGTTAAACCAGTCATGTTACTGACATGTTCCCAGTGAAACCAGTCATGTTACCGACCTGTTCCCAGTTAAACCAGTCCTCTTACTGACATGTTCCCAGTGAAACCAGTCATGTTACTGACATGTTCCCAGTGAAACCAGTCATGTTACCGACCTGTTCCCAGTTAAACCAGTCCTCTTACTGACATGTTCCCAGTGAAACCAGTCACGTTACTGACATGTTCCCAGTGAAACCAGTCATGTTACTGACATGTTCCCAGTGAAACCAGTCATGTTACTGACATGTTCCCAGTGAAACCAGTCATGTTACTGACATGTTCCCAGTGAAACCAGTCATGTTACTGACATGTTCCCAGTGAAACCAGTCATGTTACTGACCTGTTCCCAGTGAAACCAGTCATGTTACTGACATGTTCCCAGTGAAACCAGTCATGTTACCGACCTGTTCCCAGTGAAACCAGTCCTGTTACTGACATGTTCCCAGTGAAACCAGTCATGTTACTGACATGTTCCCAGTGAAACCAGTCATGTTACCGACCTGTTCCCAGTGAAACCAGTCCTGTTACTGACATGTTCCCAGTGAAACCAGTCATGTTACTGACATGTTCCCAGTGAAACCAGTCATGTTACCGACCTGTTCCCAGTTAAACCAGTCATGTTACTGACCTGTTCCCAGTTAAACCAGTCCTGTTACTGACATGTTCCCAGTTAAACCAGTCATGTTACCGACCTGTTCCCAGTTAAACCAGTCCTGTTACGGACCTGTTCCCAGTTAGACCAGTCCTGTTACCGACCTGTTCCCAGTTAAACCAGTCATGTTACTGACTTGTTCCCAGTTAAACCAGTCATGTTACTGACATGTTCCCAGTGAAACCAGTCATGTTACCGACCTGTTCCCAGTTAAACCAGTCCTCTTACTGACATGTTCCCAGTGAAACCAGTCATGTTACAGACCTGTTCCCAGTTAAACCAGTCCTGTTACCGACCTGTTCCCAGTTAAACCAGTCATGTTACTGACTTGTTCCCAGTTAAACCAGTCATGTTACTGACATGTTCCCAGTGAAACCAGTCATGTTACCGACCTGTTCCCAGTGAAACCAGTCCTCTTACTGACATGTTCCCAGTGAAACCAGTCATGTTACTGACATGTTCCCAGTGAAACCAGTCATGTTACCGACCTGTTCCCAGTTAAACCAGTCCTCTTACTGACATGTTCCCAGTGAAACCAGTCACGTTACTGACATGTTCCCAGTGAAACCAGTCATGTTACTGACATGTTCCCAGTGAAACCAGTCATGTTACTGACATGTTCCCAGTGAAACCAGTCATGTTACTGACATGTTCCCAGTGAAACCAGTCATGTTACTGACATGTTCCCAGTGAAACCAGTCATGTTACTGACCTGTTCCCAGTGAAACCAGTCATGTTACTGACATGTTCCCAGTGAAACCAGTCATGTTACCGACCTGTTCCCAGTTAAACCAGTCCTGTTACTGACATGTTCCCAGTGAAACCAGTCATGTTACTGACATGTTCCCAGTGAAACCAGTCATGTTACTGACATGTTCCCAGTGAAACCAGTCATGTTACTGACATGTTCCCAGTGAAACCAGTCATGTTACTGACATGTTCCCAGTGAAACCAGTCATGTTACTGACATGTTCCCAGTGAAACCAGTCATGTTACTGACCTGTTCCCAGTGAAACCAGTCATGTTACTGACATGTTCCCAGTGAAACCAGTCCTGTTACCGACCTGTTCCCAGTTAAACCAGTCATGTTACTGACTTGTTCCCAGTTAAACCAGTCATGTTACTGACATGTTCCCAGTGAAACCAGTCATGTTACCGACCTGTTCCCAGTTAAACCAGTCCTCTTACTGACATGTTCCCAGTGAAACCAGTCATGTTACTGACATGTTCCCAGTGAAACCAGTCATGTTACCGACCTGTTCCCAGTTAAACCAGTCCTCTTACTGACATGTTCCCAGTGAAACCAGTCACGTTACTGACATGTTCCCAGTGAAACCAGTCATGTTACTGACATGTTCCCAATGAAACCAGTCATGTTACTGACATGTTCCCAGTGAAACCAGTCATGTTACTGACATGTTCCCAGTGAAACCAGTCATGTTACTGACATGTTCCCAGTGAAACCAGTCATGTTACTGACCTGTTCCCAGTGAAACCAGTCATGTTACTGACATGTTCCCAGTGAAACCAGTCATGTTACCGACCTGTTCCCAGTGAAACCAGTCCTGTTACTGACATGTTCCCAGTGAAACCAGTCATGTTACTGACATGTTCCCAGTGAAACCAGTCATGTTACCGACCTGTTCCCAGTGAAACCAGTCCTGTTACTGACATGTTCCCAGTGAAACCAGTCATGTTACTGACATGTTCCCAGTGAAACCAGTCATGTTACCGACCTGTTCCCAGTTAAACCAGTCATGTTACTGACCTGTTCCCAGTTAAACCAGTCCTGTTACTGACATGTTCCCAGTTAAACCAGTCATGTTACCGACCTGTTCCCAGTTAAACCAGTCCTGTTACGGACCTGTTCCCAGTTAGACCAGTCCTGTTACCGACCTGTTCCCAGTTAAACCAGTCATGTTACTGACTTGTTCCCAGTTAAACCAGTCATGTTACTGACATGTTCCCAGTGAAACCAGTCATGTTACCGACCTGTTCCCAGTTAAACCAGTCCTCTTACTGACATGTTCCCAGTGAAACCAGTCATGTTACAGACCTGTTCCCAGTTAAACCAGTCCTGTTACCGACCTGTTCCCAGTTAAACCAGTCATGTTACTGACTTGTTCCCAGTTAAACCAGTCATGTTACTGACATGTTCCCAGTGAAACCAGTCATGTTACCGACCTGTTCCCAGTTAAACCAGTCCTCTTACTGACATGTTCCCAGTGAAACCAGTCATGTTACTGACATGTTCCCAGTGAAACCAGTCATGTTACCGACCTGTTCCCAGTTAAACCAGTCCTCTTACTGACATGTTCCCAGTGAAACCAGTCACGTTACTGACATGTTCCCAGTGAAACCAGTCATGTTACTGACATGTTCCCAGTGAAACCAGTCATGTTACTGACATGTTCCCAGTGAAACCAGTCATGTTACTGACATGTTCCCAGTGAAACCAGTCATGTTACTGACATGTTCCCAGTGAAACCAGTCATGTTACTGACCTGTTCCCAGTGAAACCAGTCATGTTACTGACATGTTCCCAGTGAAACCAGTCATGTTACCGACCTGTTCCCAGTTAAACCAGTCCTGTTACTGACATGTTCCCAGTGAAACCAGTCATGTTACCGACCTGTTCCCAGTGAAACCAGTCCTGTTACTGACATGTTCCCAGTGAAACCAGTCATGTTACTGACATGTTCCCAGTGAAACCAGTCATGTTACCGACCTGTTCCCAGTGAAACCAGTCCTGTTACTGACATGTTCCCAGTGAAACCAGTCATGTTACTGACATGTTCCCAGTGAAACCAGTCATGTTACTGACCTGTTCCCAGTTATACCAGTCATGTTACGGACCTGTTCCCAGTGAAACCAGTCATGTCACTGACATGTTCCCAGTGAAACCAGTCATGTTACCGACCTGTACCCAGTTAAACCAGTCATGTTACTGACCTGTTCCCAGTGAAACCAGTCATGTTACGGACCTGTTCCCAGTTAAACCAGTCATGTTACTGACCTGTTCCCAGTTAAACCAGTCATGTTACTGACCTGTTCCCAATTAAACCAGTCATGTTACTGACATGTTCCCAGTAAAACCAGTCATGTTACTGACCGGTTCCCAGTTAAACCAGTCATGTTACTGACATGTTCCCAGTTAAACCAGTCATGTTACGGACCTGTTCCCAGTGAAACCAGTCATGTTACTGACCTGTTCCCAGTTAAACCAGTCATGTTACGGATCTGTTCCCAGTGAAACCAGTCATGTTACTGACCTGTTCCCAGTTAAACCATCATGTTACCGACCTGTTCCCAGTGAAACCAGTCATGTTACTGACCTGTTCCCAGTGAAACCAGTCATGTTACGGATCTGTTCCCAGTGAAACCAGTCATGTTACTGACCTGTTCCCAGTTAAACCAGTCATGTTACTGACCAGTTCCCAGTTAAACCAGTAATGTTACGGGCCTGTTCCCAGTTAAACCAGTCATGTTACTGACATGTTCCCAGTAAAACCAGTCATGTTACTGACCTGTTCCCAGTGAAACCAGTCATGTTACTGACATGTTCCCAGTTAAACCAGTCCTGTTACTGACCTGTTCCCAGTTAGACCAGTCATGTTACTGACATGTACCCAGTTAAACCAGTCATGTTACTGACATGTTCCCAGTGAAACCAGTCATGTTACGGATCTGTTCCCAGTGAAACCAGTCATGTTACTGACCTGTTCCCAGTTAAACCATCATGTTACTGACCGGTTCCCAGTTAAACCAGTAATGTTACGGACCCTTTCCCAGTTAAACCAGTCATGTTACTGACCGGTTCCCAGTTAAACCAGTCCTGTTACTGACCTGTTCCCAGTTAGACCAGTCATGTTACTGACATGTTCCCAGTGAAACCAGTCATGTTACTGACATGTTCCCAGTTAGACCACTCATGTTACTGACCTGTTCCCAGTAAAACCAGTCATGTTACGGACATGTTCCCAGTTAAACCACTCATGTTACTGACCTGTTCCCAGTGAAACCAGTCATGTTACGGACCTTTTCCCAGTTAAACCAGTCATGTTACTGACCCTTTCCCAGTGAAACCAATGATGTTACTGACCTGGTCCCAGTTAAACCAGTCATGTTACGGACCTGTTCCCAATTAAACCAGTCATGTTACTGACATGTTCCCAGTTAAACCAGTCATGTTACTGACCTGTTCCCAGTAAAACCAGTCATGTTACTGACATGTTCCCAGTTAGACCAGTCATGTTACAGACCAGTTCCCAGTGAAACCAGTCATGTTACTGACCTGTTCCCAGTGAAACCAGTCATGTTACTGACCTGTTCCCAGTTAAACCAGTCATGTTACTGACATGTTCCCAGTTAAACCAGTCATGTTACTGACCTGTTCCCAGTGAAACCAGTCATGTTACTGACATGTTCCCAGTTAGACCAGTCATGTTACAGACCAGTTCCCAGTTAAACCAGTCATGTTACTGACTTGTTCCCAGTTAAACCAGTCATGTTACGGACCTGTTCCCAGTGAAACCAGTCATGTTACGGACCTGTTCCCAGTTAAACCAGTCATGTTACTGACTTGTTCCCAGTTAAACCAGTCATGTTACGGACCTGTTCCCAGTGAAACCAGTCATGTTACTGACTTGTTCCCAGTTAAACCAGTCATGTTACTGACCTGTTCCCAGTGAAACCAGTCATGTTACTGACCTGTTCCCAGTTAAACCAGTCATGTTACTGACCTGTTCCCAGTTAAACCAGTCATGTTACTGACCTGTTCCCAGTTAAACCAGTCATGTTACTGACCTGTTCCCAGTTAAACCAGTCATGTTACTGACCTGTTCCCAGTGAAACCAGTCATGTTACTGACCTGTTCCCAGTTAAACCAGTCATGTTACTGACCTGTTCCCAGTTAAACCAGTCATGTTACTGACTTGTTCCCAGTTAAACCAGTCATGTTACTGACCTGTTCCCAGTTAAACCAGTCATGTTACTGACTTGTTCCCAGTTAAACCAGTCATGTTACTGACCTGTTCCCAGTGAAACCAGTCATGTTACTGACCTGTTCCCAGTTAAACCAGTCATGTTACTGACTTGTTCCCAGTTAAACCAGTCATGTTACTGACCTGTTCCCAGTTAAACCAGTCATGTTACTGACCTGTTCCCAGTTAAACCAGTCATGTTACTGACTTGTTCCCAGTTAAACCAGTCATGTTACTGACCTGTTCCCAGTTAAACCAGTCATGTTACTGACTTGTTCCCAGTTAAACCAGTCATGTTACTGACCTGTTCCCAGTGAAACCAGTCATGTTACTGACCTGTTCCCAGTTAAACCAGTCATGTTACTGACCTGTTCCCAGTTAAACCAGTCATGTTACTGACCTGTTCCCAGTTAAACCAGTCATGTTACTGACCTGTTCCCAGTTAAACCAGTCATGTTACTGACCTGTTCCCAGTTAAACCAGTCATGTTACTGACCTGTTCCCAGTTAAACCAGTCATGTTACTGACCTGTTCCCAGTGAAACCAGTCATGTTACGGACCTGTTCCCAGTCAAACCAGTCATGTTACTGACCTGTTCCCAGTTAAACCAGTTATGTTACTGACCTGTTCCCAGTTAAACCAGTCATGTTACGGACCTGTTCCCAGTGAAATCAGTCATGTTACGGACCTGTTCCCAGTGAAACCAGTCATGTCACTGACATGTTCCCAGTTAAACCAGTCATGTTACTGACCTGTTCCCAGTTAAACCAGTCATGTTACTGACCTGTTCCCAGTGAAACCAGTCATGTTACTGACCTGTTCCCAGTGAAACCAGTCATGTTACTGACCTGTTCCCAGTGAAACCAGTCATGTCAGTGACATGTTCCCAGTTAAACCAGTCATGTTACTGACCTGTTCCCAGTGAAACCAGTCATGTTACGGACCTGTTCCCAGTTATACCAGTCAAGTTACGGACCTGTTCCCAGTGAAACCAGTCATGTCACTGACATGTTCCCAGTTAGACCAGTCATGTTACTGACATGTTCCCAGTGAAACCAGTCATGTTACTGACATGTTCCCAGTTAGACCACTCATGTTACTGACCTGTTCCCAGTAAAACCAGTCATGTTACGGACATGTTCCCAGTTAAACCAGTCATGTTACTGACCTGTTCCCAGTGAAACCAGTCATGTTACGGACCTGTTCCCAGTGAAACCAATGATGTTACTGACCTGTTCCCAGTTAAACCAGTCATGTTACGGACCTGTTCCCAATTAAACCAGTCATGTTACTGACATGTTCCCAGTTAAACCAGTCATGTTACTGACCTGTTCCCAGTAAAACCAGTCATGTTACTGACATGTTCCCAGTTAGACCAGTCATGTTACAGACCTGTTCCCAGTTAAACCAGTCATGTTACGGACCTGTTCCCAGTTAAACCAGTCATGTTACTGACCTGTTCCCAGTGAAACCAGTCATGTTACTGACCCTTTCCCAGTGAAACCAGTCATGTTACGGACCTGTTCCCAGTCAAACCAGTCATGTTACCCTGTTCCCAGTTAAACCAGTTATGTTACTGACCTGTTCCCAGTTAAACCAGTCATGTTACTGACCTGTTCCCAGTTAAACCAGTCATGTTACTGACATGTTCCCAGTTAAACCAGTTATGTTACTGACCTGTTCCGAGTGAAACCAGTCATGTTACTGACCTGTTCCCAGTTAAACCAGTTATGTTACTGACCTGTTCCGAGTGAAACCAGTCATGTTACGGACCTGTTCCCTGTGAAACCAGTCATGTTACTGACATGTTCCCAGTTAAACCAGTCATGTTACTGAAATTTTCCCAGTGAAACCAGTCATGTTACGGACCTGTTCCCAGTGAAAACAGTCATGTTACGGACCTGTTCCCAGTGAAACCAGTCATGTTACTGACCTGTTCCCAGTTAAACCAGTCATGTTACTGACCTGTTCCCAGTTAAACCAGTCATGTTACTGACCTGTTCCCAGTGAAACCAGTCATGTTACTGACCTGTTCCCAGTGAAACCAGTCATGTTACTGACCTGTTCCCAGTGAAACCAGTCATGTCAGTGACATGTTCCCAGTTAAACCAGTCATGTTACTGACCTGTTCCCAGTGAAACCAGTCATGTTACGGACCTGTTCCCAGTTATACCAGTCATGGTACGGACCTGTTCCCAGTGAAACCAGTCATGTCACTGACATGTTCCCAGTTAAACCAGTCATGTTACGGACCTGTTCCCAGTGAAACCAGTCATGTTACGGACTTATTCCCAGTTAAACCAGTCATGTTACTGACCTGTTCCCAGTCAAACCAGTCATGTTACGGATCTGTTCCCAGTGAAACCAGTCATGTTACTGACCTGTTCCCAGTTAAACCATCATGTTACTGACCTGTTCCCAGTTAAACCAGTCATGTTACTGACCTGTTCCCAGTTAAACCAGTAATGTTACGGGCCTCTTCCCAGTTAAACCAGTCATGTTACTGACCTGTTCGAAGTTAAACCAGTCATGTTACTGACCTGTTCCCAATTAAACCAGTTATGTTACTGACATGTTCCCAGTTAAACCAGTCATGTTACTGACCTGTTCCCAATTAAACCAGTCATGTTACTGACATGTTCCCAGTTAAACCAGTCATGTTACTGACCTGTTCCCAGTGAAACCAGTCATGTTACTGACATGTTCCCAGTTAGACCAGTCATGTTACAGACCAGTTCCCAGTGAAACCAGTCATGTTACTGACCTGTTCCCAGTTAAACCAGTCATGTTACTGACCTGTTCCCAGTTAAACCAGTCATGTTACTGACATGTTCCCAGTGAAACCAGTCATGTTACTGACATGTTCCCAGTTAGACCAGTCATGTTACAGACCAGTTCCCAGTGAAACCAGTCATGTTACTGACCTGTTCCCAGTTAAACCAGTCATGTTACTGAAATGTTCCCAGTGAAACCAGTCATGTTACGGACCTGTTCCCAGTGAAACCAGTCATGTTACGGACCAGTTCCCAGTTAAACCATCATGTTACTGACTTGTTCCCAGTTAAACCAGTCATGTTACTGACCTGTTCCCAGTGAAACCAGTCATGTTACTGACCTTTTCCCAGTTAAACCAGTCATGTTACTGACCTGTTCCCAGTGAAACCAGTCATGTTACTGACCTGTTCCCAGTTAAACCAGTCATGTTACTGACCCTTTCCCAGTGAAACCAGTCATGTTACTGACCTGTTCCCAGTTAAACCAGTTATGTTACTGACCTGTTCCCAGTTAAACCAGTCATGTTACTGACATGTTCCCAGTTAAACCAGTCATGTTACTGACCGGTTCCCAGTTAAACCAGTCATGTTACTGACCTGTTCCCAGTGAAACCAGTCATGTTACTGACCTGTTCCCAGTTAAACCAGTCATGTTACTGACATGTTCCCAGTTAAACCAGTCATGTTACGGACCTGTTCCCAGTGAAACCAGTCATGTTTTGGATCTGTTCCCAGTTAAACCAGTAATGTTACGGACCTGTTCCCAGTTAAACCAGTCATGTTCCTGACATGTTCCCAGTTAAACCAGTCATGTTACTGACCTGTTCGAAGTTAAACCAGTCATGTTACGGACCTGTTCCCAGTGAAACCAGTCATGTTACTGACATGTTCCCAGTTAAACCAGTCCTGTTACTGACCTGTTCCCAGTGAAACCAGTCATGTTACTGACCTGTTCCCAGTTAAACCAGTCATGTTACTGACCTGTTCCCAGTGAAACCAGTCATGTTACGGACCTTTTCCCTGTGAAACCAGTCATGTTACTGACCTGTTCCCAGTTAAACCAGTCATGTTACTGACCTGTTCCCAGTTAAACCAGTCATGTTATGGATCTGTTCCCAGTGAAACCAGTCATGTTACTGACCTGTTTCCAGTTAAACCAGTCATGTTACTGACCTGTTCCCAGTTAAACCAGTAATGTTACTGACCTGTTCCCAGTTAAACGATCATGTTACTGACCTGTTTCCAGTTAAACCAGTCATGTTACTGACCTGTTCCCAGTTAAACCAGTAATGTTACGGACCTGTTCCCAGTTAAACCAGTCATGTTTCTGACCTGTTCACAGTTAAACCAGTCATGTTATGGATCTGTTCCCAGTGAAACCAGTCATGTTACTGACCTGTTCCCAGTTAAACCATAATGTTACTGACCTGTTTCCAGTTAAACCAGTCATGTTACGGACCTGTTCCCAGTTAAACCAGTCATGTTACTGACCTGTTCGAAGTTAAACCAGTCATGTTACTGACCTGTTCGAAGTTAAACCAGTCATGTTACTGACCTGTTCCCAGTTAAACCAGTAATGTTACGGACCTGTTCCCAGTTAAACCAGTCATGTTTCTGACCTGTTCACAGTTAAACCAGTCATGTTATGGATCTGTTCCCAGTGAAACCAGTCATGTTACTGACCTGTTCCCAGTTAAACCATAATGTTACTGACCTGTTTCCAGTTAAACCAGTCATGTTATGGACCTGTTCCGAGTGAAACCAGTCATGTTACTGACATGTTCCCAGTTAAACCAGTCCTGTTACTGACCTGTTCCCAGTTAGACCAGTCATGTTACTGACCTGTTCCCAGTTAGACCAGTCATGTTACTGACATGTTCCCAGTTAAACCAGTCATGTTACTGACCGGTTCCCAGTTAAACCAGTCATGTTACTGACCTGTTCCCAGTGAAACCAGTCATGTTACTGACCTGTTCCCAGTTAAACCAGTCATGTTACTGACATGTTCCCAGTTAAACCAGTCATGTTACGGACCTGTTCCCAGTGAAACCAGTCATGTTTTGGATCTGTTCCCAGTTAAACCAGTAATGTTACGGACCTGTTCCCAGTTAAACCAGTCATGTTCCTGACATGTTCCCAGTTAAACCAGTCATGTTACTGACCTGTTCGAAGTTAAACCAGTCATGTTACGGACCTGTTCCCAGTGAAACCAGTCATGTTACTGACATGTTCCCAGTTAAACCAGTCCTGTTACTGACCTGTTCCCAGTGAAACCAGTCATGTTACTGACCTGTTCCCAGTTAAACCAGTCATGTTACTGACCTGTTCCCAGTGAAACCAGTCATGTTACGGACCTTTTCCCTGTGAAACCAGTCATGTTACTGACCTGTTCCCAGTTAAACCAGTCATGTTACTGACCTGTTCCCAGTTAAACCAGTCATGTTATGGATCTGTTCCCAGTGAAACCAGTCATGTTACTGACCTGTTTCCAGTTAAACCAGTCATGTTACTGACCTGTTCCCAGTTAAACCAGTAATGTTACTGACCTGTTCCCAGTTAAACGATCATGTTACTGACCTGTTTCCAGTTAAACCAGTCATGTTACTGACCTGTTCCCAGTTAAACCAGTAATGTTACGGACCTGTTCCCAGTTAAACCAGTAATGTTACTGACCTGTTCCCAGTTAAACGATCATGTTACTGACCTGTTTCCAGTTAAACCAGTCATGTTACTGACCTGTTCCCAGTTAAACCAGTAATGTTACGGACCTGTTCCCAGTTAAACCAGTCATGTTTCTGACCTGTTCACAGTTAAACCAGTCATGTTATGGATCTGTTCCCAGTGAAACCAGTCATGTTACTGACCTGTTCCCAGTTAAACCATAATGTTACTGACCTGTTTCCAGTTAAACCAGTCATGTTACGGACCTGTTCCCAGTTAAACCAGTCATGTTACTGACCTGTTCGAAGTTAAACCAGTCATGTTACTGACCTGTTCGAAGTTAAACCAGTCATGTTACTGACCTGTTCCCAGTTAAACCAGTAATGTTACGGACCTGTTCCCAGTTAAACCAGTCATGTTTCTGACCTGTTCACAGTTAAACCAGTCATGTTATGGATCTGTTCCCAGTGAAACCAGTCATGTTACTGACCTGTTCCCAGTTAAACCATAATGTTACTGACCTGTTTCCAGTTAAACCAGTCATGTTATGGACCTGTTCCGAGTGAAACCAGTCATGTTACTGACATGTTCCCAGTTAAACCAGTCCTGTTACTGACCTGTTCCCAGTTAGACCAGTCATGTTACTGACCTGTTCCCAGTTAGACCAGTCATGTTACTGACATGTTCCCAGTTAAACCAGTCATGTTACTGACCGGTTCCCAGTTAAACCAGTCATGTTACTGACCTGTTCCCAGTGAAACCAGTCATGTTACTGACCTGTTCCCAGTTAAACCAGTCATGTTACTGACATGTTCCCAGTTAAACCAGTCATGTTACGGACCTGTTCCCAGTGAAACCAGTCATGTTTTGGATCTGTTCCCAGTTAAACCAGTAATGTTACGGACCTGTTCCCAGTTAAACCAGTCATGTTCCTGACATGTTCCCAGTTAAACCAGTCATGTTACTGACCTGTTCGAAGTTAAACCAGTCATGTTACGGACCTGTTCCCAGTGAAACCAGTCATGTTACTGACATGTTCCCAGTTAAACCAGTCCTGTTACTGACCTGTTCCCAGTGAAACCAGTCATGTTACTGACCTGTTCCCAGTTAAACCAGTCATGTTACTGACCTGTTCCCAGTGAAACCAGTCATGTTACGGACCTTTTCCCTGTGAAACCAGTCATGTTACTGACCTGTTCCCAGTTAAACCAGTCATGTTACTGACCTGTTCCCAGTTAAACCAGTCATGTTATGGATCTGTTCCCAGTGAAACCAGTCATGTTACTGACCTGTTTCCAGTTAAACCAGTCATGTTACTGACCTGTTCCCAGTTAAACCAGTAATGTTACTGACCTGTTCCCAGTTAAACGATCATGTTACTGACCTGTTTCCAGTTAAACCAGTCATGTTACTGACCTGTTCCCAGTTAAACCAGTAATGTTACGGACCTGTTCCCAGTTAAACCAGTCATGTTTCTGACCTGTTCACAGTTAAACCAGTCATGTTATGGATCTGTTCCCAGTGAAACCAGTCATGTTACTGACCTGTTCCCAGTTAAACCATAATGTTACTGACCTGTTTCCAGTTAAACCAGTCATGTTACGGACCTGTTCCCAGTTAAACCAGTCATGTTACTGACCTGTTCGAAGTTAAACCAGTCATGTTACTGACCTGTTCGAAGTTAAACCAGTCATGTTACTGACCTGTTCCCAGTTAAACCAGTAATGTTACGGACCTGTTCCCAGTTAAACCAGTCATGTTTCTGACCTGTTCACAGTTAAACCAGTCATGTTATGGATCTGTTCCCAGTGAAACCAGTCATGTTACTGACCTGTTCCCAGTTAAACCATAATGTTACTGACCTGTTTCCAGTTAAACCAGTCATGTTATGGACCTGTTCCGAGTGAAACCAGTCATGTTACTGACATGTTCCCAGTTAAACCAGTACTGTTACTGACCTGTTCCCAGTTAGACCAGTCATGTTACTGACCTGTTCCCAGTTAGACCAGTCATGTTACTGACCTGTTCCCAGTTAAACCAGTCATGTTACTGAAATGTTCCCAGTGAAACCAGTCATGTTACTGACCTGTTCCCAGTTAAACCATCATGTTACGGACCTGTTCCCAGTTAAACCAGTAATGTTAACGACCTGTTCCCAGTTAAACCAGTCATGTTACTGACCTGTTCCCAGTGAAACCAGTCATGTTACGGACCTGTTCCCAGTGAAACCAGTCATGTTATTGACATTTTCCCAGTTAAACCAGTCCTGTTACTGACTTGTTCCCAGTTAGACCAGTCATGTTACTGACATGTTCCCAGTTAAACCAGTCATGTTATGGATCTGTTCCCAGTGAAACCAGTCATGTTACTGACCTGTTTCCAGTTAAACCAGTCATGTTACTGACCTGTTCCCAGTTAAACCAGTAATGTTACTGACATGTTCCCAGTTAAACCAGTCATGTTATGGATCTGTTCCATGTGAAACCAGTCATGTTACTGACCTGTTTCCAGTTAAACCAGTCATGTTACTGACCTGTTCCCAGTTAAACCAGTAATGTTACTGACCTGTTTCCAGTTAAACCAGTCATGTTACTGACCTGTTCCCAGTTAAACCAGTCATGTTACTGACCTGTTCCCAGTGAAACCAGTCATGTTACTGACCTGTTCCCAGTTAAACCAGTCATGTTACTGACCTGTTCCCAGTTAAACCAGTCATGTTACTGACATGTTCCCAGTGAAACCAGTCATGTTACTGACATGTTCCCAGTTAGACCAGTCATGTTACAGACCAGTTCCCAGTGAAACCAGTCATGTTACTGACCTGTTCCCAGTGAAACCAGTCATGTTACGGACCTGTTCCCAGTTAAACCAGTCATGTTACTGAAATGTTCCCAGTGAAACCAGTCATGTTACGGACCTGTTCCCAGTGAAACCAGTCATGTTACGGACCAGTTCCCAGTTAAACCATCATGTTACTGACTTGTTCCGAGTTAAACCAGTCATGTTACTGACCTGTTCCCAGTGAAACCAGTCATGTTACTGACCTGTTCCCAGTGAAACCAGTCATGTTACTGACCTGTTCCCAGTTAAACCAGTCATGTTACTGACCTGTTCCCAGTGAAACCAGTCATGTTACTGACCTGTTCCCAGTTAAACCAGTCATGTTACTGACCTGTTCCCAGTTAAACCAGTCATGTTACTGACATGTTCCCAGTGAAACCAGTCATGTTACTGACATGTTCCCAGTTAGACCAGTCATGTTACAGACCAGTTCCCAGTGAAACCAGTCATGTTACTGACCTGTTCCCAGTGAAACCAGTCATGTTACGGACCTGTTCCCAGTTAAACCAGTCATGTTACTGAAATGTTCCCAGTGAAACCAGTCATGTTACGGACCTGTTCCCAGTGAAACCAGTCATGTTACGGACCAGTTCCCAGTTAAACCATCATGTTACTGACTCTTTCCCAGTTAAACCAGTTATGTTACTGACCTGTTCCCAGTTAAACCAGTCATGTTACTGACATGTTCCCAGTTAAACCAGTCATGTTACTGACCGGTTCCCAGTTAAACCAGTCATGTTACTGACCTGTTCCCAGTGAAACCAGTCATGTTACTGACCTGTTCCCAGTTAAACCAGTCATGTTACTGACATGTTCCCAGTTAAACCAGTCATGTTACGGACCTGTTCCCAGTGAAACCAGTAATGTTTTGGATCTGTTCCCAGTTAAACCAGTAATGTTACGGACCTGTTCCCAGTTAAACCAGTCATGTTCCTGACATGTTCCCAGTTAAACCAGTCATGTTACTGACCTGTTCGAAGTTAAACCAGTCATGTTACGGACCTGTTCCCAGTTAAACCAGTCATGTTACTGACCTGTTCCCAGTTAAACCAGTCCTGTTACTGACCTGTTCCCAGTGAAACCAGTAATGTTACTGACCTGTTCCCAGTTAAACGATCATGTGACTGACCTGTTTCCAGTTAAACCAGTCATGTTACTGACCTGTTCCCAGTTAAACCAGTAATGTTACGGACCTGTTCCCAGTTAAACCAGTCATGTTTCTGACCTGTTCACAGTTAAACCAGTCATGTTATGGATCTGTTCCCAGTGAAACCAGTCATGTTACTGACCTGTTCCCAGTTAAACCATAATGTTACTGACCTGTTTCCAGTTAAACCAGTCATGTTACCGACCTGTTCCCAGTTAAACCAGTCATGTTACTGACCTGTTCCCAGTTAAACCAGTCATGTTACTGACATGTTCCCAGTGAAACCAGTCATGTTACTGACATGTTCCCAGTTAGACCAGTCATGTTACAGACCAGTTCCCAGTGAAACCAGTCATGTTACTGACCTGTTCCCAGTTAAACCAGTCATGTTACTGAAATGTTCCCAGTGAAACCAGTCATGTTACGGACCTGTTCCCAGTGAAACCAGTCATGTTACGGACCAGTTCCCAGTTAAACCATCATGTTACTGACTTGTTCCCAGTTAAACCAGTCATGTTACTGACCTGTTCCCAGTGAAACCAGTCATGTTACTGACCTTTTCCCAGTTAAACCAGTCATGTTACTGACCTGTTCCCAGTGAAACCAGTCATGTTACTGACCTGTTCCCAGTTAAACCAGTCATGTTACTGACCCTTTCCCAGTGAAACCAGTCATGTTACTGACCTGTTCCCAGTTAAACCAGTTATGTTACTGACCTGTTCCCAGTTAAACCAGTCATGTTACTGACATGTTCCCAGTTAAACCAGTCATGTTACTGACCGGTTCCCAGTTAAACCAGTCATGTTACTGACCTGTTCCCAGTGAAACCAGTCATGTTACTGACCTGTTCCCAGTTAAACCAGTCATGTTACTGACATGTTCCCAGTTAAACCAGTCATGTTACGGACCTGTTCCCAGTGAAACCAGTCATGTTTTGGATCTGTTCCCAGTTAAACCAGTAATGTTACGGACCTGTTCCCAGTTAAACCAGTCATGTTCCTGACATGTTCCCAGTTAAACCAGTCATGTTACTGACCTGTTCGAAGTTAAACCAGTCATGTTACGGACCTGTTCCCAGTGAAACCAGTCATGTTACTGACATGTTCCCAGTTAAACCAGTCCTGTTACTGACCTGTTCCCAGTGAAACCAGTCATGTTACTGACCTGTTCCCAGTTAAACCAGTCATGTTACTGACCTGTTCCCAGTGAAACCAGTCATGTTACGGACCTTTTCCCTGTGAAACCAGTCATGTTACTGACCTGTTCCCAGTTAAACCAGTCATGTTACTGACCTGTTCCCAGTTAAACCAGTCATGTTATGGATCTGTTCCCAGTGAAACCAGTCATGTTACTGACCTGTTTCCAGTTAAACCAGTCATGTTACTGACCTGTTCCCAGTTAAACCAGTAATGTTACTGACCTGTTCCCAGTTAAACGATCATGTTACTGACCTGTTTCCAGTTAAACCAGTCATGTTACTGACCTGTTCCCAGTTAAACCAGTAATGTTACGGACCTGTTCCCAGTTAAACCAGTCATGTTTCTGACCTTTTCACAGTTAAACCAGTCATGTTATGGATCTGTTCCCAGTGAAACCAGTCATGTTACTGACCTGTTCCCAGTTAAACCATAATGTTACTGACCTGTTTCCAGTTAAACCAGTCATGTTACGGACCTGTTCCCAGTTAAACCAGTCATGTTACTGACCTGTTCGAAGTTAAACCAGTCATGTTACTGACCTGTTCGAAGTTAAACCAGTCATGTTACTGACCTGTTCCCAGTTAAACCAGTAATGTTACGGACCTGTTCCCAGTTAAACCAGTCATGTTTCTGACCTGTTCACAGTTAAACCAGTCATGTTATGGATCTGTTCCCAGTGAAACCAGTCATGTTACTGACCTGTTCCCAGTTAAACCATAATGTTACTGACCTGTTTCCAGTTAAACCAGTCATGTTATGGACCTGTTCCCAATTAAACCAGTCATGTTACTGACATGTTCCCAGTTAAACCAGTCATGTTACTGACCTGTTCCCAGTAAAACCAGTCATGTTACTGACATGTTCCCAGTTAGACCAGTCATGTTACAGACCAGTTCCCAGTGAAACCAGTCATGTTACTGACCTGTTCCCAGTGAAACCAGTCATGTTACTGACCTGTTCCCAGTTAAACCAGTCATGTTACTGACATGTTCCCAGTTAAACCAGTCATGTTACTGACCTGTTCCCAGTGAAACCAGTCATGTTACTGACATGTTCCCAGTTAGACCAGTCATGTTACAGACCAGTTCCCAGTTAAACCAGTCATGTTACTGACTTGTTCCCAGTTAAACCAGTCATGTTACGGACCTGTTCCCAGTGAAACCAGTCATGTTACGGACCTGTTCCCAGTTAAACCAGTCATGTTACTGACTTGTTCCCAGTTAAACCAGTCATGTTACGGACCTGTTCCCAGTGAAACCAGTCATGTTACTGACTTGTTCCCAGTTAAACCAGTCATGTTACTGACCTGTTCCCAGTGAAACCAGTCATGTTACTGACCTGTTCCCAGTTAAACCAGTCATGTTACTGACCTGTTCCCAGTTAAACCAGTCATGTTACTGACCTGTTCCCAGTTAAACCAGTCATGTTACTGACCTGTTCCCAGTTAAACCAGTCATGTTACTGACCTGTTCCCAGTGAAACCAGTCATGTTACTGACCTGTTCCCAGTTAAACCAGTCATGTTACTGACCTGTTCCCAGTTAAACCAGTCATGTTACTGACTTGTTCCCAGTTAAACCAGTCATGTTACTGACCTGTTCCCAGTGAAACCAGTCATGTTACTGACTTGTTCCCAGTTAAACCAGTCATGTTACTGACCTGTTCCCAGTGAAACCAGTCATGTTACTGACCTGTTCCCAGTTAAACCAGTCATGTTACTGACTTGTTCCCAGTTAAACCAGTCATGTTACTGACCTGTTCCCAGTTAAACCAGTCATGTTACTGACCTGTTCCCAGTTAAACCAGTCATGTTACTGACTTGTTCCCAGTTAAACCAGTCATGTTACTGACCTGTTCCCAGTTAAACCAGTCATGTTACTGACTTGTTCCCAGTTAAACCAGTCATGTTACTGACCTGTTCCCAGTGAAACCAGTCATGTTACTGACCTGTTCCCAGTTAAACCAGTCATGTTACTGACCTGTTCCCAGTTAAACCAGTCATGTTACTGACCTGTTCCCAGTTAAACCAGTCATGTTACTGACCTGTTCCCAGTTAAACCAGTCATGTTACTGACCTGTTCCCAGTTAAACCAGTCATGTTACTGACCTGTTCCCAGTTAAACCAGTCATGTTACTGACCTGTTCCCAGTGAAACCAGTCATGTTACGGACCTGTTCCCAGTCAAACCAGTCATGTTACTGACCTGTTCCCAGTTAAACCAGTTATGTTACTGACCTGTTCCCAGTTAAACCAGTCATGTTACGGACCTGTTCCCAGTGAAATCAGTCATGTTACGGACCTGTTCCCAGTGAAACCAGTCATGTCACTGACATGTTCCCAGTTAAACCAGTCATGTTACTGACCTGTTCCCAGTTAAACCAGTCATGTTACTGACCTGTTCCCAGTGAAACCAGTCATGTTACTGACCTGTTCCCAGTGAAACCAGTCATGTTACTGACCTGTTCCCAGTGAAACCAGTCATGTCAGTGACATGTTCCCAGTTAAACCAGTCATGTTACTGACCTGTTCCCAGTGAAACCAGTCATGTTACGGACCTGTTCCCAGTTATACCAGTCAAGTTACGGACCTGTTCCCAGTGAAACCAGTCATGTCACTGACATGTTCCCAGTTAGACCAGTCATGTTACTGACATGTTCCCAGTGAAACCAGTCATGTTACTGACATGTTCCCAGTTAGACCACTCATGTTACTGACCTGTTCCCAGTAAAACCAGTCATGTTACGGACATGTTCCCAGTTAAACCAGTCATGTTACTGACCTGTTCCCAGTGAAACCAGTCATGTTACGGACCTGTTCCCAGTGAAACCAATGATGTTACTGACCTGTTCCCAGTTAAACCAGTCATGTTACGGACCTGTTCCCAATTAAACCAGTCATGTTACTGACATGTTCCCAGTTAAACCAGTTATGTTACTGACCTGTTCCGAGTGAAACCAGTCATGTTACTGACCTGTTCCCAGTTAAACCAGTTATGTTACTGACCTGTTCCGAGTGAAACCAGTCATGTTACGGACCTGTTCCCTGTGAAACCAGTCATGTTACTGACATGTTCCCAGTTAAACCAGTCATGTTACTGAAATTTTCCCAGTGAAACCAGTCATGTTACGGACCTGTTCCCAGTGAAAACAGTCATGTTACGGACCTGTTCCCAGTGAAACCAGTCATGTTACTGACCTGTTCCCAGTTAAACCAGTCATGTTACTGACCTGTTCCCAGTTAAACCAGTCATGTTACTGACCTGTTCCCAGTGAAACCAGTCATGTTACTGACCTGTTCCCAGTGAAACCAGTCATGTTACTGACCTGTTCCCAGTGAAACCAGTCATGTCAGTGACATGTTCCCAGTTAAACCAGTCATGTTACTGACCTGTTCCCAGTGAAACCAGTCATGTTACGGACCTGTTCCCAGTTATACCAGTCATGGTACGGACCTGTTCCCAGTGAAACCAGTCATGTCACTGACATGTTCCCAGTTAAACCAGTCATGTTACGGACCTGTTCCCAGTGAAACCAGTCATGTTACGGACTTATTCCCAGTTAAACCAGTCATGTTACTGACCTGTTCCCAGTCAAACCAGTCATGTTACGGATATGTTCCCAGTGAAACCAGTCATGTTACTGACCTGTTCCCAGTTAAACCATCATGTTACTGACCTGTTCCCAGTTAAACCAGTCATGTTACTGACCTGTTCCCAGTTAAACCAGTAATGTTACGGGCCTCTTCCCAGTTAAACCAGTCATGTTACTGACCTGTTCGAAGTTAAACCAGTCATGTTACTGACCTGTTCCCAATTAAACCAGTCATGTTACTGACATGTTCCCAGTTAAACCAGTCATGTTACTGACCTGTTCCCAATTAAACCAGTCATGTTACTGACATGTTCCCAGTTAAACCAGTCATGTTACTGACCTGTTCCCAGTGAAACCAGTCATGTTACTGACATGTTCCCAGTTAGACCAGTCATGTTACAGACCAGTTCCCAGTGAAACCAGTCATGTTACTGACCTGTTCCCAGTTAAACCAGTCATGTTACTGACCTGTTCCCAGTTAAACCAGTCATGTTACTGACATGTTCCCAGTGAAACCAGTCATGTTACTGACATGTTCCCAGTTAGACCAGTCATGTTACAGACCAGTTCCCAGTGAAACCAGTCATGTTACTGACCTGTTCCCAGTTAAACCAGTCATGTTACTGAAATGTTCCCAGTGAAACCAGTCATGTTACGGACCTGTTCCCAGTGAAACCAGTCATGTTACGGACCAGTTCCCAGTTAAACCATCATGTTACTGACTTGTTCCCAGTTAAACCAGTCATGTTACTGACCTGTTCCCAGTGAAACCAGTCATGTTACTGACCTTTTCCCAGTTAAACCAGTCATGTTACTGACCTGTTCCCAGTGAAACCAGTCATGTTACTGACCTGTTCCCAGTTAAACCAGTCATGTTACTGACCCTTTCCCAGTGAAACCAGTCATGTTACTGACCTGTTCCCAGTTAAACCAGTTATGTTACTGACCTGTTCCCAGTTAAACCAGTCATGTTACTGACATGTTCCCAGTTAAACCAGTCATGTTACTGACCTGTTCCCAGTGAAACCAGTCATGTTACTGACCTGTTCCCAGTGAAACCAGTCATGTTACTGACCTGTTCCCAGTTAAACCAGTCATGTTACTGACATGTTCCCAGTTAAACCAGTCATGTTACGGACCTGTTCCCAGTGAAACCAGTCATGTTTTGGATCTGTTCCCAGTTAAACCAGTAATGTTACGGACCTGTTCCCAGTTAAACCAGTCATGTTCCTGACATGTTCCCAGTTAAACCAGTCATGTTACTGACCTGTTCGAAGTTAAACCAGTCATGTTACGGACCTGTTCCCAGTGAAACCAGTCATGTTACTGACATGTTCCCAGTTAAACCAGTCCTGTTACTGACCTGTTCCCAGTGAAACCAGTCATGTTACTGACCTGTTCCCAGTTAAACCAGTCATGTTACTGACCTGTTCCCAGTGAAACCAGTCATGTTACGGACCTTTTCCCTGTGAAACCAGTCATGTTACTGACCTGTTCCCAGTTAAACCAGTCATGTTACTGACCTGTTCCCAGTTAAACCAGTCATGTTATGGATCTGTTCCCAGTGAAACCAGTCATGTTACTGACCTGTTTCCAGTTAAACCAGTCATGTTACTGACCTGTTCCCAGTTAAACCAGTAATGTTACTGACCTGTTCCCAGTTAAACGATCATGTTACTGACCTGTTTCCAGTTAAACCAGTCATGTTACTGACCTGTTCCCAGTTAAACCAGTAATGTTACGGACCTGTTCCCAGTTAAACCAGTCATGTTTCTGACCTGTTCACAGTTAAACCAGTCATGTTATGGATCTGTTCCCAGTGAAACCAGTCATGTTACTGACCTGTTCCCAGTTAAACCATAATGTTACTGACCTGTTTCCAGTTAAACCAGTCATGTTACGGACCTGTTCCCAGTTAAACCAGTCATGTTACTGACCTGTTCGAAGTTAAACCAGTCATGTTACTGACCTGTTCGAAGTTAAACCAGTCATGTTACTGACCTGTTCCCAGTTAAACCAGTAATGTTACGGACCTGTTCCCAGTTAAACCAGTCATGTTTCTGACCTGTTCACAGTTAAACCAGTCATGTTATGGATCTGTTCCCAGTGAAACCAGTCATGTTACTGACCTGTTCCCAGTTAAACCATAATGTTACTGACCTGTTTCCAGTTAAACCAGTCATGTTATGGACCTGTTCCGAGTGAAACCAGTCATGTTACTGACATGTTCCCAGTTAAACCAGTCCTGTTACTGACCTGTTCCCAGTTAGACCAGTCATGTTACTGACCTGTTCCCAGTTAGACCAGTCATGTTACTGACCTGTTCCCAGTTAAACCAGTCATGTTACTGAAATGTTCCCAGTGAAACCAGTCATGTTACTAACCTGTTCCCAGTGAAACCAGTCATGTTACGGACCTGTTCCTAGTTAAACCAGTCATGTTACTGACATGTTCCCAGTTAAACCAGTCATGTTACTGACATGTTCCCAGTGAAACCAGTCATGTTACGGACCTGTTCCCAGTGAAACCAGTCATGTTACTGAGCTGTTCCCAGTTAAACCAGTCATGTTACCGACTTGTTCCCAGTTAAACCAGTCATGTTACTGACCTGTTCCCAGTGAAACCAGTCATGTTATTGACCTTTTCCCAGTTAAACCAGTCATGCTACTGACCTGTTCCCAGTTAAACCAGTCATGTTACTGACCTGTTCCCAGTTATACCAGTCATGTTACTGACCTGTTCCCAGTGAAACCAGTCATGTTACTGACCTGTTCCCAGTTAAACCAGTCATGTTACTGACCTGTTCCCAGTGAAACCAGTCATGTTACGGACCTGTTCCCAGTGAAACCAGTCATGTTACTGACATGTTCCCAGTGAAACCAGTCATGTTACTGACCTGTTCCCAGTTAAACCAGTCATGTTACTGACCTGTTCCCAGTTAAACCAGTCATGTTACTGACCTGTTCCCAGTTAAACCAATCATGTTACTGACCTGTTCCCAGTGAAACCCGTCATGTTACGGACCTGTTCCCTGTGAAACCAGTCATGTTACTGACCTGTTCCCAGTTAAACCAGTCATGTTACTGACCTTTTCCCAGTTAAACCAGTCATGTTACTGACCTGTTCCCAGTTAAACCAGTCATGTTACGGATCTGTTCCCAGTGAAACCAGTCATGTTACTGACCTGTTCCCAGTTAAACCATCATGTTACGGACCTGTTCCCAGTTAAACCAGTAATGTTAACGACCTGTTCCCAGTTAAACCAGTCATGTTACTGACCTGTTCCCAGTGAAACCAGTCATGTTACGGACCTGTTCCCAGTGAAACCAGTCATGTTATTGACATTTTCCCAGTTAAACCAGTCCTGTTACTGACTTGTTCCCAGTTAGACCAGTCATGTTACTGACATGTTCCCAGTTAAACCAGTCATGTTATGGATCTGTTCCCAGTGAAACCAGTCATGTTACTGACCTGTTTCCAGTTAAACCAGTCATGTTACTGACCTGTTCCCAGTTAAACCAGTAATGTTACTGACATGTTCCCAGTTAAACCAGTCATGTTATGGATCTGTTCCATGTGAAACCAGTCATGTTACTGACCTGTTTCCAGTTAAACCAGTCATGTTACTGACCTGTTCCCAGTTAAACCAGTAATGTTACTGACCTGTTTCCAGTTAAACCAGTCATGTTACTGACCTGTTCCCAGTTAAACCAGTCATGTTACTGACCTGTTCCCAGTTAAACCAGTCATGTTACTGACCTGTTCCCAGTTAAACCAGTCATGTTACTGACCTGTTCCCAGTTAAACCAGTCATGTTACTGACATGTTCCCAGTGAAACCAGTCATGTTACTGACATGTTCCCAGTTAGACCAGTCATGTTACAGACCAGTTCCCAGTGAAACCAGTCATGTTACTGACCTGTTCCCAGTGAAACCAGTCATGTTACGGACCTGTTCCCAGTTAAACCAGTCATGTTACTGAAATGTTCCCAGTGAAACCAGTCATGTTACGGACCTGTTCCCAGTGAAACCAGTCATGTTACGGACCAGTTCCCAGTTAAACCATCATGTTACTGACTTGTTCCGAGTTAAACCAGTCATGTTACTGACCTGTTCCCAGTGAAACCAGTCATGTTACTGACCTGTTCCCAGTGAAACCAGTCATGTTACTGACCTGTTCCCAGTTAAACCAGTCATGTTACTGACCTGTTCCCAGTGAAACCAGTCATGTTACTGACCTGTTCCCAGTTAAACCAGTCATGTTACTGACCTGTTCCCAGTTAAACCAGTCATGTTACTGACATGTTCCCAGTGAAACCAGTCATGTTACTGACATGTTCCCAGTTAGACCAGTCATGTTACAGACCAGTTCCCAGTGAAACCAGTCATGTTACTGACCTGTTCCCAGTGAAACCAGTCATGTTACGGACCTGTTCCCAGTTAAACCAGTCATGTTACTGAAATGTTCCCAGTGAAACCAGTCATGTTACGGACCTGTTCCCAGTGAAACCAGTCATGTTACGGACCAGTTCCCAGTTAAACCATCATGTTACTGACTTGTTCCCAGTTAAACCAGTTATGTTACTGACCTGTTCCCAGTTAAACCAGTCATGTTACTGACATGTTCCCAGTTAAACCAGTCATGTTACTGACCGGTTCCCAGTTAAACCAGTCATGTTACTGACCTGTTCCCAGTGAAACCAGTCATGTTACTGACCTGTTCCCAGTTAAACCAGTCATGTTACTGACATGTTCCCAGTTAAACCAGTCATGTTACGGACCTGTTCCCAGTGAAACCAGTAATGTTTTGGATCTGTTCCCAGTTAAACCAGTAATGTTACGGACCTGTTCCCAGTTAAACCAGTCATGTTCCTGACATGTTCCCAGTTAAACCAGTCATGTTACTGACCTGTTCGAAGTTAAACCAGTCATGTTACGGACCTGTTCCCAGTTAAACCAGTCATGTTACTGACCTGTTCCCAGTTAAACCAGTCCTGTTACTGACCTGTTCCCAGTGAAACCAGTAATGTTACTGACCTGTTCCCAGTTAAACGATCATGTGACTGACCTGTTTCCAGTTAAACCAGTCATGTTACTGACCTGTTCCCAGTTAAACCAGTAATGTTACGGACCTGTTCCCAGTTAAACCAGTCATGTTTCTGACCTGTTCACAGTTAAACCAGTCATGTTATGGATCTGTTCCCAGTGAAACCAGTCATGTTACTGACCTGTTCCCAGTTAAACCATAATGTTACTGACCTGTTTCCAGTTAAACCAGTCATGTTACCGACCTGTTCCCAGTTAAACCAGTCATGTTACTGACCTGTTCCCAGTTAAACCAGTCATGTTACTGACATGTTCCCAGTGAAACCAGTCATGTTACTGACATGTTCCCAGTTAGACCAGTCATGTTACAGACCAGTTCCCAGTGAAACCAGTCATGTTACTGACCTGTTCCCAGTTAAACCAGTCATGTTACTGAAATGTTCCCAGTGAAACCAGTCATGTTACGGACCTGTTCCCAGTGAAACCAGTCATGTTACGGACCAGTTCCCAGTTAAACCATCATGTTACTGACTTGTTCCCAGTTAAACCAGTCATGTTACTGACCTGTTCCCAGTGAAACCAGTCATGTTACTGACCTTTTCCCAGTTAAACCAGTCATGTTACTGACCTGTTCCCAGTGAAACCAGTCATGTTACTGACCTGTTCCCAGTTAAACCAGTCATGTTACTGACCCTTTCCCAGTGAAACCAGTCATGTTACTGACCTGTTCCCAGTTAAACCAGTTATGTTACTGACCTGTTCCCAGTTAAACCAGTCATGTTACTGACATGTTCCCAGTTAAACCAGTCATGTTACTGACCGGTTCCCAGTTAAACCAGTCATGTTACTGACCTGTTCCCAGTGAAACCAGTCATGTTACTGACCTGTTCCCAGTTAAACCAGTCATGTTACTGACATGTTCCCAGTTAAACCAGTCATGTTACGGACCTGTTCCCAGTGAAACCAGTCATGTTTTGGATCTGTTCCCAGTTAAACCAGTAATGTTACGGACCTGTTCCCAGTTAAACCAGTCATGTTCCTGACATGTTCCCAGTTAAACCAGTCATGTTACTGACCTGTTCGAAGTTAAACCAGTCATGTTACGGACCTGTTCCCAGTTAAACCAGTCATGTTACTGACATGTTCCCAGTTAAACCAGTCCTGTTACTGACCTGTTCCCAGTGAAACCAGTCATGTTACTGACCTGTTCCCAGTTAAACCAGTCATGTTACTGACCTGTTCCCAGTGAAACCAGTCATGTTACGGACCTTTTCCCTGTGAAACCAGTCATGTTACTGACCTGTTCCCAGTTAAACCAGTCATGTTACTGACCTGTTCCCAGTTAAACCAGTCATGTTATGGATCTGTTCCCAGTGAAACCAGTCATGTTACTGACCTGTTTCCAGTTAAACCAGTCATGTTACTGACCTGTTCCCAGTTAAACCAGTAATGTTACTGACCTGTTCCCAGTTAAACGATCATGTTACTGACCTGTTTCCAGTTAAACCAGTCATGTTACTGACCTGTTCCCAGTTAAACCAGTAATGTTACGGACCTGTTCCCAGTTAAACCAGTCATGTTTCTGACCTGTTCACAGTTAAACCAGTCATGTTATGGATCTGTTCCCAGTGAAACCAGTCATGTTACTGACCTGTTCCCAGTTAAACCATAATGTTACTGACCTGTTTCCAGTTAAACCAGTCATGTTACGGACCTGTTCCCAGTTAAACCAGTCATGTTACTGACCTGTTCGAAGTTAAACCAGTCATGTTACTGACCTGTTCGAAGTTAAACCAGTCATGTTACTGACCTGTTCCCAGTTAAACCAGTAATGTTACGGACCTGTTCCCAGTTAAACCAGTCATGTTTCTGACCTGTTCACAGTTAAACCAGTCATGTTATGGATCTGTTCCCAGTGAAACCAGTCATGTTACTGACCTGTTCCCAGTTAAACCATAATGTTACTGACCTGTTTCCAGTTAAACCAGTCATGTTATGGACCTGTTCCGAGTGAAACCAGTCATGTTACTGACATGTTCCCAGTTAAACCAGTCCTGTTACTGACCTGTTCCCAGTTAGACCAGTCATGTTACTGACCTGTTCCCAGTTAGACCAGTCATGTTACTGACCTGTTTCCAGTTAAACCAGTCATGTTACTGAAATGTTCCCAGTGAAACCAGTCATGTTACTAACCTGTTCCCAGTGAAACCAGTCATGTTACGGACCTGTTCCTAGTTAAACCAGTCATGTTACTGACATGTTCCCAGTTAAACCAGTCATGTTACTGACATGTTCCCAGTGAAACCAGTCATGTTACGGACCTGTTCCCAGTGAAACCAGTCATGTTACTGAGCTGTTCCCAGTTAAACCAGTCATGTTACCGACTTGTTCCCAGTTAAACCAGTCATGTTACTGACCTGTTCCCAGTGAAACCAGTCATGTTATTGACCTTTTCCCAGTTAAACCAGTCATGCTACTGACCTGTTCCCAGTTAAACCAGTCATGTTACTGACCTGTTCCCAGTTATACCAGTCATGTTACTGACCTGTTCCCAGTGAAACCAGTCATGTTACTGACCTGTTCCCAGTTAAACCAGTCATGTTACTGACCTGTTCCCAGTGAAACCAGTCATGTTACGGACCTGTTCCCAGTGAAACCAGTCATGTTACTGACATGTTCCCAGTGAAACCAGTCATGTTACTGACCTGTTCCCAGTGAAACCAGTCATGTTACGGACCTTTTCCCTGTGAAACCAGTCATGTTACTGACCTGTTCCCAGTTAAACCAGTCATGTTACTGACCTGTTCCCAGTTAAACCAGTCATGTTATGGATCTGTTCCCAGTGAAACCAGTCATGTTACTGACCTGTTTCCAGTTAAACCAGTCATGTTACTGACCTGTTCCCAGTTAAACCAGTCATGTTACTGACATGTTCCCAGTTAAACCAGTCATGTTACTGACCGGTTCCCAGTTAAACCAGTCATGTTACTGACCTGTTCCCAGTGAAACCAGTCATGTTACTGACCTGTTCCCAGTTAAACCAGTCATGTTACTGACATGTTCCCAGTTAAACCAGTCATGTTACGGACCTGTTCCCAGTGAAACCAGTAATGTTTTGGATCTGTTCCCAGTTAAACCAGTAATGTTACGGACCTGTTCCCAGTTAAACCAGTCATGTTCCTGACATGTTCCCAGTTAAACCAGTCATGTTACTGACCTGTTCGAAGTTAAACCAGTCATGTTACGGACCTGTTCCCAGTTAAACCAGTCATGTTACTGACCTGTTCCCAGTTAAACCAGTCCTGTTACTGACCTGTTCCCAGTGAAACCAGTAATGTTACTGACCTGTTCCCAGTTAAACGATCATGTGACTGACCTGTTTCCAGTTAAACCAGTCATGTTACTGACCTGTTCCCAGTTAAACCAGTAATGTTACGGACCTGTTCCCAGTTAAACCAGTCATGTTTCTGACCTGTTCACAGTTAAACCAGTCATGTTATGGATCTGTTCCCAGTGAAACCAGTCATGTTACTGACCTGTTCCCAGTTAAACCATAATGTTACTGACCTGTTTCCAGTTAAACCAGTCATGTTACCGACCTGTTCCCAGTTAAACCAGTCATGTTACTGACCTGTTCCCAGTTAAACCAGTCATGTTACTGACATGTTCCCAGTGAAACCAGTCATGTTACTGACATGTTCCCAGTTAGACCAGTCATGTTACAGACCAGTTCCCAGTGAAACCAGTCATGTTACTGACCTGTTCCCAGTTAAACCAGTCATGTTACTGAAATGTTCCCAGTGAAACCAGTCATGTTACGGACCTGTTCCCAGTGAAACCAGTCATGTTACGGACCAGTTCCCAGTTAAACCATCATGTTACTGACTTGTTCCCAGTTAAACCAGTCATGTTACTGACCTGTTCCCAGTGAAACCAGTCATGTTACTGACCTTTTCCCAGTTAAACCAGTCATGTTACTGACCTGTTCCCAGTGAAACCAGTCATGTTACTGACCTGTTCCCAGTTAAACCAGTCATGTTACTGACCCTTTCCCAGTGAAACCAGTCATGTTACTGACCTGTTCCCAGTTAAACCAGTTATGTTACTGACCTGTTCCCAGTTAAACCAGTCATGTTACTGACATGTTCCCAGTTAAACCAGTCATGTTACTGACCGGTTCCCAGTTAAACCAGTCATGTTACTGACCTGTTCCCAGTGAAACCAGTCATGTTACTGACCTGTTCCCAGTTAAACCAGTCATGTTACTGACATGTTCCCAGTTAAACCAGTCATGTTACGGACCTGTTCCCAGTGAAACCAGTCATGTTTTGGATCTGTTCCCAGTTAAACCAGTAATGTTACGGACCTGTTCCCAGTTAAACCAGTCATGTTCCTGACATGTTCCCAGTTAAACCAGTCATGTTACTGACCTGTTCGAAGTTAAACCAGTCATGTTACGGACCTGTTCCCAGTGAAACCAGTCATGTTACTGACATGTTCCCAGTTAAACCAGTCCTGTTACTGACCTGTTCCCAGTGAAACCAGTCATGTTACTGACCTGTTCCCAGTTAAACCAGTCATGTTACTGACCTGTTCCCAGTGAAACCAGTCATGTTACGGACCTTTTCCCTGTGAAACCAGTCATGTTACTGACCTGTTCCCAGTTAAACCAGTCATGTTACTGACATGTTCCCAGTTAAACCAGTCATGTTACTGACCGGTTCCCAGTTAAACCAGTCATGTTACTGACCTGTTCCCAGTGAAACCAGTCATGTTACTGACCTGTTCCCAGTTAAACCAGTCATGTTACTGACATGTTCCCAGTTAAACCAGTCATGTTACGGACCTGTTCCCAGTGAAACCAGTAATGTTTTGGATCTGTTCCCAGTTAAACCAGTAATGTTACGGACCTGTTCCCAGTTAAACCAGTCATGTTCCTGACATGTTCCCAGTTAAACCAGTCATGTTACTGACCTGTTCGAAGTTAAACCAGTCATGTTACGGACCTGTTCCCAGTTAAACCAGTCATGTTACTGACCTGTTCCCAGTTAAACCAGTCCTGTTACTGACCTGTTCCCAGTGAAACCAGTAATGTTACTGACCTGTTCCCAGTTAAACGATCATGTGACTGACCTGTTTCCAGTTAAACCAGTCATGTTACTGACCTGTTCCCAGTTAAACCAGTAATGTTACGGACCTGTTCCCAGTTAAACCAGTCATGTTTCTGACCTGTTCACAGTTAAACCAGTCATGTTATGGATCTGTTCCCAGTGAAACCAGTCATGTTACTGACCTGTTCCCAGTTAAACCATAATGTTACTGACCTGTTTCCAGTTAAACCAGTCATGTTACCGACCTGTTCCCAGTTAAACCAGTCATGTTACTGACCTGTTCCCAGTTAAACCAGTCATGTTACTGACATGTTCCCAGTGAAACCAGTCATGTTACTGACATGTTCCCAGTTAGACCAGTCATGTTACAGACCAGTTCCCAGTGAAACCAGTCATGTTACTGACCTGTTCCCAGTTAAACCAGTCATGTTACTGAAATGTTCCCAGTGAAACCAGTCATGTTACGGACCTGTTCCCAGTGAAACCAGTCATGTTACGGACCAGTTCCCAGTTAAACCATCATGTTACTGACTTGTTCCCAGTTAAACCAGTCATGTTACTGACCTGTTCCCAGTGAAACCAGTCATGTTACTGACCTTTTCCCAGTTAAACCAGTCATGTTACTGACCTGTTCCCAGTGAAACCAGTCATGTTACTGACCTGTTCCCAGTTAAACCAGTCATGTTACTGACCCTTTCCCAGTGAAACCAGTCATGTTACTGACCTGTTCCCAGTTAAACCAGTTATGTTACTGACCTGTTCCCAGTTAAACCAGTCATGTTACTGACATGTTCCCAGTTAAACCAGTCATGTTACTGACCGGTTCCCAGTTAAACCAGTCATGTTACTGACCTGTTCCCAGTGAAACCAGTCATGTTACTGACCTGTTCCCAGTTAAACCAGTCATGTTACTGACATGTTCCCAGTTAAACCAGTCATGTTACGGACCTGTTCCCAGTGAAACCAGTCATGTTTTGGATCTGTTCCCAGTTAAACCAGTAATGTTACGGACCTGTTCCCAGTTAAACCAGTCATGTTCCTGACATGTTCCCAGTTAAACCAGTCATGTTACTGACCTGTTCGAAGTTAAACCAGTCATGTTACGGACCTGTTCCCAGTGAAACCAGTCATGTTACTGACATGTTCCCAGTTAAACCAGTCCTGTTACTGACCTGTTCCCAGTGAAACCAGTCATGTTACTGACCTGTTCCCAGTTAAACCAGTCATGTTACTGACCTGTTCCCAGTGAAACCAGTCATGTTACGGACCTTTTCCCTGTGAAACCAGTCATGTTACTGACCTGTTCCCAGTTAAACCAGTCATGTTACTGACCTGTTCCCAGTTAAACCAGTCATGTTATGGATCTGTTCCCAGTGAAACCAGTCATGTTACTGACCTGTTTCCAGTTAAACCAGTCATGTTACTGACCTGTTCCCAGTTAAACCAGTAATGTTACTGACCTGTTCCCAGTTAAACGATCATGTTACTGACCTGTTTCCAGTTAAACCAGTCATGTTACTGACCTGTTCCCAGTTAAACCAGTAATGTTACGGACCTGTTCCCAGTTAAACCAGTCATGTTTCTGACCTGTTCACAGTTAAACCAGTCATGTTATGGATCTGTTCCCAGTGAAACCAGTCATGTTACTGACCTGTTCCCAGTTAAACCATAATGTTACTGACCTGTTTCCAGTTAAACCAGTCATGTTACGGACCTGTTCCCAGTTAAACCAGTCATGTTACTGACCTGTTCGAAGTTAAACCAGTCATGTTACTGACCTGTTCGAAGTTAAACCAGTCATGTTACTGACCTGTTCCCAGTTAAACCAGTAATGTTACGGACCTGTTCCCAGTTAAACCAGTCATGTTTCTGACCTGTTCACAGTTAAACCAGTCATGTTATGGATCTGTTCCCAGTGAAACCAGTCATGTTACTGACCTGTTCCCAGTTAAACCATAATGTTACTGACCTGTTTCCAGTTAAACCAGTCATGTTATGGACCTGTTCCGAGTGAAACCAGTCATGTTACTGACATGTTCCCAGTTAAACCAGTCCTGTTACTGACCTGTTCCCAGTTAGACCAGTCATGTTACTGACCTGTTCCCAGTTAGACCAGTCATGTTACTGACCTGTTCCCAGTTAAACCAGTCATGTTACTGAAATGTTCCCAGTGAAACCAGTCATGTTACTAACCTGTTCCCAGTGAAACCAGTCATGTTACGGACCTGTTCCTAGTTAAACCAGTCATGTTACTGACATGTTCCCAGTTAAACCAGTCATGTTACTGACATGTTCCCAGTGAAACCAGTCATGTTACGGACCTGTTCCCAGTGAAACCAGTCATGTTACTGAGCTGTTCCCAGTTAAACCAGTCATGTTACCGACTTGTTCCCAGTTAAACCAGTCATGTTACTGACCTGTTCCCAGTGAAACCAGTCATGTTATTGACCTTTTCCCAGTTAAACCAGTCATGCTACTGACCTGTTCCCAGTTAAACCAGTCATGTTACTGACCTGTTCCCAGTTATACCAGTCATGTTACTGACCTGTTCCCAGTGAAACCAGTCATGTTACTGACCTGTTCCCAGTTAAACCAGTCATGTTACTGACCTGTTCCCAGTGAAACCAGTCATGTTACGGACCTGTTCCCAGTGAAACCAGTCATGTTACTGACATGTTCCCAGTGAAACCAGTCATGTTACTGACCTGTTCCCAGTTAAACCAGTCATGTTACTGACCTGTTCCCAGTTAAACCAGTCATGTTACTGACCTGTTCCCAGTTAAACCAATCATGTTACTGACCTGTTCCCAGTGAAACCCGTCATGTTACGGACCTGTTCCCAGTTAAACCAGTCATGTTACTGACCTGTTCCTAGTTAAACCAGTCATGTTACGGACCTGTTCCCAGTTAAACCAGTCATGTTACTGACCTGTTCCTAGTTAAACCAGTCATGTTACTGAAATGTTCCCAGTTAAACCAGTCATGTTACGGACCTGTTCCCTGTGAAACCAGTCATGTTACGGACCTGTTCCCAGTTAAACCAGTCATGTTACTGACCTGTTCCTAGTTTAACCAGTCATGTTACTGAAATGTTCCCAGTTAAACCAGTCATGTTACGGACCTGTTCCCTGTGAAACCAGTCATGTTACTGACCTGTTCCCAGTTAAACCAGTCATGTTACTGACCTGTTCCCAGTTAAACCAGTCATGTTACTGACCTGTTCCCAGTTAAACCAGTCATGTTACGGATCTGTTCCCAGTGAAACCAGTCATGTTACTGACCTGTTCCCAGTTAAACCATCATGTTACGGACCTGTTCCCAGTTAAACCAGTAATGTTAACGACCTGTTCCCAGTTAAACCAGTCATGTTACTGACCTGTTCCCAGTGAAACCAGTCATGTTACGGACCTGTTCCCAGTGAAACCAGTCATGTTATTGACATTTTCCCAGTTAAACCAGTCCTGTTACTGACTTGTTCCCAGTTAGACCAGTCATGTTACTGACATGTTCCCAGTTAAACCAGTCATGTTATGGATCTGTTCCCAGTGAAACCAGTCATGTTACTGACCTGTTTCCAGTTAAACCAGTCATGTTACTGACCTGTTCCCAGTTAAACCAGTAATGTTACTGACATGTTCCCAGTTAAACCAGTCATGTTATGGATCTGTTCCATGTGAAACCAGTCATGTTACTGACCTGTTTCCAGTTAAACCAGTCATGTTACTGACCTGTTCCCAGTTAAACCAGTAATGTTACTGACCTGTTTCCAGTTAAACCAGTCATGTTACTGACCTGTTCCCAGTTAAACCAGTCATGTTACTGACCTGTTCCCAGTGAAACCACTCATGTTACTGACCTGTTCCCAGTTAAACCAGTCATGTTACTGACCTGTTCCCAGTTAAACCAGTCATGTTACTGACATGTTCCCAGTGAAACCAGTCATGTTACTGACATGTTCCCAGTTAGACCAGTCATGTTACAGACCAGTTCCCAGTGAAACCAGTCATGATACTGACCTGTTCCCAGTGAAACCAGTCATGTTACGGACCTGTTCCCAGTTAAACCAGTCATGTTACTGAAATGTTCCCAGTGAAACCAGTCATGTTACGGACCTGTTCCCAGTGAAACCAGTCATGTTACGGACCAGTTCCCAGTTAAACCATTATGTTACTGACTTGTTCCGAGTTAAACCAGTCATGTTACTGACCTGTTCCCAGTGAAACCAGTCATGTTACTGACCTGTTCCCAGTGAAACCAGTCATGTTACTGACCTGTTCCCAGTTAAACCAGTCATGTTACTGACCTGTTCCCA
Source organism: Telmatherina bonti (assembly GCF_933228915.1). Classification (NCBI taxonomy): domain Eukaryota; kingdom Metazoa; phylum Chordata; class Actinopteri; order Atheriniformes; family Telmatherinidae; genus Telmatherina; species Telmatherina bonti. The sequence goes on from NC_136620.1 coordinate 2,218,138, forward strand.
GTGAAACCAGTCATGTTACTGACCTGTTCCCAGTTAAACCAGTCATGTTACTGACCTGTTCCCAGTTAAACCAGTCATGTTACTGACATGTTCCCAGTGAAACCAGTCATGTTACTGACATGTTCCCAGTTAGACCAGTCATGTTACAGACCAGTTCCCAGTGAAACCAGTCATGTTACTGACCTGTTCCCAGTGAAACCAGTCATGTTACGGACCTGTTCCCAGTTAAACCAGTCATGTTACTGAAATGTTCCCAGTGAAACCAGTCATGTTACGGACCTGTTCCCAGTGAAACCAGTCATGTTACGGACCAGTTCCCAGTTAAACCATCATGTTACTGACTTGTTCCCAGTTAAACCAGTTATGTTACTGACCTGTTCCCAGTTAAACCAGTCATGTTACTGACATGTTCACAGTTAAACCAGTCATGTTACTGACCGGTTCCCAGTTAAACCAGTCATGTTACTGACCTGTTCCCAGTGAAACCAGTCATGTTACTGACCTGTTCCCAGTTAAACCAGTCATGTTACTGACATGTTCCCAGTTAAACCAGTCATGTTACGGACCTGTTCCCAGTGAAACCAGTAATGTTTTGGATCTGTTCCCAGTTAAACCAGTAATGTTACGGACCTGTTCCCAGTTAAACCAGTCATGTTCCTGACATGTTCCCAGTTAAACCAGTCATGTTACTGACCTGTTCGAAGTTAAACCAGTCATGTTACGGACCTGTTCCCAGTTAAACCAGTCATGTTACTGACCTGTTCCCAGTTAAACCAGTCCTGTTACTGACCTGTTCCCAGTGAAACCAGTAATGTTACTGACCTGTTCCCAGTTAAACGATCATGTGACTGACCTGTTTCCAGTTAAACCAGTCATGTTACTGACCTGTTCCCAGTTAAACCAGTAATGTTACGGACCTGTTCCCAGTTAAACCAGTCATGTTTCTGACCTGTTCACAGTTAAACCAGTCATGTTATGGATCTGTTCCCAGTGAAACCAGTCATGTTACTGACCTTTTCCCAGTTAAACCATAATGTTACTGACCTGTTTCCAGTTAAACCAGTCATGTTACCGACCTGTTCCCAGTTAAACCAGTCATGTTACTGACCTGTTCGAAGTTAAACCAGTCATGTTATGGACCTGTTCCGAGTGAAACCAGTCATGTTACTGACATGTTCCCAGTTAAACCAGTCCTGTTACTGACCTGTTCCCAGTTAGACCAGTCATGTTACTGACCTGTTCCCAGTTAGACCAGTCATGTTACTGACCTGTTCCCAGTTAAACCAGTCATGTTACTGAAATGTTCCCAGTGAAACCAGTCATGTTACTAACCTGTTCCCAGTGAAACCAGTCATGTTACGGACCTGTTCCTAGTTAAACCAGTCATGTTACTGACATGTTCCCAGTTAAACCAGTCATGTTACTGACATGTTCCCAGTGAAACCAGTCATGTTACGGACCTGTTCCCGGTGAAACCAGTCATGTTACTGAGCTGTTCCCAGTTAAACCAGTCATGTTACCGACTTGTTCCCAGTTAAACCAGTCATGTTACTGACCTGTTCCCAGTGAAACCAGTCATGTTATTGACCTTTTCCCAGTTAAACCAGTCATGTTACTGACCTGTTCCCAGTTAAACCAGTCATGTTACTGACCTGTTCCCAGTTATACCAGTCATGTTACTGACCTGTTCCCAGTGAAACCAGTCATGTTACTGACCTGTTCCCAGTTAAACCAGTCATGTTACTGACCTGTTCCCAGTGAAACCAGTCATGTTACGGACCTGTTCCCAGTGAAACCAGTCATGTTACTGACATGTTCCCAGTGAAACCAGTCATGTTACTGACCTGTTCCCAGTTAAACCAGTCATGTTACTGACCTGTTCCCAGTTAAACCAGTCATGTTACTGACCTGTTCCCAGTTAAACCAATCATGTTACTGACCTGTTCCCAGTTAAACCAGTCATGTTACTGACCTGTTCCCAGTGAAACCAGTCATGTTACTGACCTGTTCCCAGTTAAACCAGTCATGTTACGGACCTGTTCCTAGTTAAACCAGTAATGTTAACGACCTGTTCCCAGTTAAACCAGTCATGTTACTGACCTGTTCCCAGTGAAACCAGTCATGGTACGGACCTGTTCCCAGTGAAACCAGTCATGTTATTGACATTTTCCCAGTTAAACCAGTCCTGTTACTGACTTGTTCCCAGTTAGACCAGTCATGTTACTGACATGGTCCCAGTTAAACCAGTCATGTTATGGATCTGTTCCCAGTGAAACCAGTCATGTTACTGACCCGTTTCCAGTTAAACCAGTCATGTTACTGACCTGTTCCCAGTTAAACCAGTAATGTTACTGACATGTTCCCAGTTAAACCAGTCATGTTATGGATCTGTTCCATGTGAAACCAGTCATGTTACTGACCTGTTCCCAGTTAAACCAGTCATGTTACTGACCTGTTCCCAGTTAAACCAGTCATGTTACTGACCTGTTCCCAGTTAAACCAGTCATGTTACGGATCTGTTCCCAGTGAAACCAGTCATGTTACTGACCTGTTCCCAGTTAAACCATCATGTTACGGACCTGTTCCCAGTTAAACCAGTAATGTTAACGACCTGTTCCCAGTTAAACCAGTCATGTTACTGACCTGTTCCCAGTGAAACCAGTCATGTTACGGACCTGTTCCCAGTGAAACCAGTCATGTTATTGACATTTTCCCAGTTAAACCAGTCCTGTTACTGACTTGTTCCCAGTTAGACCAGTCATGTTACTGACATGGTCCCAGTTAAACCAGTCATGTTACTGACCTGTTCCCAGTTAAACCAGTAATGTTACTGACATGTTCCCAGTTAAACCAGTCATGTTATGGATCTGTTCCATGTGAAACCAGTCATGTTACTGACCTGTTTCCAGTTAAACCAGTCATGTTACTGACCTGTTCCCAGTTAAACCAGTAATGTTACTGACATGTTCCCAGTTAAACCAGTCATGTTATGGATCTGTTCCATGTGAAACCAGTCATGTTACTGACCTGTTTCCAGTTAAACCAGTCATGTTACTGACCTGTTCCCAGTTAAACCAGTAATGTTACTGACCTGTTTCCAGTTAAACCAGTCATGTTACTGACCTGTTCCCAGTTAAACCAGTCATGTTACTGACCTGTTCCCAGTGAAACCAATCATGTTACTGACCTGTTCCCAGTTAAACCATCATGTTACTGACCTGTTTCCAGTTAAACCAGTCATGTTACTGACCTGTTCCCAGTTAAACCAGTCATGTTACTGACCTGTTCGAAGTTAAACCAGTCATGTTACTGACCTGTTCCTAGTTAAACCAGTCCTGTTACTGACCTGTTCCGAGTGAAACCAGTCATGTTACTGACCTGTTCCCAGTTAGACCAGTCATGTTACTGACCTGTTCCCAGTTAGACCAGTCATGTTACTGACCTGTTCCCAGTTAAACCACTCATGTTACTGAAATGTTCCCAGTGAAACCAGTCATGTTACTGACCTGTTCCCCGTGAAACCAGTCATGTTACTGACATGTTCCCAGTTAAACCAGTCATGTTACTGACATGTTCCCAGTGAAACCAGTCATGTTACGGACCTGTTCCCAGTGAAACCAGTCATGTTACTGAGCTGTTCCCAGTGAAACCAGTCATGTTACGGACCTTTTCCCTGTGAAACCAGTCATGTTACTGACCTGTTCCCAGTTAAACCAGTCATGTTACTGACCTGTTCCCAGTGAAACCAGTCATGTTACGGACCTGTTCCCAGTGAAACCAGTCATGTTACTGACATGTTCCCAGTGAAACCAGTCATGTTACTGACCTGTTCCCAGTTAAACCAGTCATGTTACTGACCTGTTCCCAGTTAAACCAGTCATGTTACTGACCTGTTCCCAGTTAAACCAATCATGTTACTGACCTGTTCCCAGTTAAACCAGTCATGTTACTGACCTGTTCCCAGTGAAACCAGTCATGTTACTGACCTGTTCCCAGTTAAACCAGTCATGTTACGGACCTGTTCCTAGTTAAACCAGTAATGTTAACGACCTGTTCCCAGTTAAACCAGTCATGTTACTGACCTGTTCCCAGTGAAACCAGTCATGGTACGGACCTGTTCCCAGTGAAACCAGTCATGTTATTGACATTTTCCCAGTTAAACCAGTCCTGTTACTGACTTGTTCCCAGTTAGACCAGTCATGTTACTGACATGGTCCCAGTTAAACCAGTCATGTTATGGATCTGTTCCCAGTGAAACCAGTCATGTTACTGACCCGTTTCCAGTTAAACCAGTCATGTTACTGACCTGTTCCCAGTTAAACCAGTAATGTTACTGACATGTTCCCAGTTAAACCAGTCATGTTATGGATCTGTTCCATGTGAAACCAGTCATGTTACTGACCTGTTCCCAGTTAAACCAGTCATGTTACTGACCTGTTCCCAGTTAAACCAGTCATGTTACTGACCTGTTCCCAGTTAAACCAGTCATGTTACGGATCTGTTCCCAGTGAAACCAGTCATGTTACTGACCTGTTCCCAGTTAAACCATCATGTTACGGACCTGTTCCCAGTTAAACCAGTAATGTTAACGACCTGTTCCCAGTTAAACCAGTCATGTTACTGACCTGTTCCCAGTGAAACCAGTCATGTTACGGACCTGTTCCCAGTGAAACCAGTCATGTTATTGACATTTTCCCAGTTAAACCAGTCCTGTTACTGACTTGTTCCCAGTTAGACCAGTCATGTTACTGACATGGTCCCAGTTAAACCAGTCATGTTACTGACCTGTTCCCAGTTAAACCAGTAATGTTACTGACATGTTCCCAGTTAAACCAGTCATGTTATGGATCTGTTCCATGTGAAACCAGTCATGTTACTGACCTGTTTCCAGTTAAACCAGTCATGTTACTGACCTGTTCCCAGTTAAACCAGTAATGTTACTGACATGTTCCCAGTTAAACCAGTCATGTTATGGATCTGTTCCATGTGAAACCAGTCATGTTACTGACCTGTTTCCAGTTAAACCAGTCATGTTACTGACCTGTTCCCAGTTAAACCAGTAATGTTACTGACCTGTTTCCAGTTAAACCAGTCATGTTACTGACCTGTTCCCAGTTAAACCAGTCATGTTACTGACCTGTTCCCAGTGAAACCAATCATGTTACTGACCTGTTCCCAGTTAAACCATCATGTTACTGACCTGTTTCCAGTTAAACCAGTCATGTTACTGACCTGTTCCCAGTTAAACCAGTCATGTTACTGACCTGTTCGAAGTTAAACCAGTCATGTTACTGACCTGTTCCTAGTTAAACCAGTCCTGTTACTGACCTGTTCCGAGTGAAACCAGTCATGTTACTGACCTGTTACCAGTTAGACCAGTCATGTTACTGACCTGTTCCCAGTTAGACCAGTCATGTTACTGACCTGTTCCCAGTTAAACCACTCATGTTACTGAAATGTTCCCAGTGAAACCAGTCATGTTACTGACCTGTTCCCCGTGAAACCAGTCATGTTACTGACATGTTCCCAGTTAAACCAGTCATGTTACTGACATGTTCCCAGTGAAACCAGTCATGTTACGGACCTGTTCCCAGTGAAACCAGTCATGTTACTGAGCTGTTCCCAGTGAAACCAGTCATGTTACGGACCTTTTCCCTGTGAAACCAGTCATGTTACTGACCTGTTCCCAGTTAAACCAGTCATGTTACTGACCTGTTCCCAGTTAAACCAGTCATGTTATGGATCTGTTCCCAGTGAAACCAGTCATGTTACTGACCTGTTTCCAGTTAAACCAGTCATGTTACGGACCTGTTCCCAGTTAAACCAGTAATGTTACTGACCTGTTCCCAGTTAAACGATCATGTTACTGACCTGTTCCCAGTTAAACGATCATGTTACTGACCTGTTTCCAGTTAAACCAGTCATGTTACTGACCTGTTCCCAGTTAAACCAGTAATGTTACTGACCTGTTCCCAGTTAAACCATAATGTTACTGACCTGTTTCCAGTTAAACCAGTCATGTTACGGACCTGTTCACAGTTAAACCAGTCATGTTACTGACCTGTTCGAAGTTAAACCAGTCATGTTATGGACCTGTTCCGAGTGAAACCAGTCATGTTACTGACATGTTCCCAGTTAAACCAGTCCTGTTACTGACCTGTTCCCAGTTAGACCAGTCATGTTACTGACCTGTTCCCAGTTAGACCAGTCATGTTACTGACCTGTTCCCAGTTAAACCAGTCATGTTACTGAAATGTTCCCAGTGAAACCAGTCATGTTACTAACCTGTTCCCAGTGAAACCAGTCATGTTACGGACCTGTTCCTAGTTAAACCAGTCATGTTACTGACATGTTCCCAGTTAAACCAGTCATGTTACTGACATGTTCCCAGTGAAACCAGTCATGTTACGGACCTGTTCCCAGTGAAACCAGTCATGTTACTGAGCTGTTCCCAGTTAAACCAGTCATGTTACCGACTTGTTCCCAGTTAAACCAGTCATGTTACTGACCTGTTCCCAGTGAAACCAGTCATGTTATTGACCTTTACCCAGTTAAACCAGTCATGTTACTGACCTGTTCCCAGTTAAACCAGTCATGTTACTGACCTGTTCCCAGTTATACCAGTCATGTTACTGACCTGTTCCCAGTGAAACCAGTCATGTTACTGACCTGTTCCCAGTTAAACCAGTCATGTTACTGACCTGTTCCCAGTGAAACCAGTCATGTTACGGACCTGTTCCCAGTGAAACCAGTCATGTTACTGACATGTTCCCAGTGAAACCAGTCATGTTACTGACCTGTTCCCAGTTAAACCAGTCATGTTACTGACCTGTTCCCAGTTAAACCAGTCATGTTACTGACCTGTTCCCAGTTAAACCAATCATGTTACTGACCTGTTCCCAGTGAAACCCGTCATGTTACTGACCTGTTCCCAGTTAAACCAGTCATGTTACGGATCTGTTCCCAGTGAAACCAGTCATGTTACGGATCTGTTCCCAGTGAAACCCGTCATGTTACTGACCTGTTCCCAGTTAAACCAGTCATGTTACTGACCTGTTCCCAGTTAAACCAGTCATGTTACGGATCTGTTCCCAGTGAAACCAGTCATGTTACTGACCTGTTCCCAGTTAAACCATCATGTTACGGACCTGTTCCCAGTTAAACCAGTAATGTTAACGACCTGTTCCCAGTTAAACCAGTCATGTTACTGACCTGTTCCCAGTGAAACCAGTCATGTTACGGACCTGTTCCCAGTGAAACCAGTCATGTTATTGACATTTTCCCAGTTAAACCAGTCCTGTTACTGACTTGTTCCCAGTTAGACCAGTCATGTTACTGACATGTTCCCAGTTAAACCAGTCATGTTATGGATCTGTTCCCAGTGAAACCAGTCATGTTACTGACCTGTTTCCAGTTAAACCAGTCATGTTACTGACCTGTTCCCAGTTAAACCAGTAATGTTACTGACATGTTCCCAGTTAAACCAGTCATGTTATGGATCTGTTCCATGTGAAATCAGTCATGTTACTGACCTGTTTCCAGTTAAACCAGTCATGTTACTGACCTGTTCCCAGTTAAACCAGTAATGTTACTGACCTGTTTCCAGTTAAACCAGTCATGTTACTGACCTGTTCCCAGTTAAACCAGTCATGTTACTGACCTGTTCCCAGTGAAACCAGTCATGTTACTGACCTGTTCCCAGTTAAACCATCATGTTACTGACCTGTTTCCAGTTAAACCAGTCATGTTACTGACCTGTTCCCAGTTAAACCAGTCATGTTACTGACCTGTTCGAAGTTAAACCAGTCATGTTATGGACCTGTTCCGAGTGAAACCAGTCATGTTACTGACATTTTCCCAGTTAAACCAGTCCTGTTACTGACCTGTTCCCAGTTAAACCAGTCATGTTACTGACCTGTTCCCAGTTAAACCAATCATGTTACTGACCTGTTCCCAGTGAAACCCGTCATGTTACTGACCTGTTCCCAGTTAAACCAGTCATGTTACGGATCTGTTCCCAGTGAAACCAGTCATGTTACGGATCTGTTCCCAGTGAAACCCGTCATGTTACTGACCTGTTCCCAGTTAAACCAGTCATGTTACTGACCTGTTCCCAGTAAAACCAGTCATGTTACGGATCTGTTCCCAGTGAAACCAGTCATGTTACTGACCTGTTCCCAGTTAAACCATCATGTTACGGACCTGTTCCCAGTTAAACCAGTAATGTTAACGACCTGTTCCCAGTTAAACCAGTCATGTTACTGACCTGTTCCCAGTGAAACCAGTCATGTTACGGACCTGTTCCCAGTGAAACCAGTCATGTTATTGACATTTTCCCAGTTAAACCAGTCCTGTTACTGACTTGTTCCCAGTTAGACCAGTCATGTTACTGACATGTTCCCAGTTAAACCAGTCATGTTATGGATCTGTTCCCAGTGAAACCAGTCATGTTACTGACCTGTTTCCAGTTAAACCAGTCATGTTACTGACCTGTTCCCAGTTAAACCAGTAATGTTACTGACATGTTCCCAGTTAAACCAGTCATGTTATGGATCTGTTCCATGTGAAACCAGTCATGTTACTGACCTGTTTCCAGTTAAACCTGTCATGTTACTGACCTGTTCCCAGTTAAACCAGTAATGTTACTGACCTGTTTCCAGTTAAACCAGTCATGTTACTGACCTGTTCCCAGTTAAACCAGTAATGTTACTGACCTGTTTCCAGTTAAACCAGTCATGTTACTGACCTGTTCCCAGTTAAACCAGTCATGTTACTGACATGGTCCCAGTTAAACCAGTCATGTTACTGACCTGTTCCCAGTGAAACCAGTCATGTTACTGACCTGTTCCCAGTTAAACCATCATGTTACTGACCTGTTTCCAGTTAAACCAGTCATGTTACTGACCTGTTCCCAGTTAAACCAGTCATGTTACTGACCTGTTCGAAGTTAAACCAGTCATGTTATGGACCTGTTCCGAGTGAAACCAGTCATGTTACTGACATGTTCCCAGTTAAACCAGTCCTGTTACTGACCTGTTCCCAGTTAGACCAGTCATGTTACTGACCTGTTCCCAGTTAGACCAGTCATGTTACTGACCTGTTCCCAGTTAAACCAGTCATTTTACTGAAATGTTCCCAGTGAAACCAGTCATGTTACTGACCTGTTCCCCGTGAAACCAGTCATGTTACTGACATGTTCCCAGTTAAACCAGTCATGTTACTGACATGTTCCCAGTGAAACCAGTCATGTTACTGACCTGTTCCCAGTTAAACCAGTCATGTTACTGACCTGTTCCCAGTGAAACCAGTCATGTTACTGACCTGTTCCCAATAATACCAGTCATGTTACTGACCTGTTCCCAATAATACCAGTCATGTTACTGACCTGTTCCCAGTGAAACCAGTCATGTTACTGACCTGTTCCCAGTTAAACCAGTCATGTTACTGACCTGTTCCCAGTTAAACCAATCATGTTACTGACCTGTTCCCAGTTAAACCAGTCATGTTACCGACCTGTTCCCAGTTAAACCAGTCATGTTACCGACCTGTTCCCAGTGAAACCCGTCATGTTACGGACCTGTTCCCTGTGAAACCAGTCATGTTACTGACCTGTTCCCAGTTAAACCAGTCATGTTACTGACCTGTTCCCAGTTAAACCAGTCATGTTACTGACCTGTTCCCAGTTAAACCAGTCATGTTACGGATCTGTTCCCAGTGAAACCAGTCATGTTACTGACCTGTTCCCAGTTAAACCATCATGTTACTGACCTGTTCCCAGTTAAACCAGTAATGTTAACGACCTGTTCCCAGTTAAACCAGTCATGTTACTGACCTGTTCCCAGTGAAACCAGTCATGTTACGGACCTGTTCCCAGTGAAACCACTCATGTTACTGACATTTTCCCAGTTAAACCAGTCCTGTTACTGACTTGTTCCCAGTTAGACCAGTCATGTTACTGACATGTTCCCAGTTAGACCAGTCATGTTACTGACGTGTTCCCAGTTACACCAGTCATGTTACTGACCTGTTCCCAGTTAAACCAGTCATGTTACGGACCTTTTCCCAGTTAAACCAGTCATGTTACTGACCTGTTCCCAGTTAAACCAGTCATGTTACTGACCTGTTCCCAGTGAAACCAGTCATGTTACTGACCTGTTCCCAATTAAACCAGTCATGTTACTGACATGTTCCCAGTTAAACCAGTCATGTTACTGACCTGTTCCCAGTGAAACCAGTCATGTTACTGACATGTTCCCAGTTAGACCAGTCATGTTACAGACCAGTTCCCAGTGAAACCAGTCATGTTATGGACCTGTTCCCAGTGAAACCAGTCATGTTACTGACATGTTCCCAGTGAAACCAGTCATGTTACTGACCTGTTCCCAGTATAACCAGTCCTGTTACTTACCTGTTCCCAGTTAGACCAGTCATGTTACTGACATGTTCCCAGTTAAACCAGTCATGTTATTGAAATGTTCCCAGTGAAACCAGTCATGTTACTGAAATGTTCCCAGTGAAACCAGTCATGTTACGGACCTGTTCCCAGTGAAACCAGTCATGTTACGGACCTGTTCCCAGTTAAATCAGTCATGTTACTGACATGTTCCCAGTTAAACCAGTCATGTTACTGACCTGTTTCCAGTTAAACCAGTCATGTTACTGACCTGTTCCCAGTGAAACCAGTCATGTTACTGACCTGTTCCCAGTTAAACCAGTCATTTTACTGACCTGTTCCCAGTTAAACCAGTCATGTTACGGATCTGTTCCCAGTGAAACCAGTCATGTTACGGATCTGTTCCCAGTGAAACCCTTCATGTTACTGACCTGTTCCCAGTTAAACCAGTCATGTTACTGACCTGTTCCCAGTTAAACCAGTCATGTTACGGATCTGTTCCCAGTGAAACCAGTCATGTTACTGACCTGTTCCCAGTTAAACCATCATGTTACGGACCTGTTCCCAGTTAAACCAGTAATGTTAACGACCTGTTCCCAGTTAAACCAGTCATGTTACTGACCTGTTCCCAGTGAAACCAGTCATGTTACGGACCTGTTCCCAGTGAAACCAGTCATGTTATTGACATTTTCCCAGTTAAACCAGTCCTGTTACTGACTTGTTCCCAGTTAGACCAGTCATGTTACTGACATGTTCCCAGTTAAACCAGTCATGTTATGGATCTGTTCCCAGTGAAACCAGTCATGTTACTGACCTGTTTCCAGTTAAACCAGTCATGTTACTGACCTGTTCCCAGTTAAACCAGTAATGTTACTGACATGTTCCCAGTTAAACCAGTCATGTTATGGATCTGTTCCATGTGAAACCAGTCATGTTACTGACCTGTTTCCAGTTAAACCAGTCATGTTACTGACCTGTTCCCAGTTAAACCAGTAATGTTACTGACCTGTTTCCAGTTAAACCAGTCATGTTACTGACCTGTTCCCAGTTAAACCAGTCATGTTACTGACCTGTTCCCAGTGAAACCAGTCATGTTACTGACCTGTTCCCAGTTAAACCATCATGTTACTGACCTGTTTCCAGTTAAACCAGTCATGTTACTGACCTGTTCCCAGTTAAACCAGTCATGTTACTGACCTGTTCGAAGTTAAACCAGTCATGTTATGGACCTGTTCCGAGTGAAACCAGTCATGTTACTGACATTTTCCCAGTTAAACCAGTCCTGTTACTGACCTGTTCCCAGTTAAACCAGTCATGTTACTGACCTGTTCCCAGTTAAACCAATCATGTTACTGACCTGTTCCCAGTGAAACCCGTCATGTTACTGACCTGTTCCCAGTTAAACCAGTCATGTTACGGATCTGTTCCCAGTGAAACCAGTCATGTTACGGATCTGTTCCCAGTGAAACCCGTCATGTTACTGACCTGTTCCCAGTTAAACCAGTCATGTTACTGACCTGTTCCCAGTTAAACCAGTCATGTTACGGATCTGTTCCCAGTGAAACCAGTCATGTTACTGACCTGTTCCCAGTTAAACCATCATGTTACGGACCTGTTCCCAGTTAAACCAGTAATGTTAACGACCTGTTCCCAGTTAAACCAGTCATGTTACTGACCTGTTCCCAGTGAAACCAGTCATGTTACGGACCTGTTCCCAGTGAAACCAGTCATGTTATTGACATTTTCCCAGTTAAACCAGTCCTGTTACTGACTTGTTCCCAGTTAGACCAGTCATGTTACTGACATGTTCCCAGTTAAACCAGTCATGTTATGGATCTGTTCCCAGTGAAACCAGTCATGTTACTGACCTGTTTCCAGTTAAACCAGTCATGTTACTGACCTGTTCCCAGTTAAACCAGTAATGTTACTGACATGTTCCCAGTTAAACCAGTCATGTTATGGATCTGTTCCATGTGAAACCAGTCATGTTACTGACCTGTTTCCAGTTAAACCAGTCATGTTACTGACCTGTTCCCAGTTAAACCAGTAATGTTACTGACCTGTTTCCAGTTAAACCAGTCATGTTACTGACCTGTTCCCAGTTAAACCAGTCATGTTACTGACCTGTTCCCAGTGAAACCAGTCATGTTACTGACCTGTTCCCAGTGAAACCATCATGTTACTGACCTGTTTCCAGTTAAACCAGTCATGTTACTGACCTGTTCCCAGTTAAACCAGTCATGTTACTGACCTGTTCGAAGTTAAACCAGTCATGTTATGGACCTGTTCCGAGTGAAACCAGTCATGTTACTGACATGTTCCCAGTTAAACCAGTCCTGTTACTGACCTGTTCCCAGTTAGACCAGTCATGTTACTGACCTGTTCCCAGTTAGACCAGTCATGTTACTGACCTGTTCCCAGTTAAACCAGTCATTTTACTGAAATGTTCCCAGTGAAACCAGTCATGTTACTGACCTGTTCCCCGTGAAACCAGTCATGTTACTGACATGTTCCCAGTTAAACCAGTCATGTTACTGACATGTTCCCAGTGAAACCAGTCATGTTATTGACCTTTTCCCAGTTAAACCAGTCATGTTACTGACCTGTTCCCAGTGAAACCAGTCATGTTACTGACCTGTTCCCAATAATACCAGTCATGTTACTGACCTGTTCCCAATAATACCAGTCATGTTACTGACCTGTTCCCAGTGAAACCAGTCATGTTACTGACCTGTTCCCAGTTAAACCAGTCATGTTACTGACCTGTTCCCAGTGAAACCAGTCATGTTACGGACCTGTTCCCAGTGAAACCAGTCATGTTACTGACATGTTCCCAGTGAAACCAGTCATGTTACTGACATGTTCCCAGTTAAACCAGTCATGTTACGGACCTGTTCCCAGTTAAACCAGTCATGTTACTGACCTGTTCCCAGTTAAACCAATCATGTTACTGACCTGTTCCCAGTTAAACCAGTCATGTTACCGACCTGTTCCCAGTTAAACCAGTCATGTTACCGACCTGTTCCCAGTGAAACCCGTCATGTTACGGACCTGTTCCCTGTGAAACCAGTCATGTTACTGACCTGTTCCCAGTTAAACCAGTCATGTTACTGACCTGTTCCCAGTTAAACCAGTCATGTTACTGACCTGTTCCCAGTTAAACCAGTCATGTTACGGATCTGTTCCCAGTGAAACCAGTCATGTTACTGACCTGTTCCCAGTTAAACCATCATGTTACTGACCTGTTCCCAGTTAAACCAGTAATGTTAACGACCTGTTCCCAGTTAAACCAGTCATGTTACTGACCTGTTCCCAGTGAAACCAGTCATGTTACGGACCTGTTCCCAGTGAAACCACTCATGTTACTGACATTTTCCCAGTTAAACCAGTCCTGTTACTGACTTGTTCCCAGTTAGACCAGTCATGTTACTGACATGTTCCCAGTTAGACCAGTCATGTTACTGACGTGTTCCCAGTTACACCAGTCATGTTACTGACCTGTTCCCAGTTAAACCAGTCATGTTACGGACCTTTTCCCAGTTAAACCAGTCATGTTACTGACCTGTTCCCAGTTAAACCAGTCATGTTACTGACCTGTTCCCAGTGAAACCAGTCATGTTACTGACCTGTTCCCAATTAAACCAGTCATGTTACTGACATGTTCCCAGTTAAACCAGTCATGTTACTGACCTGTTCCCAGTGAAACCAGTCATGTTACTGACATGTTCCCAGTTAGACCAGTCATGTTACAGACCAGTTCCCAGTGAAACCAGTCATGTTATGGACCTGTTCCCAGTGAAACCAGTCATGTTACTGACATGTTCCCAGTGAAACCAGTCATGTTACTGACCTGTTCCCAGTATAGCCAGTTCTGTTACTTACCTGTTCCCAGTTAGACCAGTCATGTTACTGACATGTTCCCAGTTAAACCAGTCATGTTATTGAAATGTTCCCAGTGAAACCAGTCATGTTACTGAAATGTTCCCAGTGAAACCAGTCATGTTACGGACCTGTTCCCAGTGAAACCAGTCATGTTACGGACCTGTTCCCAGTTAAATCAGTCATGTTACTGACATGTTCCCAGTTAAACCAGTCATGTTACTGACCTGTTTCCAGTTAAACCAGTCATGTTACTGACCTGTTCCCAGTGAAACCAGTCATGTTACTGACCTGTTCCCAGTTAAACCAGTCATTTTACTGACCTGTTCCCAGTTAAACCAGTCATGTTACGGATCTGTTCCCAGTGAAACCAGTCATGTTACGGATCTGTTCCCAGTGAAACCCTTCATGTTACTGACCTGTTCCCAGTTAAACCAGTCATGTTACTGACCTGTTCCCAGTTAAACCAGTCATGTTACGGATCTGTTCCCAGTGAAACCAGTCATGTTACTGACCTGTTCCCAGTTAAACCATCATGTTACGGACCTGTTCCCAGTTAAACCAGTAATGTTAACGACCTGTTCCCAGTTAAACCAGTCATGTTACTGACCTGTTCCCAGTGAAACCAGTCATGTTACGGACCTGTTCCCAGTGAAACCAGTCATGTTATTGACATTTTCCCAGTTAAACCAGTCCTGTTACTGACTTGTTCCCAGTTAGACCAGTCATGTTACTGACATGTTCCCAGTTAAACCAGTCATGTTATGGATCTGTTCCCAGTGAAACCAGTCATGTTACTGACCTGTTTCCAGTTAAACCAGTCATGTTACTGACCTGTTCCCAGTTAAACCAGTAATGTTACTGACATGTTCCCAGTTAAACCAGTCATGTTATGGATCTGTTCCATGTGAAACCAGTCATGTTACTGACCTGTTTCCAGTTAAACCAGTCATGTTACTGACCTGTTCCCAGTTAAACCAGTAATGTTACTGACCTGTTTCCAGTTAAACCAGTCATGTTACTGACCTGTTCCCAGTTAAACCAGTCATGTTACTGACCTGTTCCCAGTGAAACCAGTCATGTTACTGACCTGTTCCCAGTTAAACCATCATGTTACTGACCTGTTTCCAGTTAAACCAGTCATGTTACTGACCTGTTCCCAGTTAAACCAGTCATGTTACTGACCTGTTCGAAGTTTAACCAGTCATGTTATGGACCTGTTCCGAGTGAAACCAGTCATGTTACTGACATTTTCCCAGTTAAACCAGTCCTGTTACTGACATGTTCCCAGTTAAACCAGTCATGTTACTGACCTGTTCCCAGTTAAACCAATCATGTTACTGACCTGTTCCCAGTGAAACCCGTCATGTTACTGACCTGTTCCCAGTTAAACCAGTCATGTTACGGATCTGTTCCCAGTGAAACCAGTCATGTTACGGATCTGTTCCCAGTGAAACCCGTCATGTTACTGACCTGTTCCCAGTTAAACCAGTCATGTTACTGACCTGTTCCCAGTTAAACCAGTCATGTTACGGATCTGTTCCCAGTGAAACCAGTCATGTTACTGACCTGTTCCCAGTTAAACCATCATGTTACGGACCTGTTCCCAGTTAAACCAGTAATGTTAACGACCTGTTCCCAGTTAAACCAGTCATGTTACTGACCTGTTCCCAGTGAAACCAGTCATGTTACGGACCTGTTCCCAGTGAAACCAGTCATGTTATTGACATTTTCCCAGTTAAACCAGTCCTGTTACTGACTTGTTCCCAGTTAGACCAGTCATGTTACTGACATGTTCCCAGTTAAACCAGTCATGTTATGGATCTGTTCCCAGTGAAACCAGTCATGTTACTGACCTGTTTCCAGTTAAACCAGTCATGTTACTGACCTGTTCCCAGTTAAACCAGTAATGTTACTGACATGTTCCCAGTTAAACCAGTCATGTTACGGATCTGTTCCATGTGAAACCAGTCATGTTACTGACCTGTTTCCAGTTAAACCAGTCATGTTACTGACCTGTTCCCAGTTAAACCAGTAATGTTACTGACCTGTTTCCAGTTAAACCAGTCATGTTACTGACCTGTTCCCAGTTAAACCAGTCATGTTACTGACCTGTTCCCAGTGAAACCAGTCATGTTACTGACCTGTTCCCAGTTAAACCATCATGTTACTGACCTGTTTCCAGTTAAACCAGTCATGTTACTGACCTGTTCCCAGTTAAACCAGTCATGTTACTGACCTGTTCGAAGTTAAACCAGTCATGTTATGGACCTGTTCCGAGTGAAACCAGTCATGTTACTGACATGTTCCCAGTTAAACCAGTCCTGTTACTGACCTGTTCCCAGTTAGACCAGTCATGTTACTGACCTGTTCCCAGTTAGACCAGTCATGTTACTGACCTGTTCCCAGTTAAACCAGTCATTTTACTGAAATGTTCCCAGTGAAACCAGTCATGTTACTGACCTGTTCCCCGTGAAACCAGTCATGTTACTGACATGTTCCCAGTTAAACCAGTCATGTTACTGACATGTTCCCAGTGAAACCAGTCATGTTATTGACCTTTTCCCAGTTAAACCAGTCATGTTACTGACCTGTTCCCAGTGAAACCAGTCATGTTACTGACCTGTTCCCAATAATACCAGTCATGTTACTGACCTGTTCCCAATAATACCAGTCATGTTACTGACCTGTTCCCAGTGAAACCAGTCATGTTACTGACCTGTTCCCAGTTAAACCAGTCATGTTACTGACCTGTTCCCAGTGAAACCAGTCATGTTACGGACCTGTTCCCAGTGAAACCAGTCATGTTACTGACATGTTCCCAGTGAAACCAGTCATGTTACTGACATGTTCCCAGTTAAACCAGTCATGTTACGGACCTGTTCCCAGTTAAACCAGTCATGTTACTGACCTGTTCCCAGTTAAACCAATCATGTTACTGACCTGTTCCCAGTTAAACCAGTCATGTTACCGACCTGTTCCCAGTTAAACCAGTCATGTTACCGACCTGTTCCCAGTGAAACCCGTCATGTTACGGACCTGTTCCCTGTGAAACCAGTCATGTTACTGACCTGTTCCCAGTTAAACCAGTCATGTTACTGACCTGTTCCCAGTTAAACCAGTCATGTTACTGACCTGTTCCCAGTTAAACCAGTCATGTTACGGATCTGTTCCCAGTGAAACCAGTCATGTTACTGACCTGTTCCCAGTTAAACCATCATGTTACTGACCTGTTCCCAGTTAAACCAGTAATGTTAACGACCTGTTCCCAGTTAAACCAGTCATGTTACTGACCTGTTCCCAGTGAAACCAGTCATGTTACGGACCTGTTCCCAGTGAAACCACTCATGTTACTGACATTTTCCCAGTTAAACCAGTCCTGTTACTGACTTGTTCCCAGTTAGACCAGTCATGTTACTGACATGTTCCCAGTTAGACCAGTCATGTTACTGACGTGTTCCCAGTTACACCAGTCATGTTACTGACCTGTTCCCAGTTAAACCAGTCATGTTACGGACCTTTTCCCAGTTAAACCAGTCATGTTACTGACCTGTTCCCAGTTAAACCAGTCATGTTACTGACCTGTTCCCAGTGAAACCAGTCATGTTACTGACCTGTTCCCAATTAAACCAGTCATGTTACTGACATGTTCCCAGTTAAACCAGTCATGTTACTGACCTGTTCCCAGTGAAACCAGTCATGTTACTGACATGTTCCCAGTTAGACCAGTCATGTTACAGACCAGTTCCCAGTGAAACCAGTCATGTTATGGACCTGTTCCCAGTGAAACCAGTCATGTTACTGACATGTTCCCAGTGAAACCAGTCATGTTACTGACCTGTTCCCAGTATAGCCAGTTCTGTTACTTACCTGTTCCCAGTTAGACCAGTCATGTTACTGACATGTTCCCAGTTAAACCAGTCATGTTATTGAAATGTTCCCAGTGAAACCAGTCATGTTACTGAAATGTTCCCAGTGAAACCAGTCATGTTACGGACCTGTTCCCAGTGAAACCAGTCATGTTACGGACCTGTTCCCAGTTAAATCAGTCATGTTACTGACATGTTCCCAGTTAAACCAGTCATGTTACTGACCTGTTTCCAGTTAAACCAGTCATGTTACTGACCTGTTCCCAGTGAAACCAGTCATGTTACTGACCTGTTCCCAGTTAAACCAGTCATTTTACTGACTTGTTCCCAGTTAAACCAGTCATGTTACTGACCTGTTCCCAGTGAAACCAGTCATGTTACTGACATGTTCCCAGTATAACCAGTCCTGTTACTGACCTGTTCCCAGTTAGACCAGTCATGTTACTGACATGTTCCCAGTTAGACCAGTCATGTTTCTGACCTGTTTTCAGTTAAACCAGTCATGTTACTGAAATGTTCCCAGTGAAACCAGTCATGTTACGGACCTGTTCCCAGTGAAACCAGTCATGTTACTGACCTGTTCCCAGTTAAACCAGTCATGTTACTGACCTGTTTCCAGTTAAACCAGTCATGTTACTGACCTGTTCCCAGTTAAACCAGTAATGTTACGGACCTGTTCCCAGTTAAACCAGTCATGTTTCTGACCTGTTCACAGTTAAACCAGTCATGTTATGGATCTGTTCCCAGTGAAACCAGTCATGTTACTGACCTGTTCCCAGTTAAACCATCATGTTACTGACCTGTTTCCAGTTAAACCAGTCATGTTACTGACCTGTTCCCAGTTAAACCAGTCATGTTACTGACCTGTTCGAAGTTAAACCAGTCATGTTATGGACCTGTTCCGAGTGAAACCAGTCATGTTACTGACATGTTCCCAGTTAAACCAGTCCTGTTACTGACCTGTTCCCAGTTAGACCAGTCATGTTACTGACCTTTTCCCAGTTAGACCAGTCATGTTACTGACCTGTTCCCAGTTAAACCAGTCATGTTACTGAAATGTTCCCAGTGAAACCAGTCATGTTACTGACCTGTTCCCCGTGAAACCAGTCATGTTACTGACATGTTCCCAGTTAAACCAGTCATGTTACTGACATGTTCCCAGTGAAACCAGTCATGTTACGGACCTGTTCCCAGTGAAACCAGTCATGTTACTGACATGTTCCCAGTGAAACCAGTCATGTTACTGACTTGATCCCAGTTAAACCAGTCATGTTACTGACCTGTTCCCAGTGAAACCAGTCATGTTATTGACCTTTTCCCAGTTAAACCAGTCATGTTACTGACCTGTTCCCAGTGAAACCAGTCATGTTACTGACCTGTTCCCAGTAATACCAGTCATGTTACTGACCTGTTCCCAGTGAAACCAGTCATGTTACTGACCTATTCCCAGTTAAACCAGTCATGTTACTGACCTGTTCCCAGTGAAACCAGTCATGTTACGGACCTGTTCCCAGTGAAACCAGTCATGTTACTGACATGTTCCCAGTGAAACCAGTCATGTTACTGACCTGTTCCCAGTTAAACCAGTCATGTTACTGACCTGTTCCCAGTTAAACCAGTCATGTTACTGACCTGTTCCCAGTTAAACCAATCATGTTACTGACCTGTTCCCAGTTAAACCAGTCATGTTACCGACCTGTTCCCAGTTAAACCAGTCATGTTACCGACCTGTTCCCAGTTAAACCAGTCATGTTACGGACCTGTTCCCTGTGAAACCAGTCATGTTACTGACCTGTTCCCAGTTAAACCAGTCATGTTACTGACCTGTTCCCAGTTAAACCAGTCATGTTACTGACCTGTTCCCAGTTAAACCAGTCATGTTATGGATCTGTTCCCAGTGAAACCAGTCATGTTACTGACCTGTTCCCAGTTAAACCATCATGTTACTGACCTGTTCCCAGTTAAACCAGTAATGTTAACGACCTGTTCCCAGTTAAACCAGTCATGTTACTGACCTGTTCCCAGTGAAACCAGTCATGTTACGGACCTGTTCCCAGTGAAACCACTCATGTTACTGACATTTTCCCAGTTAAACCAGTCCTGTTACTGACTTGTTCCCAGTTAGACCAGTCATGTTACTGACATGTTCCCAGTTAGACCAGTCATGTTACTGACGTGTTCCCAGTTACACCAGTCATGTTACTGACCTGTTCCCAGTTAAACCAGTCATGTTACGGACCTTTTCCCAGTTAAACCAGTCATGTTACTGACCTGTTCCCAGTTAAACCAGTCATGTTACTGACCTGTTCCCAGTGAAACCAGTCATGTTACTGACCTGTTCCCAATTAAACCAGTCATGTTACTGACATGTTCCCAGTTAAACCAGTCATGTTACTGACCTGTTCCCAGTGAAACCAGTCATGTTACTGACATGTTCCCAGTTAGACCAGTCATGTTACAGACCAGTTCCCAGTGAAACCAGTCATGTTATGGACCTGTTCCCAGTGAAACCAGTCATGTTACTGACATGTTCCCAGTTAAACCAGTCATGTTACTGACCTGTTCCCAGTTAAACCAGTAATGTTACTTACCTGTTCCCAGTTAGACCAGTCATGTTACTGACATGTTCCCAGTTAAACCAGTCATGTTATTGAAATGTTCCCAGTGAAACCAGTCATGTTACTGAAATGTTCCCAGTGAAACCAGTCATGTTACGGACCTGTTTCCAGTTAAACCAGTCATGTTACGGACCTGTTCCCAGTTAAATCAGTCATGTTACGGACCTGTTCCCAGTGAAACCAGTCATGTTACTGACCTGTTCCCAGTTAAACCATCATGTTACTGACCTGTTTCCAGTTAAACCAGTCATGTTACTGACCTGTTCCCAGTTAAACCAGTCATGTTACTGACCTGTTCGAAGTTAAACCAGTCATGTTATGGACCTGTTCCGAGTGAAACCAGTCATGTTACTGACATTTTCCCAGTTAAACCAGTCCTGTTACTGACCTGTTCCCAGTTAAACCAGTCATGTTACTGACCTGTTCCCAGTTAAACCAATCATGTTACTGACCTGTTCCCAGTGAAACCCGTCATGTTACTGACCTGTTCCCAGTTAAACCAGTCATGTTACGGATCTGTTCCCAGTGAAACCAGTCATGTTACGGATCTGTTCCCAGTGAAACCCGTCATGTTACTGACCTGTTCCCAGTTAAACCAGTCATGTTACTGACCTGTTCCCAGTTAAACCAGTCATGTTACGGATCTGTTCCCAGTGAAACCAGTCATGTTACTGACCTGTTCCCAGTTAAACCATCATGTTACGGACCTGTTCCCAGTTAAACCAGTAATGTTAACGACCTGTTCCCAGTTAAACCAGTCATGTTACTGACCTGTTCCCAGTGAAACCAGTCATGTTACGGACCTGTTCCCAGTGAAACCAGTCATGTTACTGACATGTTCCCAGTGAAACCAGTCATGTTACTGACTTGATCCCAGTTAAACCAGTCATGTTACTGACCTGTTCCCAGTGAAACCAGTCATGTTATTGACCTTTTCCCAGTTAAACCAGTCATGTTACTGACCTGTTCCCAGTGAAACCAGTCATGTTACTGACCTGTTCCCAGTAATACCAGTCATGTTACTGACCTGTTCCCAGTGAAACCAGTCATGTTACTGACCTGTTCCCAGTTAAACCAGTCATGTTACTGACCTGTTCCCAGTGAAACCAGTCATGTTACGGACCTGTTCCCAGTGAAACCAGTCATGTTACTGACATGTTCCCAGTGAAACCAGTCATGTTACTGACCTGTTCCCAGTTAAACCAGTCATGTTACTGACCTGTTCCCAGTTAAACCAGTCATGTTACTGACCTGTTCCCAGTTAAACCAATCATGTTACTGACCTGTTCCCAGTTAAACCAGTCATGTTACCGACCTGTTCCCAGTTAAACCAGTCATGTTACCGACCTGTTCCCAGTTAAACCAGTCATGTTACGGACCTGTTCCCTGTGAAACCAGTCATGTTACTGACCTGTTCCCAGTTAAACCAGTCATGTTACTGACCTGTTCCCAGTTAAACCAGTCATGTTACTGACCTGTTCCCAGTTAAACCAGTCATGTTATGGATCTGTTCCCAGTGAAACCAGTCATGTTACTGACCTGTTCCCAGTTAAACCATCATGTTACTGACCTGTTCCCAGTTAAACCAGTAATGTTAACGACCTGTTCCCAGTTAAACCAGTCATGTTACTGACCTGTTCCCAGTGAAACCAGTCATGTTACGGACCTGTTCCCAGTGAAACCAGTCATGTTACTGACATGTTCCCAGTGAAACCAGTCATGTTACTGACCTGTTCCCAGTTAAACCAGTCATGTTACTGACCTGTTCCCAGTTAAACCAGTCATGTTACTGACCTGTTCCCAGTTAAACCAATCATGTTACTGACCTGTTCCCAGTTAAACCAGTCATGTTACCGACCTGTTCCCAGTTAAACCAGTCATGTTACCGACCTGTTCCCAGTTAAACCAGTCATGTTACGGACCTGTTCCCTGTGAAACCAGTCATGTTACTGACCTGTTCCCAGTTAAACCAGTCATGTTACTGACCTGTTCCCAGTTAAACCAGTCATGTTACTGACCTGTTCCCAGTTAAACCAGTCATGTTATGGATCTGTTCCCAGTGAAACCAGTCATGTTACTGACCTGTTCCCAGTTAAACCATCATGTTACTGACCTGTTCCCAGTTAAACCAGTAATGTTAACGACCTGTTCCCAGTTAAACCAGTCATGTTACTGACCTGTTCCCAGTGAAACCAGTCATGTTACGGACCTGTTCCCAGTGAAACCACTCATGTTACTGACATTTTCCCAGTTAAACCAGTCCTGTTACTGACTTGTTCCCAGTTAGACCAGTCATGTTACTGACATGTTCCCAGTTAGACCAGTCATGTTACTGACGTGTTCCCAGTTACACCAGTCATGTTACTGACCTGTTCCCAGTTAAACCAGTCATGTTACGGACCTTTTCCCAGTTAAACCAGTCATGTTACTGACCTGTTCCCAGTTAAACCAGTCATGTTACTGACCTGTTCCCAGTGAAACCAGTCATGTTACTGACCTGTTCCCAATTAAACCAGTCATGTTACTGACATGTTCCCAGTTAAACCAGTCATGTTACTGACCTGTTCCCAGTGAAACCAGTCATGTTACTGACATGTTCCCAGTTAGACCAGTCATGTTACAGACCAGTTCCCAGTGAAACCAGTCATGTTATGGACCTGTTCCCAGTGAAACCAGTCATGTTACTGACATGTTCCCAGTTAAACCAGTCATGTTACTGACCTGTTCCCAGTTAAACCAGTAATGTTACTTACCTGTTCCCAGTTAGACCAGTCATGTTACTGACATGTTCCCAGTTAAACCAGTCATGTTATTGAAATGTTCCCAGTGAAACCAGTCATGTTACTGAAATGTTCCCAGTGAAACCAGTCATGTTACGGACCTGTTTCCAGTTAAACCAGTCATGTTACGGACCTGTTCCCAGTTAAATCAGTCATGTTACGGACCTGTTCCCAGTGAAACCAGTCATGTTACTGACCTGTTCCCAGTTAAACCATCATGTTACTGACCTGTTTCCAGTTAAACCAGTCATGTTACTGACCTGTTCCCAGTTAAACCAGTCATGTTACTGACCTGTTCGAAGTTAAACCAGTCATGTTATGGACCTGTTCCGAGTGAAACCAGTCATGTTACTGACATTTTCCCAGTTAAACCAGTCCTGTTACTGACCTGTTCCCAGTTAAACCAGTCATGTTACTGACCTGTTCCCAGTTAAACCAATCATGTTACTGACCTGTTCCCAGTGAAACCCGTCATGTTACTGACCTGTTCCCAGTTAAACCAGTCATGTTACGGATCTGTTCCCAGTGAAACCAGTCATGTTACGGATCTGTTCCCAGTGAAACCCGTCATGTTACTGACCTGTTCCCAGTTAAACCAGTCATGTTACTGACCTGTTCCCAGTTAAACCAGTCATGTTACGGATCTGTTCCCAGTGAAACCAGTCATGTTACTGACCTGTTCCCAGTTAAACCATCATGTTACGGACCTGTTCCCAGTTAAACCAGTAATGTTAACGACCTGTTCCCAGTTAAACCAGTCATGTTACTGACCTGTTCCCAGTGAAACCAGTCATGTTACGGACCTGTTCCCAGTGAAACCAGTCATGTTACTGACATGTTCCCAGTGAAACCAGTCATGTTACTGACTTGATCCCAGTTAAACCAGTCATGTTACTGACCTGTTCCCAGTGAAACCAGTCATGTTATTGACCTTTTCCCAGTTAAACCAGTCATGTTACTGACCTGTTCCGAGTGAAACCAGTCATGTTACTGACCTGTTCCCAGTAATACCAGTCATGTTACTGACCTGTTCCCAGTGAAACCAGTCATGTTACTGACCTGTTCCCAGTTAAACCAGTCATGTTACTGACCTGTTCCCAGTGAAACCAGTCATGTTACGGACCTGTTCCCAGTGAAACCAGTCATGTTACTGACATGTTCCCAGTGAAACCAGTCATGTTACTGACCTGTTCCCAGTTAAACCAGTCATGTTACTGACCTGTTCCCAGTTAAACCAGTCATGTTACTGACCTGTTCCCAGTTAAACCAATCATGTTACTGACCTGTTCCCAGTTAAACCAGTCATGTTACCGACCTGTTCCCAGTTAAACCAGTCATGTTACCGACCTGTTCCCAGTTAAACCAGTCATGTTACGGACCTGTTCCCTGTGAAACCAGTCATGTTACTGACCTGTTCCCAGTTAAACCAGTCATGTTACTGACCTGTTCCCAGTTAAACCAGTCATGTTACTGACCTGTTCCCAGTTAAACCAGTCATGTTATGGATCTGTTCCCAGTGAAACCAGTCATGTTACTGACCTGTTCCCAGTTAAACCATCATGTTACTGACCTGTTCCCAGTTAAACCAGTAATGTTAACGACCTGTTCCCAGTTAAACCAGTCATGTTACTGACCTGTTCCCAGTGAAACCAGTCATGTTACGGACCTGTTCCCAGTGAAACCACTCATGTTACTGACATTTTCCCAGTTAAACCAGTCCTGTTACTGACTTGTTCCCAGTTAGACCAGTCATGTTACTGACATGTTCCCAGTTAGACCAGTCATGTTACTGACGTGTTCCCAGTTACACCAGTCATGTTACTGACCTGTTCCCAGTTAAACCAGTCATGTTACGGACCTTTTCCCAGTTAAACCAGTCATGTTACTGACCTGTTCCCAGTTAAACCAGTCATGTTACTGACCTGTTCCCAGTGAAACCAGTCATGTTACTGACCTGTTCCCAATTAAACCAGTCATGTTACTGACATGTTCCCAGTTAAACCAGTCATGTTACTGACCTGTTCCCAGTGAAACCAGTCATGTTACTGACATGTTCCCAGTTAGACCAGTCATGTTACAGACCAGTTCCCAGTGAAACCAGTCATGTTATGGACCTGTTCCCAGTGAAACCAGTCATGTTACTGATATGTTCCCAGTTAAACCAGTCATGTTACTGACCTGTTCCCAGTTAAACCAGTAATGTTACTTACCTGTTCCCAGTTAGACCAGTCATGTTACTGACATGTTCCCAGTTAAACCAGTCATGTTATTGAAATGTTCCCAGTGAAACCAGTCATGTTACTGAAATGTTCCCAGTGAAACCAGTCATGTTACGGACCTGTTTCCAGTTAAACCAGTCATGTTACGGACCTGTTCCCAGTTAAATCAGTCATGTTACGGACCTGTTCCCAGTGAAACCAGTCATGTTACTGACCTGTTCCCAGTTAAACCATCATGTTACTGACCTGTTTCCAGTTAAACCAGTCATGTTACTGACCTGTTCCCAGTTAAACCAGTCATGTTACTGACCTGTTCGAAGTTAAACCAGTCATGTTATGGACCTGTTCCGAGTGAAACCAGTCATGTTACTGACATTTTCCCAGTTAAACCAGTCCTGTTACTGACCTGTTCCCAGTTAAACCAGTCATGTTACTGACCTGTTCCCAGTTAAACCAATCATGTTACTGACCTGTTCCCAGTGAAACCCGTCATGTTACTGACCTGTTCCCAGTTAAACCAGTCATGTTACGGATCTGTTCCCAGTGAAACCAGTCATGTTACGGATCTGTTCCCAGTGAAACCCGTCATGTTACTGACCTGTTCCCAGTTAAACCAGTCATGTTACTGACCTGTTCCCAGTTAAACCAGTCATGTTACGGATCTGTTCCCAGTGAAACCAGTCATGTTACTGACCTGTTCCCAGTTAAACCATCATGTTACGGACCTGTTCCCAGTTAAACCAGTAATGTTAACGACCTGTTCCCAGTTAAACCAGTCATGTTACTGACCTGTTCCCAGTGAAACCAGTCATGTTACGGACCTGTTCCCAGTGAAACCAGTCATGTTATTGACATTTTCCCAGTTAAACCAGTCCTGTTACTGACTTGTTCCCAGTTAGACCAGTCATGTTACTGACATGTTCCCAGTTAAACCAGTCATGTTATGGATCTGTTCCCAGTGAAACCAGTCATGTTACTGACCTGTTTCCAGTTAAACCAGTCATGTTACTGACCTGTTCCCAGTTAAACCAGTAATGTTACTGACATGTTCCCAGTTAAACCAGTCATGTTATGGATCTGTTCCATGTGAAACCAGTCATGTTACTGACCTGTTTCCAGTTAAACCAGTCATGTTACTGACCTGTTCCCAGTTAAACCAGTAATGTTACTGACCTGTTTCCAGTTAAACCAGTCATGTTACTGACCTGTTCCCAGTTAAACCAGTCATGTTACTGACCTGTTCCCAGTGAAACCAGTCATGTTACTGACCTGTTCCCAGTTAAACCATCATGTTACTGACCTGTTTCCAGTTAAACCAGTCATGTTACTGACCTGTTCCCAGTTAAACCAGTCATGTTACTGACCTGTTCGAAGTTAAACCAGTCATGTTATGGACCTGTTCCGAGTGAAACCAGTCATGTTACTGACATGTTCCCAGTTAAACCAGTCCTGTTACTGACCTGTTCCCAGTTAGACCAGTCATGTTACTGACCTGTTCCCAGTTAGACCAGTCATGTTACTGACCTGTTCCCAGTTAAACCAGTCATTTTACTGAAATGTTCCCAGTGAAACCAGTCATGTTACTGACCTGTTCCCCGTGAAACCAGTCATGTTACTGACATGTTCCCAGTTAAACCAGTCATGTTACTGACATGTTCCCAGTGAAACCAGTCATGTTATTGACCTTTTCCCAGTTAAACCAGTCATGTTACTGACCTGTTCCCAGTGAAACCAGTCATGTTACTGACCTGTTCCCAATAATACCAGTCATGTTACTGACCTGTTCCCAATAATACCAGTCATGTTACTGACCTGTTCCCAGTGAAACCAGTCATGTTACTGACCTGTTCCCAGTTAAACCAGTCATGTTACTGACCTGTTCCCAGTGAAACCAGTCATGTTACGGACCTGTTCCCAGTGAAACCAGTCATGTTACTGACATGTTCCCAGTGAAACCAGTCATGTTACTGACATGTTCCCAGTTGAACCAGTCATGTTACGGACCTGTTCCCAGTTAAACCAGTCATGTTACTGACCTGTTCCCAGTTAAACCAATCATGTTACTGACCTGTTCCCAGTTAAACCAGTCATGTTACCGACCTGTTCCCAGTTAAACCAGTCATGTTACCGACCTGTTCCCAGTGAAAACCGTCATGTTACGGACCTGTTCCCTGTGAAACCAGTCATGTTACTGACCTGTTCCCAGTTAAACCAGTCATGTTACTGACCTGTTCCCAGTGAAACCAGTCATGTTACTGACCTGTTCCCAGTTAAACCAGTCATGTTACGGATCTGTTCCCAGTGAAACCAGTCATGTTACTGACCTGTTCCCAGTTAAACCATCATGTTACTGACCTGTTCCCAGTTAAACCAGTAATGTTAACGACCTGTTCCCAGTTAAACCAGTCATGTTACTGACCTGTTCCCAGTGAAACCAGTCATGTTACGGACCTGTTCCCAGTGAAACCACTCATGTTACTGACATTTTCCCAGTTAAACCAGTCCTGTTACTGACTTGTTCCCAGTTAGACCAGTCATGTTACTGACATGTTCCCAGTTAGACCAGTCATGTTACTGACGTGTTCCCAGTTACACCAGTCATGTTACTGACCTGTTCCCAGTTAAACCAGTCATGTTACGGACCTTTTCCCAGTTAAACCAGTCATGTTACTGACCTGTTCCCAGTTAAACCAGTCATGTTACTGACCTGTTCCCAGTGAAACCAGTCATGTTACTGACCTGTTCCCAATTAAACCAGTCATGTTACTGACATGTTCCCAGTTAAACCAGTCATGTTACTGACCTGTTCCCAGTGAAACCAGTCATGTTACTGACATGTTCCCAGTTAGACCAGTCATGTTACAGACCAGTTCCCAGTGAAACCAGTCATGTTATGGACCTGTTCCCAGTGAAACCAGTCATGTTACTGACATGTTCCCAGTGAAACCAGTCATGTTACTGACCTGTTCCCAGTATAACCAGTCCTGTTACTTACCTGTTCCCAGTTAGACCAGTCATGTTACTGACATGTTCCCAGTTAAACCAGTCATGTTATTGAAATGTTCCCAGTGAAACCAGTCATGTTACTGAAATGTTCCCAGTGAAACCAGTCATGTTACGGACCTGTTCCCAGTGAAACCAGTCATGTTACGGACCTGTTCCCAGTTAAATCAGTCATGTTACTGACATGTTCCCAGTTAAACCAGTCATGTTACTGACCTGTTTCCAGTTAAACCAGTCATGTTACTGACCTGTTCCCAGTTAAACCAGTCATGTTACTGACCTGTTCCCAGTTAAACCAGTCATTTTACTGACTTGTTCCCAGTTAAACCAGTCATGTTACTGACCTGTTCCCAGTGAAACCAGTCATGTTACTGACATGTTCCCAGTATAACCAGTCCTGTTACTGACCTGTTCCCAGTTAGACCAGTCATGTTACTGACATGTTCCCAGTTAGACCAGTCATGTTTCTGACCTGTTTTCAGTTAAACCAGTCATGTTACTGAAATGTTCCCAGTGAAACCAGTCATGTTACGGACCTGTTCCCAGTGAAACCAGTCATGTTACTGACCTGTTCCCAGTTAAACCAGTCATGTTACTGACCTGTTTCCAGTTAAACCAGTCATGTTACTGACCTGTTCCCAGTTAAACCAGTAATGTTACGGACCTGTTCCCAGTTAAACCAGTCATGTTTCTGACCTGTTCACAGTTAAACCAGTCATGTTATGGATCTGTTCCCAGTGAAACCAGTCATGTTACTGACCTGTTCCCAGTTAAACCATCATGTTACTGACCTGTTTCCAGTTAAACCAGTCATGTTACTGACCTGTTCCCAGTTAAACCAGTCATGTTACTGACCTGTTCGAAGTTAAACCAGTCATGTTATGGACCTGTTCCGAGTGAAACCAGTCATGTTACTGACATGTTCCCAGTTAAACCAGTCCTGTTACTGACCTGTTCCCAGTTAGACCAGTCATGTTACTGACCTTTTCCCAGTTAGACCAGTCATGTTACTGACCTGTTCCCAGTTAAACCAGTCATGTTACTGAAATGTTCCCAGTGAAACCAGTCATGTTACTGACCTGTTCCCCGTGAAACCAGTCATGTTACTGACATGTTCCCAGTTAAACCAGTCATGTTACTGACATGTTCCCAGTGAAACCAGTCATGTTACGGACCTGTTCCCAGTGAAACCAGTCATGTTACTGACATGTTCCCAGTGAAACCAGTCATGTTACTGACTTGATCCCAGTTAAACCAGTCATGTTACTGACCTGTTCCCAGTGAAACCAGTCATGTTATTGACCTTTTCCCAGTTAAACCAGTCATGTTACTGACCTGTTCCCAGTGAAACCAGTCATGTTACTGACCTGTTCCCAGTAATACCAGTCATGTTACTGACCTGTTCCCAGTGAAACCAGTCATGTTACTGACCTGTTCCCAGTTAAACCAGTCATGTTACTGACCTGTTCCCAGTGAAACCAGTCATGTTACGGACCTGTTCCCAGTGAAACCAGTCATGTTACTGACATGTTCCCAGTGAAACCAGTCATGTTACTGACCTGTTCCCAGTTAAACCAGTCATGTTACTGACCTGTTCCCAGTTAAACCAGTCATGTTACTGACCTGTTCCCAGTTAAACCAATCATGTTACTGACCTGTTCCCAGTTAAACCAGTCATGTTACTGACCTGTTCCCAGTTAAACCAGTCATGTTACCGACCTGTTCCCAGTTAAACCAGTCATGTTACGGACCTGTTCCCTGTGAAACCAGTCATGTTACTGACCTGTTCCCAGTTAAACCAGTCATGTTACTGACCTGTTCCCAGTTAAACCAGTCATGTTACTGACCTGTTCCCAGTTAAACCAGTCATGTTATGGATCTGTTCCCAGTGAAACCAGTCATGTTACTGACCTGTTCCCAGTTAAACCATCATGTTACTGACCTGTTCCCAGTTAAACCAGTAATGTTAACGACCTGTTCCCAGTTAAACCAGTCATGTTACTGACCTGTTCCCAGTGAAACCAGTCATGTTACGGACCTGTTCCCAGTGAAACCACTCATGTTACTGACATTTTCCCAGTTAAACCAGTCCTGTTACTGACTTGTTCCCAGTTAGACCAGTCATGTTACTGACATGTTCCCAGTTAGACCAGTCATGTTACTGACGTGTTCCCAGTTACACCAGTCATGTTACTGACCTGTTCCCAGTTAAACCAGTCATGTTACGGACCTTTTCCCAGTTAAACCAGTCATGTTACTGACCTGTTCCCAGTTAAACCAGTCATGTTACTGACCTGTTCCCAGTGAAACCAGTCATGTTACTGACCTGTTCCCAATTAAACCAGTCATGTTACTGACATGTTCCCAGTTAAACCAGTCATGTTACTGACCTGTTCCCAGTGAAACCAGTCATGTTACTGACATGTTCCCAGTTAGACCAGTCATGTTACAGACCAGTTCCCAGTGAAACCAGTCATGTTATGGACCTGTTCCCAGTGAAACCAGTCATGTTACTGACATGTTCCCAGTTAAACCAGTCATGTTACTGACCTGTTCCCAGTTAAACCAGTAATGTTACTTACCTGTTCCCAGTTAGACCAGTCATGTTACTGACATGTTCCCAGTTAAACCAGTCATGTTATTGAAATGTTCCCAGTGAAACCAGTCATGTTACTGAAATGTTCCCAGTGAAACCAGTCATGTTACGGACCTGTTCCCAGTGAAACCAGTCATGTTACGGACCTGTTCCCAGTTAAATCAGTCATGTTACGGACCTGTTCCCAGTGAAACCAGTCATGTTACTGACCTGTTCCCAGTGAAACCAGTCATGTTACTGACCTGTTCCCAGTTAAACCAGTCATTTTACTGACTTGTTCCCAGTTAAACCATCATGTTACTGACCTGTTCCCAGTTAAACCAGTCATGTTACTGACATGTTCCCAGTATAACCAGTCCTGTTACTGACCTGTTCCCAGTTAGACCAGTCATGTTACTGACATGTTCCCAGTATAACCAGTCATGTTACTGACCTGTTCCCAGTTAGACCAGTCATGTTACTGACATGTTCCCAGTTAGACCAGTCATGTTACTGACCTGTTTTCAGTTAAACCAGTCATGTTACTGAAATGTTCCCAGTGAAACCAGTCATGTTACGGACCTGTTCCCAGTGAAACCAGTCATGTTACGGACCTGTTCCCAGTTAAATCAGTCATGTTACTGACATGTTCCCAGTTAAACCAGTCATGTTACTGACATGTTCCCAGTGAAACCAGTCATGTTACTGACCTGTTCCCAGTGAAACCAGTCATGTTACGGACCTGTTCCCAGTGAAACCACTCATGTTACTGACATTTTCCCAGTTAAACCAGTCCTGTTACTGACTTGTTCCCAGTTAGACCAGTCATGTTACTGACATGTTCCCAGTTAGACCAGTCATGTTACTGACGTGTTCCCAGTTACACCAGTCATGTTACTGACCTGTTCCCAGTTAAACCAGTCATGTTACGGACCTTTTCCCAGTTAAACCAGTCATGTTACTGACCTGTTCCCAGTTAAACCAGTCATGTTACTGACCTGTTCCCAGTGAAACCAGTCATGTTACTGACCTGTTCCCAATTAAACCAGTCATGTTACTGACATGTTCCCAGTTAAACCAGTCATGTTACTGACCTGTTCCCAGTGAAACCAGTCATGTTACTGACATGTTCCCAGTTAGACCAGTCATGTTACAGACCAGTTCCCAGTGAAACCAGTCATGTTATGGACCTGTTCCCAGTGAAACCAGTCATGTTACTGACATGTTCCCAGTTAAACCAGTCATGTTACTGACCTGTTCCCAGTTAAACCAGTAATGTTACTTACCTGTTCCCAGTTAGACCAGTCATGTTACTGACATGTTCCCAGTTAAACCAGTCATGTTATTGAAATGTTCCCAGTGAAACCAGTCATGTTACTGAAATGTTCCCAGTGAAACCAGTCATGTTACGGACCTGTTCCCAGTGAAACCAGTCATGTTACGGACCTGTTCCCAGTTAAATCAGTCATGTTACGGACCTGTTCCCAGTGAAACCAGTCATGTTACTGACCTGTTCCCAGTGAAACCAGTCATGTTACTGACCTGTTCCCAGTTAAACCAGTCATTTTACTGACTTGTTCCCAGTTAAACCAGTCATGTTACTGACCTGTTCCCAGTGAAACCAGTCATGTTACTGACCTGTTCCCAGTTAAACCAGTCATGTTACTGACCTGTTTTCAGTTAAACCAGTCATGTTACTGAAATGTTCCCAGTGAAACCAGTCATGTTACGGACCTGTTCCCAGTTAAACCAGTAATGTTACGGACCTGTTCCCAGTTAAACCAGTCATGTTTCTGACCTGTTCACAGTTAAACCAGTCATGTTACTGACCTGTTCCCAGTTAAACCAGTCATGTTTCTGACCTGTTCACAGTTAAACCAGTCATGTTACTGACATGTTCCCAGTGAAACCAGTCATGTTACGGACCTGTTCCCAGTGAAACCAGTCATGTTACTGACCTGTTCCCAGTTAAACCAGTCATGTTACTGACTTGTTCCCAGTTAAACCAGTCATGTTACTGACATGTTCCCAGTTAAACCAGTAATGTTACGGACCTGTTCCCAGTGAAACCATCATGTTACTGACCTGTTTCCAGTTCAACCAGTCATGTTACTGACCTGTTCCCAGTTAAACCAGTCATGTTACTGACATGTTCCCAGTTAAACCAGTCATGTTACAGACCTGTTCCCAGTTAAACCAGTCATGTTACTGACCTGTTCCCAGTTAAACCAGTCATGTTACTTACTTGTTCCCAGTTAAACCAGTCATTTTACTGACCTGTTCCCAGTGAAACCAGTAATGTTACGGACCTGTTTCCAGTTAAACCAGTCATGTTATTGACCTGTTCAAAGTTAAACCAGTCATGTTACTGACCTGTTCCGAGTGAAACCAGTCATGTTACTGACATGTTCCCTGTTAAACCAGTCCTGTTACTGACCTGTTCCCAGTTAGACCAGTCATGTTACTGACCTGTTTCCAGTTAAACCAGTCATGTTACTGAAATGTTCCCAGTGAAACCAGTCATGTTACGGACCTGTTCCCAGTGAAACCAGTCATGTTACGGACCTGTTCCCAGTTAAACCAGTCATGTTACTGACATGTTCCCAGTTAAACCAGTCATGTTACTGACATGTTCCCAGTGAAACCAGTCATGTTACGGACCTGTTCCCAGTGAAACCAGTCATGTTACTGACCTGTTCCCAGTTAAACCAATCATGTTACTGACATGTTCCCAGTTAGTCCAGTCATGTTACAGACCAGTTCCCAGTTAAACCAGTCATGTTACGGACCTGTTTCCAATTAAACCAGTCATGTTACTGACATGTTCCCAGTTAAACCAGTCATGTTACTGACATGTTCCCAGTGAAACCAGTCATGTTACTGACATGTTCCCAGTTAGGCCAGTCATGTTACAGACCAGTTCCCAGTGAAACCAGTCATGTTACGGACCTTTTCCCAGTGAAACCAGTCATGTTACTGAAATGTTCCCAGTGAAACCAGTCATGTTACGGACCTGTTCCCAGGGAAACCAGTCATGTTACGGACCTGTTCCCAGTTAAACCAGTCATGTTACTGACCTGTTCCCAGTTTAACCAGTCATGTTACTGACTTGTTCCCAGTTAAACCAGTCATGTTACTGACCTGTTCCCAGTGAAACCAGTCATGTTACTGACCTGTTCCCAGTTAAACCAGTCATGTTATTGACCTGTTCCCAGTTAAACCAGTCATGTTACTGACCTATTCCCAGTTAAACCAGTCATGTTACTGACCTGTTCCCAGTGAAACCAGTCATGTTACGGACCTTTTCCCTGTGAAACCAGTCATGTTACTGACCTGTTCCCAGTTAAACCAGTCATGTTACTGACCTGTTCCCAGTTAAACCAGTCATGTTATGGATCTGTTCCCAGTTAAACCATCATGTTACTGACCTGTTTCCAGTTAAACCAGTCATGTTACTGACCTGTTCGAAGTTAAACCAGTCATGTTACTGACATGTTCCCAGTTAAACCAGTCCTGTTACTGACCTGTTCCCAGTTAAACCAGTCATGTTACTGACATGTTCCCAGTTAAACCAGCCATGTTACTGACCTGTTCCCAATGAAACCAGTCACGTTACTGACCTGTTCCCAGTTAAACCAGTCATGTTACGGACCTGTTTCCAATCAAACCAGTCATGTTACTGACCTGTTCCCAGTGAAACCAGTCATGTTACTGACATGTTCCCAGTTAAACCAGTCCTGTTACTGACCTGTTCCCAGTTAGACCAGTCATGTTACTGACCTGTTCCCAGTTAAACCAGCCATGTTACTGACCTGTTCCCAATGAAACCAGTCACGTTACTGACCTGTTCCCAGTTAAACCAGTCATGTTACTGACCTGTTCCCAGTTAAACCAGCCATGTTACTGACCTGTTCCCAATGAAACCAGTCACGTTACTAACCTGTTCCCAATGAAACCAGTCACGTTACTGACCTGTTCCCAATTAAACCAGTCATGTTACTGACATGTTCCCAGTGAAACCAGTCATGTTACTGACCTGTTCCCAGTGAAACCAGTCATGTTACTGACCTGTTCCCAGTGAAACCAGTCATGTTACTGACATGTTCCCAGTTAAACCAGTCATGTTACTGAAATGTTCCCAGTGAAACCAGTCATGTTACCGACCTGTTCCCAGTTAAACCAGTCCTGTTACTGAAATGTTCCCAGTGAAACCAGTCATGTTACCGACCTGTTCCCAGTTAAACCAGTCCTGTTACTGACATGTTCCCAGTGAAACCAGTCATGTTACTGACCTGTTCCCAGTTAGACCAGTCATGTTACTGACCTGTTCCCAGTGAAACCAGTCATGTTATTGACCTTTTCCCAGTTAAACCAGTCATGTTACTGACCTGTTCCCAGTGAAACCAGTCATGTTACTGACCTGTTCCCAGTAATACCAGTCATGTTACTGACCTGTTCCCAGTGAAACCAGTCATGTTACTGACCTGTTCCCAGTTAAACCAGTCATGTTACTGACCTGTTCCCAGTGAAACCAGTCATGTTACGGACCTGTTCCCAGTGAAACCAGTCATGTCACTGACATGTTCCCAGTGAAACCAGTCATGTTACTGACCTGTTCCCAGTTAAACCAGTCATGTTACTGACCTGTTCCCAGTTAAACCAGTCATGTTACTGACATGTTCCCAGTTAAACCAATCATGTTACTGACCTGTTCCCAGTTAAACCAGTCATGTTACCGACCTGTTCCCAGTTAAACCAGTCATGTTACCGACCTGTTCCCAGTTAAACCAGTCATGTTACGGACCTGTTCCCTGTGAAACCAGTCATGTTACTGACCTGTTCCCAGTTAAACCAGTCATGTTACTGACCTGTTCCCAGTTAAACCAGTCATGTTACTGACCTGTTCCCAGTTAAACCAGTCATGTTATGGATCTGTTCCCAGTGAAACCAGTCATGTTACTGACCTGTTCCCAGTTAAACCATCATGTTACTGACCTGTTCCCAGTTAAACCAGTAATGTTAACGACCTGTTCCCAGTTAAACCAGTCATGTTACTGACCTGTTCCCAGTGAAACCAGTCATGTTACGGACCTGTTCCCAGTGAAACCACTCATGTTACTGACATTTTCCCAGTTAAACCAGTCCTGTTACTGACTTGTTCCCAGTTAGACCAGTCATGTTACTGACATGTTCCCAGTTAGACCAGTCATGTCACTGACATGTTCCCAGTTAAACCAGTCATGTTACGGACCTGTTCCCAGTGAAACCAGTCATGTCACTGACATGTTCCCAGTTAAACCAGTCATGTTACGGACCTGTTCCCAGTGAAACCAGTCATGTCACTGACCTGTTCCCAGTTAAACCAGTCATGTTACTGACCTGTTCCCTGTTAAACCAGTCATGTTACTGACCTGTTCCCAGTTAAACCAGTCATGTTACGGACCTGTTCCCAGTGAAACCAGTCATGTTACTGACCTGTTCCCAGTTAAACCAGTCATGTTACTGACCTGTTCCCAGTGAAACCAGTCATGTTACTGACCTGTTCCCAGTTAAACCAGTCATGTTACTGACCTGTTCCCAGTGAAACCAGTCATGTCACTGACCTGTTCCCAGTTAAACCAGTCATGTCACTGACCTGTTCCCAGTTAAACCAGTCATGTTACTGACCTGTTCCCAGTTAAACCAGTCATGTTACGGACCTGTTCCCAGTGAAACCA
Organism: Telmatherina bonti; assembly: GCF_933228915.1. NCBI lineage: Eukaryota > Metazoa > Chordata > Actinopteri > Atheriniformes > Telmatherinidae > Telmatherina > Telmatherina bonti. Next base: position 2,255,191 of record NC_136620.1, read on the forward strand.
GTCATGTTACTGACCTGTTCCCAGTTAAACCAGTCATGTTACTGACCTGTTCCCAGTTAAACCAGTCATGTTACTGACCTGTTCCCAGTGAAACCAGTCATGTTACTGACCTGTTCCCAATTAAACCAGTCATGTTACTGACATGTTCCCAGTTAAACCAGTCATGTTACTGACCTGTTCCCAGTGAAACCAGTCATGTTACTGACATGTTCCCAGTTAGACCAGTCATGTTACAGACCAGTTCCCAGTGAAACCAGTCATGTTATGGACCTGTTCCCAGTGAAACCAGTCATGTTACTGACATGTTCCCAGTTAAACCAGTAATGTTACTGACATGTTCCCAGTTAAACCAGTCATGTTACTGAAATGTTCCCAGTGAAACCAGTCATGTTACGGACCTGTTCCCAGTTAGACCAGTCATGTTACTGACATGTTCCCAGTTAAACCAGTCATGTTATTGAAATGTTCCCAGTGAAACCAGTCATGTTACTGAAATGTTCCCAGTGAAACCAGTCATGTTACGGACCTGTTCCCAGTGAAACCAGTCATGTTACGGACCTGTTCCCAGTTAAATAAGTCATGTTACGGACCTGTTCCCAGTGAAACCAGTCATGTTACTGACCTGTTCCCAGTGAAACCAGTCATGTTACTGACCTGTTCCCAGTTAAACCAGTCATTTTACTGACTTGTTCCCAGTTAAACCAGTCATGTTACTGACCTGTTCCCAGTGAAACCAGTCATGTTACTGACATGTTCCCAGTATAACCAGTCCTGTTACTGACCTGTTCCCAGTTAGACCAGTCATGTTACTGACATGTTCCCAGTTAGACCAGTCATGTTACTGACCTGTTTTCAGTTAAACCAGTCATGTTACTGACATGTTCCCAGTTAAACCAGTCCTGTTACTGACCTGTTCCCAGTTAAACCAGTCATGTTACTGACATGTTCCCAGTTAAACCAGCCATGTTACTGACCTGTTCCCAATGAAACCAGTCACGTTACTGACCTGTTCCCAGTTAAACCAGTCATGTTACGGACCTGTTCCCAGTGAAACCAGTCATGTTACGGACCTGTTCCCAGTTAAATCAGTCATGTTACTGACATGTTCCCAGTTAAACCAGTCATGTTAGTGACATTTTCCCAGTGAAACCAGTCATGTTACTGACATGTTCCCAGTATAACCAGTCCTGTTACTGACCTGTTCCCAGTTAGACCAGTCATGTTACTGACATGTTCCCAGTTAGACCAGTCATGTTACTGACCTGTTCCCGGTGAAACCAGTCATGTTATTGACCTTTTCCCAGTTAAACCAGTCATGTTACTGACCTGTTCCCAGTGAAACCAGTCATGTTACTGACCTGTTCCCAGTAATACCAGTCATGTTACTGACCTGTTCCCAGTGAAACCAGTCATGTTACTGACCTGTTCCCAGTTAAACCAGTCATGTTACTGACCTGTTCCCAGTGAAACCAGTCATGTTACGGACCTGTTCCCAGTGAAACCAGTCATGTCACTGACATGTTCCCAGTGAAACCAGTCATGTTACTGACCTGTTCCCAGTTAAACCAGTCATGTTACTGACCTGTTCCCAGTTAAACCAGTCATGTTACTGACATGTTCCCAGTTAAACCAATCATGTTACTGACCTGTTCCCAGTTAAACCAGTCATGTTACCGACCTGTTCCCAGTTAAACCAGTCATGTTACCGACCTGTTCCCAGTTAAACCAGTCATGTTACGGACCTGTTCCCAGTTAAACCAGTAATGTTAACGACCTGTTCCCAGTTAAACCAGTCATGTTACTGACCTGTTCCCAGTGAAACCAGTCATGTTACGGACCTGTTCCCAGTGAAACCACTCATGTTACTGACATTTTCCCAGTTAAACCAGTCCTGTTACTGACTTGTTCCCAGTTAGACCAGTCATGTTACTGACATGTTCCCAGTTAGACCAGTCATGTTACTGACGTGTTCCCAGTTACACCAGTCCTGTTACTGACCTGTTCCCAGTTAAACCAGTCATGTTACGGACCTTTTCCCAGTTAAACCAGTCATGTTACTGACCTGTTCCCAGTTAAACCAGTCATGTCACTGACATGTTCCCAGTTAAACCAGTCATGTTACGGACCTGTTCCCAGTGAAACCAGTCATGTCACTGACATGTTCCCAGTTAAACCAGTCATGTTACGGACCTGTTCCCAGTGAAACCAGTCATGTCACTGACCTGTTCCCAGTTAAACCAGTCATGTTATTGACCTTTTCCCAGTTAAACCAGTCATGTTACTGACCTGTTCCCAGTTAAACCAGTCATGTTACGGACCTGTTCCCAGTGAAACCAGTCATGTTACTGACCTGTTCCCAGTTAAACCAGTCATGTTACTGACCTGTTCCCAGTGAAACCAGTCATGTTACTGACCTGTTCCCAGTTAAACCAGTCATGTTACTGACCTGTTCCCAGTGAAACCAGTCATGTCACTGACCTGTTCCCAGTTAAACCAGTCATGTCACTGACCTGTTCCCAGTTAAACCAGTCATGTTACTGACCTGTTCCCAGTTAAACCAGTCATGTTACGGACCTGTTCCCAGTGAAACCAGTCATGTTACTGACCTGTTCCCAGTTAAACCAGTCATGTTACTGACCTGTTCCCAGTTAAACCAGTCATGTTACTGACCTGTTCCCAGTGAAACCAGTCATGTTACTGACCTGTTCCCAATTAAACCAGTCATGTTACTGACATGTTCCCAGTTAAACCAGTCATGTTACTGACCTGTTCCCAGTGAAACCAGTCATGTTACTGACATGTTCCCAGTTAGACCAGTCATGTTACAGACCAGTTCCCAGTGAAACCAGTCATGTTATGGACCTGTTCCCAGTGAAACCAGTCATGTTACTGACATGTTCCCAGTTAAACCAGTAATGTTACTGACATGTTCCCAGTTAAACCAGTCATGTTACTGAAATGTTCCCAGTGAAACCAGTCATGTTACGGACCTGTTCCCAGTTAGACCAGTCATGTTACTGACATGTTCCCAGTTAAACCAGTCATGTTATTGAAATGTTCCCAGTGAAACCAGTCATGTTACTGAAATGTTCCCAGTGAAACCAGTCATGTTACGGACCTGTTCCCAGTGAAACCAGTCATGTTACGGACCTGTTCCCAGTTAAATAAGTCATGTTACGGACCTGTTCCCAGTGAAACCAGTCATGTTACTGACCTGTTCCCAGTGAAACCAGTCATGTTACTGACCTGTTCCCAGTTAAACCAGTCATTTTACTGACTTGTTCCCAGTTAAACCAGTCATGTTACTGACCTGTTCCCAGTGAAACCAGTCATGTTACTGACATGTTCCCAGTATAACCAGTCCTGTTACTGACCTGTTCCCAGTTAGACCAGTCATGTTACTGACATGTTCCCAGTTAGACCAGTCATGTTACTGACCTGTTTTCAGTTAAACCAGTCATGTTACTGAAATGTTCCCAGTGAAACCAGTCATGTTACGGACCTGTTCCCAGTGAAACCAGTCATGTTACGGACCTGTTCCCAGTTAAATCAGTCATGTTACTGACATGTTCCCAGTTAAACCAGTCATGTTAGTGACATTTTCCCAGTGAAACCAGTCATGTTACTGACATGTTCCCAGTATAACCAGTCCTGTTACTGACCTGTTCCCAGTTAGACCAGTCATGTTACTGACATGTTCCCAGTTAGACCAGTCATGTTACTGACCTGTTCCCGGTGAAACCAGTCATGTTATTGACCTTTTCCCAGTTAAACCAGTCATGTTACTGACCTGTTCCCAGTGAAACCAGTCATGTTACTGACCTGTTCCCAGTAATACCAGTCATGTTACTGACCTGTTCCCAGTGAAACCAGTCATGTTACTGACCTGTTCCCAGTTAAACCAGTCATGTTACTGACCTGTTCCCAGTGAAACCAGTCATGTTACGGACCTGTTCCCAGTGAAACCAGTCATGTCACTGACATGTTCCCAGTGAAACCAGTCATGTTACTGACCTGTTCCCAGTTAAACCAGTCATGTTACTGACCTGTTCCCAGTTAAACCAGTCATGTTACTGACATGTTCCCAGTTAAACCAATCATGTTACTGACCTGTTCCCAGTTAAACCAGTCATGTTACCGACCTGTTCCCAGTTAAACCAGTCATGTTACCGACCTGTTCCCAGTTAAACCAGTCATGTTACGGACCTGTTCCCTGTGAAACCAGTCATGTTACTGACCTGTTCCCAGTTAAACCAGTCATGTTACTGACCTGTTCCCAGTTAAACCAGTCATGTTATGGATCTGTTCCCAGTGAAACCAGTCATGTTACTGACCTGTTCCCAGTTAAACCATCATGTTACTGACCTGTTCCCAGTTAAACCAGTAATGTTAACGACCTGTTCCCAGTTAAACCAGTCATGTTACTGACCTGTTCCCAGTGAAACCAGTCATGTTACTGACCTGTTCCCAGTGAAACCAGTCATGTTACGGACCTGTTCCCAGTGAAACCACTCATGTTACTGACATTTTCCCAGTTAAACCAGTCCTGTTACTGACTTGTTCCCAGTTAGACCAGTCATGTTACTGACATGTTCCCAGTTAGACCAGTCATGTTACTGACGTGTTCCCAGTTACACCAGTCATGTTACTGACCTGTTCCCAGTTAAACCAGTCATGTTACGGACCTTTTCCCAGTTAAACCAGTCATGTTACTGACCTGTTCCCAGTTAAACCAGTCATGTCACTGACATGTTCCCAGTTAAACCAGTCATGTTACGGACCTGTTCCCAGTGAAACCAGTCATGTCACTGACATGTTCCCAGTTAAACCAGTCATGTTACAGACCTGTTCCCAGTGAAACCAGTCATGTTACTGACCTGTTCCCAGTTAAACCAGTCATGTTACTGACCTGTTCCCAGTTAAACCAGTCATGTTACTGACCTGTTCCCAGTGAAACCAGTCATGTTACTGACCTGTTCCCAATTAAACCAGTCATGTTACTGACATGTTCCCAGTTAAACCAGTCATGTTACTGACCTGTTCCCAGTGAAACCAGTCATGTTACTGACATGTTCCCAGTTAAACCAGTCATGTTACTGACATGTTCCCAGTTAGACCAGTCATGTTACAGACCAGTTCCCAGTGAAACCAGTCATGTTATGGACCTGTTCCCAGTGAAACCAGTAATGTTACTGACCTGTTCCCAGTTAAACCAGTCATGTTACTGACATGTTCCCAGTTAGACCAGTCATGTTACAGACCAGTTCCCAGTGAAACCAGTCATGTTATGGACCTGTTCCCAGTGAAACCAGTAATGTTACTGACATGTTCCCAGTTAAACCAGTCATGTTATTGAAATGTTCCCAGTGAAACCAGTCATGTTACTGAAATGTTCCCAGTGAAACCAGTCATGTTACGGACCTGTTCCCAGTGAAACCAGTCATGTTACGGACCTGTTCCCAGTTAAATAAGTCATGTTACGGACCTGTTCCCAGTGAAACCAGTCATGTTACTGACCTGTTCCCAGTGAAACCAGTCATGTTACTGACCTGTTCCCAGTTAAACCAGTCATTTTACTGACTTGTTCCCAGTTAAACCAGTCATGTTACTGACCTGTTCCCAGTGAAACCAGTCATGTTACTGACATGTTCCCAGTATAACCAGTCCTGTTACTGACCTGTTCCCAGTTAGACCAGTCATGTTACTGACATGTTCCCAGTTAGACCAGTCATGTTACTGACCTGTTTTCAGTTAAACCAGTCATGTTACTGAAATGTTCCCAGTGAAACCAGTCATGTTACGGACCTGTTCCCAGTGAAACCAGTCATGTTACGGACCTGTTCCCAGTTAAATCAGTCATGTTACTGACATGTTCCCAGTTAAACCAGTCATGTTACTGACATGTTCCCAGTGAAACCAGTCATGTTACGGACCTGTTCCCAGTGAAACCAGTCATGTTACTGACCTGTTCCCAGTTAAACCAGTCATGTTACTGACTTGTTCCCAGTTAAACCAGTCATGTTACTGACATGTTCCCAGTTAAACCAGTAATGTTACGGACCTGTTCCCAGTTAAACCATCATGTTACTGACCTGTTTCCAGTTCAACCAGTCATGTTACTGACCTGTTCCCAGTTAAACCAGTCATGTTACTTACATGTTCCCAGTTAAACCAGTCATGTTACAGACCTGTTCCCAGTTAAACCAGTCATGTTACTGACCTGTTCCCAGTTAAACCAGTCATGTTACTTACTTGTTCCCAGTTAAACCAGTCATTTTACTGACCTGTTCCCAGTGAAACCAGTAATGTTACGGACCTGTTCCCAGTGAAACCAGTCATGTTATTGACCTGTTCAAAGTTAAACCAGTCATGTTACGGACCTGTTCCGAGTGAAACCAGTCATGTTACTGACATGTTCCCTGTTAAACCAGTCCTGTTACTTACTTGTTCCCAGTTAAACCAGTCATTTTACTGACCTGTTCCCAGTGAAACCAGTAATGTTACGGACCTGTTCCCAGTTAAACCAGTCATGTTACTGACATGTTCCCAGTTAAACCAGTCATGTTACTGACTTGTTCCCAGTTTAACCAGTCATGTTACTGACATGTTCCCAGTTAAACCAGTAATGTTACGGACCTGTTCCCAGTTAAACCATCATGTTACTGACCTGTTTCCAGTTCAACCAGTCATGTTACTGACCTGTTCCCAGTTAAACCAGTCATGTTACTGACATGTTCCCAGTTAAACCAGTCATGTTACAGACCTGTTCCCAGTTAAACCAGTCATGTTACTGACCTGTTCCCAGTTAAACCAGTCATGTTACTTACTTGTTCCCAGTTAAACCAGTCATTTTACTGACCTGTTCCCAGTGAAACCAGTCATGTTATTGACCTGTTCAAAGTTAAACCAGTCATGTTATGGACCTGTTCCCAGTTAGACCAGTCATGTTACTGACCTGTTTCCAGTTAAACCAGTCATGTTACTGAAATGTTCCCAGTGAAACCAGTCATGTTACGGACCTGTTCCCAGTGAAACCAGTCATGTTACGGACCTGTTCCCAGTTAAACCAGTCATGTTACTGACATGTTCCCAGTTAAACCAGTCATGTTACTGACATGTTCCCAGTGAAACCAGTCATGTTACGGACCTGTTCCCAGTGAAACCAGTCATGTTACTGACCTGTTCCCAGTTAAACCAATCATGTTACTGACATGTTCCCAGTTAGTCCAGTCATGTTACAGACCAGTTCCCAGTTAAACCAGTCATGTTACGGACCTGTTTCCAATTAAACCAGTCATGTTACTGACATGTTCCCAGTTAAACCAGTCATGTTACTGACATGTTCCCAGTGAAACCAGTCATGTTACTGACATGTTCCCAGTTAGGCCAGTCATGTTACAGACCAGTTCCCAGTGAAACCAGTCATGTTACGGACCTTTTCCCAGTGAAACCAGTCATGTTACTGAAATGTTCCCAGTGAAACCAGTCATGTTACGGACCTGTTCCCAGTTAAACCAGTCATGTTACTGACCTGTTCCCAATGAAACCAGTCACGTTACTAACCTGTTCCCAATGAAACCAGTCACGTTACTGACCTGTTCCCAATTAAACCAGTCATGTTACTGACATGTTCCCAGTGAAACCAGTCATGTTACTGACCTGTTCCCAGTGAAACCAGTCATGTTACTGAAATGTTCCCAGTGAAACCAGTCATGTTACCGACCTGTTCCCAGTTAAACCAGTCCTGTTACTGAAATGTTCCCAGTGAAACCAGTCATGTTACCGACCTGTTCCCAGTTAAACCAGTCCTGTTACTGACATGTTCCCAGTGAAACCAGTCATGTTACCGACCTGTTCCCAGTGAAACCAGTCATGTTACGGACCTTTTCCCTGTGAAACCAGTCATGTTACTGACCTGTTCCCAGTTAAACCAGTCATGTTACTGACCTGTTCCCAGTTAAACCAGTCATGTTACTGACCTATTCCCAGTTAAACCAGTCATGTTACTGACCTATTCCCAGTTAAACCAGTCATGTTACTGACCTGTTCCCAGTTAAACCAGTCATGTTACTGACCTGTTCCCAGTTAAACCAGTCATGTTACTGACCTTTTCCCTGTGAAACCAGTCATGTTACTGACCTGTTCCCAGTTAAACCAATCATGTTACTGACCTGTTCCCAGTGAAACCAGTCCTGTTACTGACATGTTCCCAGTTAAACCAGTCATGTTACTGACCTTTTCCCTGTGAAACCAGTCATGTTACTGACCTGTTCCCAGTTAAACCAGTCATGTTACTGACCTGTTCCCAGTTAAACCAGTCATGTTACTGACCTGTTCCCAGCCTCCAGATGGATTCCACAGTGAGAACATCACGTCCTGCTTTCCTGGAAACCCTGAAAGGATTTTATCATACTCACAGACACACACACTGTGGACACAGACACACACACACACACACACACACATACGCACTGTGGACAGACACACACACACACACAAACACACAAACACACACACACACACTGCAGCCTGTTTGTCTCCACATAACAACGATTGTGTGTCGGCAAAACACTGGTCTCTCCTGCCCTCTCTGTGGGTTTGTTCTGATGGGGAGGTCTGGACACCAACAGGAGGAGGACGATGAGGTCTGGACACCAACAGGAGGAGGACGAGGACTTCTGGACACTAACAGAAGGAGGACGGGGAGGTCTGGACACCAACAGGAGGAAGACGATGAGGTCTGGACACCAACAGGAGGAGGACGAGGACTTCTGGACACTAACAGAAGGAGGACGGGGAGGTCTGGACACCAACAGGAGTAGGACGAGGACTTCTGGACACTAACAGGAGGAGGACGGGGAGGTCTGGACACCAACAGGAGTAGGACGAGGACTTCTGGACACTAACAGGAGGAGGACGGGGAGGTCTGGACACCAACAGGAGTAGGACGAGGACTTCTGGACACTAACAGGAGGAGGACGGGGAGGTCTGGACACCAACAGGAGTAGGACGAGGACTTCTGGACACTAACAGGAGGAAGACGGGGAGGTCTGGACACCAACAGGAGTAGGACGAGGACTTCTGGACACCAACAGAAGGAGGACGGGGAGGTCTGGACACCAACAGGAGTAGGACGAGGACTTCTGGACACTAACAGAAGGAGGACGGGGAGGTCTGGACACCAACAGGAGTAGGACGAGGACTTCTGGACACTAACAGGAGGAGGACGGGGAGGTCTGGACACCAACAGGAGTAGGACGAGGACTTCTGGACACTAACAGGAGGAGGACAGGGAGGTCTGGACAGTAAAAGGAGGAGAACGAGGAGGTCTGGCCACCAAGAGGAGGAGGACGAGGAGGTCTGGACACTAACAGGAGGAGGACGAGGACGTTTGGACAGTAAAAGGAGGAGAACGAGGAGGTCTGGCCACCAAGAGGAGGAGGACGAGGAGGTCTGGACACTAACAGGAGGAGGACGAGGAGGTTTGGACACCAACAGGAGTAGGACGAGGACTTCTGGACACTAACAGGAGGAGGACAAGGAGGTCTGGACACCAAAAGGAGACAGAAGGAGGACAAGGAGGTCTGGACACCAAAAGGAGACAGGAGGAGGACGAAGAGGTCTGGACACTACCAGGAGACAGGAGGAGGAAGAGGAGGTCTGGACACAAACAGGAGACAGGAGGAGGACGAGGAGGTCTCTACACTAACAGGAGACAGGAAGAGGACGGGGAGGTCTGGAGAGTAAAAGGAGGAGGACGAGGAGGTCTGGACACTAACAGGAGGAGGACGAGGAGGTCTGGACACTAACAGGAGGAGGACGAGGAGGTCTGGACAGTAACAGGAAGAGGAAGAGGAGGTCTGGACACCAACAGGAGGAGGACGAGGAGGTTTGGACACCAACAGGAGGAGGACGAGGAGGTCTGGACACTACCAGGAGATAGGAAAAGGACGAGGAGGTCTGGACACCAACAGTAGAAGGACGAGGAGGTCTGGACACCAACAGGAGGAGGACGAGGAGGTCTGGACACCAACAGGAGGAGGACGAGGAGGTCTGGACACTAACAGGAGGAGGACGGGGAGGTCTGGAGAGTAACAGGAAGAGGAAGAGGAGGTCTGGACACCAACAGGAGGAGGACGAGGAGGTTTGGACACCAACAGGAGGAGGACGAGGAGGTCTGGACACTACCAGGAGATAGGAAAAGGACGAGGAGGTCTGGACACCAACAGTAGAAGGACGAGGAGGTCTGGACACCAACAGGAGGAGGACGTGAAGGTTTGGACACCAACAGGAGGAGGACAAGGAGGTCTGGAATAAAAGAGGAGGACAACGAGGAGGTCTGGACACCAACAGGAGGAGGACGAGTAGGTCTGGAAACCAACAGGAGGAGGACGAGGAGGTCTGGACACGAACAGGAGGAGGACGAGGAGGTCTGGACACCAACAGGAGGAGGACGAGGAGGTCTGGACACCAACAGGAGGAGGACGAGTAGGTCTGGAAACCAACAGGAGGAGGACGAGGAGGTCTGGACACGAACAGGAGGAGGACGAGGAGATCTGGACACCAACAGGAGGAGGACGGGGAGGTCTGGACACCAACAGGAGGAGGACGGGGAGGTCTGGACACTAATAGGAGATAGGAGGAGGACGAGGAGGTCTGGACACTAACAGGAGACAGGAGGAGGACAAGGAGGTCTGGACACTAACAGGAGACAGGAAAAGGACGGGGAGGACTGGAAACTAACAGGAGGAGGACGAGGAGGTCCAGAAACTAACATGAGGAGGACAGGGAGGTCTGGACACCAACAGGAGGAGGACGAGGAGGTCTGGACAGTAAAAGGAGGAGAACGAGGAGGTCTGGACACCAAGAGGAGGAGGACGAGGACTTCTGGACACTAACAGGAGGAGGACGGGGAGGTCTGGACACTAACAGGAGGAGGACGAGGAGGTCTGGACACTAACAGGAGGAGGACGAGGAGGTTTGGACACCAACAGGAGGAGGACGAGGAGGTCTGGACACCAACAGGAGGAGGACGAGGAGGTCTGGACACCAACAGGAGGAGGACGGGGAGGTCTGGACACTAATAGGAGATAGGAGAAGGACGAGGAGGTCTGGACACTGACAGGAGGAGGACGGGGAGGACTGGAAACTAACAGGAGGAGGACGAGGAGGTCCAGACACTAACATGAGGAGGACAGGGAGGTCTGGACACCAACAGGAGGAGGACAAGGAGGTCTGGACACTAACAGGAGGAGGACGAGGAGGTCCAGACACTAACATGAGGAGGACAGGGAGGTCTGGACACCAACAGGAGGAGGACGAGGAGGTCTGGACACCAACAGGAGGAGGACGAGGAGGTCTGGACACCAACAGGAGGAGGACGAGGAGGTCTGGACACCAACAGGAGGAGGACGAGGAGGTCTGGACACCAACAGGAGGAGGACGAGGAGGTCTGGGCACCAACAGGAGTAGGACGAGGACTTCTGGACACTAACAGGAGGAGGACGGGGAGGTCTGGACACTACCAGGAGGAGGACGAGGAGGTTTGGACACCAACAGGAGGAGGACGAGGAGGTCTGGACACCAACAGGAGGAGGACGGGGAGGTCTGGACACTAATAGGAGATAGGAGGAGGACGAAGAGGTCTGGACACTACCAGGAGGAGGACGAGGAGGTTTGGACACCAACAGGAGGAGGACGAGGAGGTCTGGACACCAACAGGAGGAGGACGAGGAGGTCTGGACACCAACAGGAGGAGGACGGGGAGGTCAGGACACTAATAGGAGATAGGAGGAGGACGAGGAGGTCTGGACACTGACAGGAGACAGGAGGAGGACAAGGAGGTCTGGACACCAACAGGAGGAGGACGGGGAGGACTGGAAACTAACAGGAGGAGGACGAGGAGGTCCAGACACTAACATGAGGAGGACGGGGAGGTCTGGACAGTAAAAGGAGGAGAACGAGGAGGTCTGGACACCAAGAGGAGGAGGACGAGGAGGTCTGGACACTGCCAGGAGATAGGAAAAGGACGAGGAGGTATGGACACCAACAGCAGGAGGACGAGGAGGTCTGGACACCAACAGGAGGAGGACGAGGAAGTCTGGACAAAAAGAGGAGGACGACGAGGAGGTCTGGACACCAACAGGAGGATGAGGACGAAGTCTGGACACCAACAGGAGGAGGACGAGTAGGTCTGGACACCAACAGTAGAAGGACGAGGAGGTCTGGACACCAAAAGGAGGAGGACGAGGAGGTCTGGACACCAACAGGAGGAGGACGAGGAGGTCAGGAAACCAACAGGAGGAGGACGGGGAGGTCTGGTCAAAAAAAGGAGGACGAGGAGGTCTGGACACTAACAGGAGGAGAATGAGGAGGTCCAGACACTAACAGGAGGAGGACGAAGAGGTCTGGAAACCAACAGGAAGAGGACGAGGAGGTCTGGACATCAAAAGGAGACAGGAGGAGGACAAGGAGGTCTGGACAGTAACAGGAGACAGGAAAAGGACGAGGAGGTCTGGACACTAACAGGAGGAGGACGGGGAGGTCTGGACACCAACAGGAGGAGGACGAGGAGGTCTGGACACCAACAGGAGGAGGACGGGGAGGTCTGAACACTAACAGGAGAAGGACGAGGAGGTCTGGACACCAACAGGAGGAGGACGAAGAGGTCTGGACACTAACAGGAGACAGGAGGAGGATAAGGAGGTCTGGACACTAACAGGAGACAGGAAAAGGACGAGGAGGTCTGGACACTAACAGGTGGAGGACGGGGAGGTCTGGACACTAACAGGAGAAGGACGAGGAGGTCTGGACACTAACAGGAGGAGGACGGGGAGGTCTGGACACTAACAGGAGACAGGAGGAGGATAAGGAGGTCTGGACACTAACAGGAGACAGGAAAAGGACGAGGAGGTCTGGACACTAACAGGAGGAGGACGGGGAGGTCTGGACACTAACAGGAGGAGGACGAGGAGGTCCAGACACTAACAGGAGGAGGACGAGGAGGTCCAGACACTAACAGTAGGAGGACGAGGAGGTCTGGACACTAACAGGAGGAGGACGGGGAGGTCTGGACACTAACAGGAGACAGGAGGAGGATAAGGAGGTCTGGACACTAACAGGAGACAGGAAAAGGACGAGGAGGTCTGGACACCAACAGGAGGAGGACGGGGAGGTCTGGACACTAACAGGAGAAGGACGAGGAGGTCTGGACACCAACAGGAGGAGGACGAAGAGGTCTGGACACTAACAGGAGACAGAAGGAGGACGAGGAGGTCAGGACACCAACAGGAGACAGAAGGAGGACGGGGAGGTCTGGACACCAACAGGAGGAGGACGAAGAGGTCTGGACACTAACAGGAGACAGAAGGAGGACGAGGAGGTCAGGACACCAACAGGAGAAAGGAGGAGGACGAGGAGGTCTGGACACTAACAGGAGACAGAAGGAGGACGGGGAGGTCTGGACACTAACAGGAGACAGAAGGAGGACGGGGAGGTCGGGACACCAACAGGAGACAGGAGGAGGACGAGGAGGTCTGGACACTAACAGGAAACAGATGGAGGACGAGGAGTTCTGGACACTAACAGGAGGAGGACGAGGAGGTCTGGACACCAACAGGAGGAGGACGAGGAGGTCTGGACAAAAAGAGGAGGACGACGAGGAGGTCTGGACACCAACAGTAGAAGGACGAGGAGGTCTGGACACCAAAAGGAGGAGGATGAGGAGGTCTGGACACCAACAGGAGGAGGACGGGGAGGTCTGGACACTAACAGGAGGAGGACGAGGAGGTCTGGACACTAACAGGAGACAGGAAAAGGACGAGGAGGTCTGGACACTAACAGGTGGAGGACGGGGAGGTCTGGACACTAACAGGAGAAGGACGAGGAGGTCTGGACACTAACAGGAGGAGGACGGGGAGGTCTGGACACTAACAGGAGAAGGACGAGGAGGTCTGGACACTAACAGGAGGAGGACGGGGAGGTCTGGACACTAACAGGAGACAGGAGGAGGATAAGGAGGTCTGGACACTAACAGGAGACAGGAAAAGGACGAGGAGGTCTGGACACTAACAGGAGGAGGACGGGGAGGTCTGGACACTAACAGGAGGAGGACGGGGAGGTCTGGACACTAACAGGAGGAGGACGAGGAGGTCCAGACACTAACAGGAGGAGGACGAGGAGGTCCAGACACTAACAGTAGGAGGACGAGGAGGTCTGGACACCTACAGTAGAAGGACGAGGAGGTCTGGAAACCAACAGGAGGAGGACGGGGAGGTCTGGACACGAACAGGAGAAGGACGAGGAGGTCTGGACACCAACAGGAGGAGGACGAAGAGGTCTGGACACTAACAGGAGACAGAAGGAGGACGAGGAGGTCAGGACACCAACAGGAGACAGGAGGAGGACGAGGAGGTCTGGACACTAACAGGAGGAGGACGAGGAGGTCCAGACACTAACACGAGGAGGACGGGGAGGTCTGGACACCAACAGTAGAAGGACGAGGAGGTCTGGACACCAACAGGAGGAGGACGAGGAGGTCTGGTCAACAACAGGAGGAGGACTAGGAGGTGTGGACACTAACAGGAGGAGAACAAGGAGGTCTGGACACCTATAGTAGTAGGACGAGGAGGTCTGGACACCAACAGGAGGAGGACGGGGAGGTCTGGTCAACAACAGGAGGAGGACTAGGAGGTGTGGACACTAACAGGAGGAGAACAAGGAGGTCTGGACACCTACAGTAGAAGGACGAGGAGGTCTGGACACCAACAGGAGGAGGACGGGGAGGTCTGGTCAACAACAGGAGGAGGACTAGGTGGTCTGGACACTAACAGGAGAAGGACGGGGAGGTCTGGACACTAACAGGAGACAGGAAAAGGACGAAGAGGTCTGGACACTAACAGGAGACAGGAGGAGGACGAGGAGGTCTGGACACTAACAGGAGGAGGACGAGGAGGTCCAGACACTAACAGGAGGAGGACGGGGAGGTCTGGACACGAACAGGAGGAGGACGAGGAGGTTTGGACACCAACAGGAGGAGGACGAGGAGGTCTGGACACTAACAGGAGGAGAACGAGGAGGTCTGGACACCAACAGTAGAAGGACTAGGAGGTGTGGACACTAACAGGAGGAGAACAAGGAGGTCTGGACACCTACAGTAGAAGGACGAGGAGGTCTGGACACCAACAGGAGGAGGACGGGGAGGTCTGGTCAACAACAGGAGGAGGACTAGGTGGTCTGGACACTAACAGGAGGAGAACGAGGAGGTCAGGACACCAACAGTAGAAGGACGAGGAGGTCAGGACACCAACAGGAGGAGGACGCGGAGGTCTGGACACTAACAGGAGAAGGACTAGGTGGTCTGGACACTAACAGGAGGAGAACGATGAGGTCAGGACACCAACAGTAGAAGGACGAGGAGGTCAGGACACCAACAGGAGGAGGACGGGGAGGTCTGGACACTAACAGGAGAAGGACGGGGAGGTCTGGACACTAACAGGAGACAGGAGGAGGACGAGGAGGTCTGGACACTAACAGGAGGAGGACGAGGAGGTCCAGACACTAACAGGAGGAGGACGGGGAGGTCTGGACACGAACAGGAGGAGGACGAGGAGGTTTGGACACCAACAGGAGGAGGACGAGGAGGTCTGGACACTAACAGGAGGAGAACGAGGAGGTCTGGACACCAACAGTAGAAGGACTAGGAGGTGTGGACACTAACAGGAGGAGAACAAGGAGGTCTGGACACCTACAGTAGAAGGACGAGGAGGTCTGGACACCAACAGGAGGAGGACGGGGAGGTCTGGTCAACAACAGGAGGAGGACTAGGAGGTCTGGACACTAACAGGAGGAGAACGAGGAGGTCAGGACACCAACAGTAGAAGGACGAGGAGGTCAGGACACCAACAGGAGGAGGACGAGGAGGTCTGGTCAACAACAGGAGGAGGACTAGGTGGTCTGGACACTAACAGGAGGAGAACGAGGAGGTCAGGACACCAACAGTAGGAGGACGAGGAGGTCAGGACACCAACAGGAGGAGGACGAGGAGGTCTGGAAACCAACAGGAGGAGGACGAGGAGGTCTGGACACTAACAGGAGACAGGAGGAGGACGAGGAGGTCTGGACACTAACAGGAGACAGGAGGAGGACGAGGAGGTCTGGACACTACCAGGAGACAGGAGGAGGACGAGGAGGTCTGGACACTAACAGGAGACAGGAGGAGGACGAGGAGGTCTGGACACTAACAGGAGACAGAAGGAGGACGAGGAGGTCTGGACACCAACAGGAGACAGGAGGAGGACGAGGAGGTCTGGACACTAACAGGAGACAGGAGGAGGACGGGGAGGTCTGGACACCAACAAGAGGAGGACGGGGAGGTCTGGACAGTAAGAGGAGGAGGACGAGGAGGTCTGGACACCAACAGGAGGAGGACGAGGAGGTCTGGACACTAACAGGAGACAGGAGGAGGACGAGGAGGTCTGGACACCAACAGGAGGAGGACGGGGAGGTATGGACACCAACAGGAGGAGGACGAGGAGGTCTGGACACTAACAGGAGACAGGAGGAGGACGAGGAGGTCTGGACACTAACAGGAGACAGGAGGAGGACGAGGAGGTCTGGACACCAACAGGAGGAGGACGGGGAGGTCTGACACTAACAGGAGGAGGACGGGGAGGTATGGACACTAACAGGAGACAGGAGGAGGACGAGGAGGTCTGGACACTAACAGGAGACAGGAGGAGGACGGGGAGGTCTGGACACTAACAGGAGACAGGAGGAGGACGAGGAGGTCTGGACACTAACAGGAGACAGGAGGAGGACGAGGAGGTCTGACACTAACAGGAGACAAGAGGAGGATGGGGAGGTCTGGACACTAACAGGAGACAGGAGGAGGACGAGGAGGTCTGGACACCAACAGGAGGAGGACGGGGAGGTCTGACACTAACAGGAGGAGGACGGGGAGGTATGGACACTAACAGGAGACAGGAGGAGGACGAGGAGGTCTGGACACTAACAGGAGACAGGAGGAGGACGGGGAGGTCTGGACACTAACAGGAGACAGGAGGAGGACGAGGAGGGCTGGACACTAACAGGAGACAGGAGGAGGACGAGGAGGTCTGGACACTAACAGGAGACAGGAGGAGGACGAGGAGGTCTGGACAGTAAAAAATGGAGGACGAGGAGGTCTGGACACCAACAGGAGGAGGACGAGGAGGTCTGGACACTAACAGGAGGAGGACGAGGAGGTCTGGACACTAACAGGAGGAGGACGGGGAGGTCTGGACACTAACAGGAGACAGGAGGAGGACGAGGAGGTCTGGACAGTAACAGGAGACAGGAGGAGGACGAGGAGGTCTGGACACTAACAGGAGACAGGAGGAGGACGAGGAGGTCTGGACACTAACAGGAGGAGGACGAGGAGGTCTGGACACTAACAGGAGACAGGAGGAGGACGAGGAGGTATGGACACCAACAGGAGGAGGACGGGGAGGTCTGGACACTAACAGGAGACAGGAGGAGGACGAGGAGGTCTGACACTAACAGGAGACAAGAGGAGGATGGGGAGGTCTGGACACTAACAGGAGACAGGAGGAGGACGAGGAGGTCTGACACTAACAGGAGACAAGAGGAGGATGGGGAGGTCTGGACACTAACAGGAGGAGGACGGGGAGGTATGGACACTAACAGGAGACAGGAGGAGGACGAGGAGGTCTGGACACTAACAGGAGACAGGAGGAGGACGGGGAGGTCTGGTCAACAACAAGAGGAGGACGGGGAGGTCTGGACAGTAAGAGGAGGAGGACGAGGAGGTCTGACACTAACAGGAGGAGGACGGGGAGGTATGGACACTAACAGGAGACAGGAGGAGGACGAGGAGGTCTGGACACTAACAGGAGACAGGAGGAGGACGGGGAGGTCTGGACACCAACAAGAGGAGGACGGGGAGGTCTGGACAGTAAGAGGAGGAGGACGAGGAGGTCTGGACACCAACAGGAGGAGGACGAGGAGGTCTGGACACTAACAGGAGACAGGAGGAGGACGAGGAGGTCTGGACACTAACAATAGGAGGACGAGGAGAACTGGACACCAACAGGAGACAGGAGGAGGACGAGGAGGTCTGGACACCAACAGGGGGAGACAGGAGGAGGACGGGCAGGTCTGGACACTAACAATAGGAGGACGAGGAGAACTGGACACTAACAAGAGACAGGAGGAGGACGAGGAGGTCTGGACACCAACAGGGGGAGACAGGAGGAGGACGGGCAGGTCTGGACACTAACAATAGGAGGACGAGGAGGTCTGGACACCAACAGGAGACAGGAGGAGGACGAGGAGGTCTGGACACCAACAGGAGACAGGAGGAGGACGGGGAGGTCTGGACACCAATAGGAGACAGGAGGAGGACGAGGAGGTCTGGACACTAATAGGAGACAGGAGGAGGACGAGGAGGTCTGGACAGTAACAGGAGACAGGAGGACGAGGAGGTCTGGACAGTAACAGGAGACAGGAGGAGGACGAGGAGGTGTGGACAGTAACAGGAGACAGGAGGACGAGGAGGTCTGGACAGTAACAGGAGACAGGAGGACGAGGAGGTCTGGACAGTAACAGGAGACAGGAGGAGGACGAGGAGGTCTGGACACTGAGAGTAGACACGAGGAGGACAGGGAGGTCTGGACACTAACAGGAGGAGGACGAGGAGAACTGGACACTAACAGGAGACAGGAGGAGGACGAGGAGGTCTGGACACTGAGAGTAGACACGAGGAGGACGAGGAGGTCTGGACACTAACAGGAGGAGGACGAGGAGAACTGGACACTGACAGGAGACAGGAGGAGGACGAGGAGGTCTGGACACTAACAAGAGGAGGACGAGGAGAACTGGACACTAACAGGAGAAAGGAGGAGGACGAGGAGGTCTGGACACCAGCAGGAGGAGGACGAGGAGGTCTGGACACTAACAGGAGGAGGACGAGGAGAACTGGACACTAACAGGAGACAGGAGGAGGACGAGGAGGTCTGGACACTGAGAGTAGACACGAGGAGGACAGGGAGGTCTGGACACTAACAGGAGGAGGACGAGGAGGTCTGGACACTAACAGGAGACAGGAGGAGGACGAGGAGGTCTGGACACTAACAGGAGACAGGAGGAGGACGAGGAGGTCTGGACACTAACAAGAGGAGGACGAGGAGAACTGGACACTGACAGGAGACAGGAGGAGGACGAGGAGGTCTGGACACTAATAGGAGACAGGAGGAGGACGAGGAGGTCTGGACACTGAGAGTAGACACGAGGAGGACAGGGAGGTCTGGACACTAACAAGAGGAGGACGAGGAGAACTGGACACTGACAGGAGACAGGAGGAGGACGAGGAGGTCTGGACACCAGCAGGAGGAGGACGAGGAGGTCTGGACACCAACAGGAGGAGGATGGGGAGGTCTGGACAGTAAAAGGAGGAGGACGAGGAGGTCTGGACACCAGCAGGAGGAGGACGAGGAGGTCTGGACACCAACAGGAGGAGGATGGGGAGGTCTGGACAGTAAAAGGAGGAGGACGAGGAGGTCTGGACACCAGCAGGAGGAGGACGAGGAGGTCTGGACACCAACAGGAGGAGGATGGGGAGGTCTGGACAGTAAAAGGAGGAGGACGAGGAGGTCTGGACACCAACAGGAGGAGGATGGGGAGGTCTGGACAGTAAAAGGAGGAGGATGGGGAGGTCTGGACAGTAAAAGGAGGAGGACGGGGAGGTCTGGACACTAACAAGAGGAGGACGAGGAGGTGCGGATTGCTACGAGCCGTTGGCTCCTTTAACTTCTTTCTAACTTCTGTCTATTGTTAACCAACCACTCACTTTAGGGCACAATATCTTCCCAAACCACTGTTCTATATATTACATTTATTTTTGGGATCTTTGGCTTTCTGTTTACTGACTTAAACAGCTCAAGCACTCGGTTTTAGCATGGCTGCTAGCTCTCTTCCCACACCCCGCTCCCCTGCCTTTTCTTGCTCAGTGTGTCTGATGTTTAGCTACTCCTCCGCCTCCTTTAGTGATAACGGTAGGTGTATTAAGTGTAGCAGCTTGGCAGCCTTGGAGGCGAGGCTCTGTGAGTTAGAAGCCCAGCTCCGCACTCAGTTAGGGAAGCAGTTAGTCAGCAAGCCCCCATTAGCCAGTGTGGAGCTACCAGCCAGGGCAGCTAGCCCACCTAGCGGTCCCTCAGCAGTTCCCGCGCAGCCGGGAGCCGAGGCGGGCTGGACGACGGTCAGGCGGAAGCGTAGCCCCAAACCAAAACCCACTGGCCACCACCGACCTGTTCACGTTTCTAACAGATTTTCCCCGCTCGGCGACACACTCGCTGAGGCAGAAACCCTGATTATAGGTAGTTCCATAGTCAGAAACTGTGGTGATTCCTGTTCTCTGGTGGGCGTGGTCAGCTGGGAACTGGAGACACAGCTGATCCACATTTCAGCAATCAACGCACCACCTATTTAAGACCAGCTCTGCCTGCTATCCAGCGCCAGATTGTTGATTGCCCTGCGGTAAAACAGCTCTCGGCCTCAGCTTACGTTGTTTGTGCTTGACCTTGATTTGTAACCTGTCCTGTCTTCCTCCTGCCAGAGAAAGCCTGCCTGCCTGCTCGTTCGTTTGCTCCCCTGCCTGCCTGCCTCCTGATGCTCGCCAGTCTGCCAGTCTCTGAAAGTTCCGCTGGAAGAATTCACAGGAATCTGTGGGAAATCAATAAACCTCTCTCTGTACTCAGAAAGTGTCCGCTCTTTGGATCCTACTAGCCCCTCACCTACAACAGAACAATCTAGCCACTGAATGGATCCGACGGACGCGAACCCGGAAGCCACCGCTGACAGCCTTCAGCACGCCATTTCAGGTCAGAATGCACGTCTCACTCGACATGAGCAGATGATGCTAACCCTGGATCAGAATTATCGTGCGATCCTCTCTCAGCTAACCCAGCTTACAACACACGTCGCCGGCTTGGGCCGTCCCGCACCGTCTCAGCTGCCTGCTCCCAATCCGCCCGCTCACCAACCTGACTCAGCACACCCCGTAAGAGAGACGCATATTCCAGATCCCAAGCCGTATGCTGGCGATTTAGGCAAATGTAAAGGATTCTTGCTTCAATGTTCACTGGTATTCGATCAGAAACCATTCACCTACGCCACGGATCGATCAAAGATTTCTTTTGTGATCGGACTCCTTGTAAGAGCTCTGGATTGGGCTGAAGCAGCCTACGAACAACAGGGTTTCAGGCAACAGTCATATTCATCTTTTGTCCATGAGATGAAAAAGGTTTTTGACCATCCTGTAAGAGGCAGTGTCTGCTACACGTCTCCTCAGCCTCCGTCAAGGAGGTACAAGTGTGGCTAATTTTGCTGTTTTCAGGACAGCCGCCGCAGATTCAGGGTGGAATGATGACGCTCTCCGTGACGTTTTTGCTAACAGTCTGAGCAGCCGGGTGAAGGACGAACTGGCAACCCGTGACACTCCTGAGTCCCTGGAGGGACTAATTTCCCTCGCCATCCGGGTGGACAACCGACTGCGGGAGAGGGACCGGGAACGGAGATCCCCATCTAGTGACAAGCAGGAGTATTCCTCTGGAGCAATACCATCCTTTCCTCACACAGCCACTCCCACAGAGGAGCCTATGCAGCTGGGAAGAGCGCACATTTCCCCAGAGGAGCGGCAGAGAAGGACCTCGGGTGACTGTTACTACTGTGGACTCCCTGGACATCGTATTTCTTTCTGTCCCAACCGATCAAAAGACCAGGGTCGTCAGCAGCAGTGGGGGTACTGACGACCACATCCTCTGAGGTACTTCCCCACACTAAAACTCTCATCCCAGCTGTCCTGTTCTGCGATAATGTTCCCCATTCTGTTGATGCCTTGGTAGACTCTGGTGCAGAGGCCAATTTTTTGGATAGATCCTTAGCTAGCTCGCTACATATTGGCTTGAAGACCCTCTAATCCCCCATATCTGCGCAGGCCCTGGATGGCAGTCTTCTTTACACCATCACACTGCAATCCCTTCCTATAAAAATGATTGTTTCGGGTAATCATCAAGAACTTCTCGTTTTACATTGTTGACTCACCTAAATCCCCTCTGGTTTTAGGCCACCCTTGGCTGGCTCAGCACAACCCCCACCTGGACTGGCAGAGTGGGAGGATTGTTAACTGGAGTTCCTTCTGTCATGCCACCTGCCTTCTTTCAGCTGTTCCTGCTACCCTTGTTTCCAGCCGCCAACCTGTTCCCCTTGACCTGTCTGCCGTTCCTTCAGTCTATCATGACTTAAGGGAGGTCTTTAGCAAGGACAACGCCTCAGCTCTTCCCCCACATAGACCTTATGACTGTTCCATTGATCTGCTCCCGGGGGCGCCATTACCCACCAGCCGTCTATATAACATCTCCCGACCAGAGACTGAGGCTATGGAGAAATATATCTCAGATTCTCTTGCTGCAGGACTAATCAGGCCCTCTTCGTCACCCGTAGGGGCTGGATTTTTCTTCGTCTCGAAGAAGGATGGTTCGCTCAGGCCTTGTATAGATTATCGTGGCTTAAACGCTATCACTGTGAAGAATAAGTACCCTTTACCTCTGCTTGACTCTGTATTCAACTCCCTTCATGGCGCCACAATCTTCACTAAATTGGACCTCCCCAACGCATATCATTTGGTGAGAATAAAGGAAGGTGATGAATGGAAGACTGCCTTCAGAACCCCTCTCGGCCACTTTGAATATCTGGTCATGCCTTTTGGGTTGTGTAACGCTCCTGCAGTATTTCAGACCATGGTTAACGACGTGCTGAGAGACCTTATTAACCGTTTTGTGTTTTATTTGGATGACATCCTCATTTTCTCCTGGACTCACTCGGAACATGAGCAACATGTCAAACAGGTACTTCAGAGACTGTTGGAAAACCGCTTATTTGTAAAGGCAGAAAAGTGTGACTTTCATAAAGATACCATCTCATTTCTGGGCTATATCTTCGAGCGTGGACAGGTCAGAGCTGACCCTGATAAGATCAAGGCTGTTGTGGAGTGGCCGACTCCTACCTCTGTAAAACAACTGCAGCGCTTTCTGGGTTTTGCAAACTTTTATTGACGCTTTATCCGCAACTTCAGCCGTACAGCTCTCCCCCTAACACGTCTCACTTCCCCATCAGTTCCCTTTTTCTGGTCAGACGCAGCAGCCCAAGCTTTCAACAAGCTTAAGGAACTGTTCACCTCAGCTCCAGTTCTTATCCATCCGGACTTGAACCGCCAATTTGTAGTGGAGGTGGATGCCTCAGACACCGGGGTAGGAGCCGTGTTGTCCCAGAGATCTCCTGAGACCCAGAAATTACACCCCTGTGCCTACTTTTCCCGACGTCTTACCCCTGCGGAACGCAATTATCATGTTGGGGACCGAGAACTCCTTGCCATCAAACTGGCTCTAGAGCACTGGCGGCACTGGCTGGAAGGATCCAGAGTTCCATTCCTCATTTGGACAGATCACAGAAACCTGGAGTATTTGCAGTCGGCTAAACAATTGAATCCCCGCCAAGCCCGTTGGTCTCTATTTTTCAACCGGTTCCATTTCACACTGTCGTACAGACCAGGCTCCAAGAACCAGAAACCCGACTCACTGTCCCGTCAGTTTGCCCCTGAAGCCACCACCTCCGTGGTGGAAACCATCCTGCCAGCCTCCTGCATCGTGGCTGCGGTCTCATGGGAGGTCGAAAACCAAGTCATAGCAGATCAGCAGCATCAGCCTGACCCGGGTACTGGTCCCCCGGATCGACTGTTTGTCCCCGACACCGCCCGATCCCTGGTCCTCCAGTGGGGTCACTCCTCCCGTTTGGCTTGTCATCCTGGTTCCTCACGCACTCTCCCTTATCAGACGCAGGTTTTGGTGGCCTACCATGGAGAGGGATGCGCAACAGTTCGTGGCTGCCTGCACCACTTGTGCTAGGAGTAAGGCATTGCATCGACCCCCGGCTGGACTTCTACGTCCTCTGCCTGTCCCTAGCAGACCCTGGTCGCACATTGCAGTGGATTTTGTTACCGGCCTACCTGTTTCCAAAGGTAAAGACACCATCCTGACAATTGTGGACCGTTTTTCCAAGGCTGTGCATTTCGTCGCTCTCCCCAAACTTCCCTCGGCCAAGGAGACTGCCGACCTGTTGGTGCACCATGTCTTCCGACTCCATGGATTGCCCACTGACATAGTATCTGACCGGGGACCCCAGTTCACTTCACAGGTGTGGAAAGCCTTTTGTCTATCCATCGGTGCCACGGTCAGTTTGTCCTCCAGTTTCCACCCCCAGACTAACGGTCAAGCCGAGAGAGCAAACCAGGACCTAGAGACCGTCCTTTGTTGTGTGGCTGACTCCAACCTGTCATCGTGGAGCGACCATCTGGACTGGGTTGAGTACTCACACAACTCCCTCACATCCTCAGCTTCTGGTTTATCTCCTTTTGAATGCTCTCTTGGGTACCAGCCGCCCCTGTTCCCTGTCCAAGAGGTTGAAGTAGCTGTTCCATCGGTTCAGCACCACATCCGCCGTTGTCGTCGGGCCTGGAGGACGGCTCGGTCTGCTCTGCTTCGGGCTGGGGAACGGAGTCGACGCCAGGTCGATCGCCATCGCACAACTGGGCCCAGATACGCTCCTGGTCAGAAGGTCTGGTTGTCTTCGAAGAACATTCCCTTGCGAACTGACGCCAAGAAGTTGGCTCCCCGCTACCTGGGACCTTTTGAGGTCCAGCGGGTCATCAATCCCACGGTGGTTCGCCTGCAGCTCCCCCGATCTATGCGGATTCATCCCTCCCATGTCTCCCAGTTGAAGCCTGTGTCTTCCAGTCCTCTGGTCCCTCCTTCCAGGCCCCCTCCTCCCGCCCGGCTTGTGGCTGGTCGCCCGGCGTACACCGTCCGACGTCTTCTGGATGTGCGCCGTCGCGGCCGGGGCTTTAGACCCTCTCCCAACGAGCCTCTTTAAGGACATTTTCCCTTTAATTAATACATCACTACTAAATCTTATCAATATGTCTTTAGTGACAGGATATGTACCACAATCATTTAAAACTGCTGTAATCAAGCCTTTACTTAAAAAGCAATCTCTGGATCCAGAGGTGATAGCAAATTATAGACCTATATCTAACCTCCCGTTTATGTCCAAAATTCTGGAGAAAATAGTTTCAGCTCAGCTACATGCCCACCTGAGCAGAAATAATTTATGCGAGGAGTTTCAGTCAGGATTTAGAGCTCATCATAGCACTAAGACAGCATTGGTGAAAGTTACTAATGACCTTCTTATGGCCTCAGACAAAGGACTTGTGTCCGTACTTATCTTGCTTGATCTTAGTGCTGCATTTGATACAGTCGATCATAACATTTAGACTGCTGAGGGACATTTCCTGATACACTGAGCTTCTTTCTCTTTATCTCTCTCTTTTACCCCCAATAACAGTGTAGCATCATTAACATGTATGTCTCCTGTCTCAGCAGGTCTCCCTGGCCGGGAGTAGCAGTTCCTGTTGTCTGTTGTCTTTCTGTCCTCTTCCCCCCACACAGCAGAGGCAGATGGCTGCCTGTCCTTGAACCAGGTTCTGCCGGAGGCTTCCTTCCTGTTAAAAGGGAGTTTTTTCCTTCCCACTGTCGCCAGTGTGCTTGTTCAGGATGGGAGATTGAGTTGAATCCAACTCAATCTGTTGGTTTCCTTATATAGGCTGTTATGAATTGGCCTTCATTATGTTTTCCCCTCTGTCTGTAAAGCGTCTTGAAATGGCGTCTTCCTCATCGGAAGACATGTTGTTTGAGGAGGTATTCGAAGGTCTCCACCGACCCACAACGTCCCAAATTGAGGTCAGCAGCTCCCCACCTCCACTGTACACAGTATTGACGGAGCACTGCTTCCCCCTCCTGAGCCGCCGGATGGTGGACCAGAATCTCCTCGAAGCTGTCTGGAAGTCTTTCTCCATGGCCTCGCCGAACTCCTCCCATACCTAAGCTTTTGCCTTGGCGACAGCCGAAGCCTCATGCCGCTTAGCCTGCCGGTACCCATCAGCTGCCTCCAGAGTCCCACAGGCCAAGAAGGCCTGATAGGACTCCTTCTTCAGCTTGACGGCATCCCTCACTGCTGGTGTCCACCAACGAGTCCTGGGATTACCGCCACGACAGGCACCAACGACCTTACAGCCACAGCTCCGGCCGGCCGCCTCAACAATAGAGGCACGGAACACAGCCCATTCAGACTCAATGTCCCCCGCCTCACTCGGGACATGGTTGAAGCTCTGCTGAAGGTGGGAGTTGAAGCTCGCTCTGACGGGGGACTCAGCCAGACGTTCCCAGCAGACCCTCACAACACGTTTGGGCCTACCAGCTCTGACCGGCTTCCTCCCCCACCATCTGAGACAACTCACCACCAGGTGGTGATCAGTTGACAGCTAAAAACATCCCAAAAGCTGCAAAGAGAGCATGTCTCTGCATATCCTGGCTCTCCATGTCAAGGACTGCATGGAGCATCTGTCTGCAGCAGAGGAACAAAATGAGGTGAGTCCATACTTCTCATTTTTGGAAGTTTGTGTTATTGACTGTTTATACACAGATCTGAACATTTACATGCAATTTAAAATGTATCTATCAGTGTTTTGTCCATGTGTCTCCTTCATATACATACCACATAGTTACATAATGGCCCATACAGGATTAGATAAACATCTGGAAAATTCTGCTGATTCAAAATAAATTCTAGATGAGTCTAAACTTTTTACTGGACATAACTTTGAACATTATAGTAAATCCAACTTGACAGACTCTTATAGACTGAATTTGTTATTATAAACTGACAAGAATATGAATTAAACTTCTTCCACTTTTGTCAGGGGTCCAATGTCTCACAGAGAACATTTCTATCACACAAAACAATGCAGTTATCTCTAAATAAAAATGATGCCAGGATTAGCGAGAGAAAACATGATGCGGTAACGTTATTTATCTTGGTAAAGAAATGTCACTCATCAAGTCTCCGTCTCAACCATGCAAAACAGTCACACAATTTGATATATTATTTTATTAATAGTTCTTATTCTGCTCTGTTATGTGTACTGATAGGACCAGCAGAGTGATGTTCAAGTTCTGTCAGTAGTTAATTCACCATTTGTAAACCAAATGTCCAGCCACTTGAAGCAGATATGATCTCATATATGGATTCTGTCTGCTGTTTTATTTATATTTATATATATATATATTTTATATATATATTTTGTGTGTGTGTGTGTGTGTGTATAAGAAATGTAATACTAGGGTTAGGCCGCTTTTGAAAAAAAGTAATTTGGATGCATCAGTCTTAAATAACTACAGACCTGTGTCCAATCTTACATTTTTAAGTAAAATTTTAGAGAAAATAGTTTCTAAACAGTTGCATGATTTTATTACAACACAATAAATTTGAAAAATTCCAGTCTGGTTTTAGAGAACGACTGTACAGAGACAGCACCATCTTCGGGCCGGCATGGACCAGAAGAAACTGTGCTGGTTCTGCTTGACCTCAGAGCTGTCTTTGACGCTGTAGATCACTCTATACTTTTAATCAGACTGGGATCTTGGGTACAGTTTTTAACCGGTTGAAATCCCATCTAAGTGATAGAGAGTTTTTATGAACATTGATGATTGTTCCTTTCAGATCTACAAACTGAACATGGGTGTCCCACAGGGCTCTATTCTGGGCCCTCTGCTGTTTAACATTTACATGCTGCCTCTGGGTGATGTCATCAGGAGGCACGGCATAAACCTTCAGAGCTATGCTGACGATACGCAGCTTTATGTCACCAGGTCTCCTGATGACACCAAACTAACTGAGGTCCTGTTGAAACTCCAGTTGAATCAAACCGTGGATGGCAGCAAACTTTCTCCAGCTAAACCAGGACCAGAGTGAGGCTTTAGTTGTGGGCTCTGAGGCGGAGAGGCAGAAACTAAACAGCAAACTTAGAACTCCGGCATTAGAAACCCGTTGACCATGTAAGAAACCTTGGAGTTGTATTTGACTCCAAACTCTGGTTTAATGTCCACATAAAGAAGGTCACAAAGACTTCTTTCTATCATCTGAAAAACAAGGCCAGAGTTCGGCCGTTTCTCTCTCAGGCTGATGCAGAGAATCTTATCCACGCCTCCATCACCTGCAGGATGGAGTACTGGAATGCTCTTCTTTCTGGTCTCCCAGCAAGAACTTTAGACCCTCCAGCTGCTGCACGTCTACTTACTGGGACCGGTCTACTTACTGGGACCGGTCTGCTTACTGGGACCGGTCTGCTTACTGGGACCGGTCTGCTTACTGGGACCGGTCTGCTCACTGGGACCGGTCTGCTCACTGGGACCGGTCTGCTCACTGGGACCGGTCTGCTCACTGGGACCGGTCTGCTCACTGGGACCGGTCTGCTCACTGGGACCGGTCCTCTTACTGGGACCGGGACCGGTCTGCTCACTGGGACCGGTCCTCTTACTGGGACTGGTCTGCTCACTGGGACCGGTCTGCTTACTGGGACCGGTCTGCTTACTGGGACCGGTCCTCTTACTGGGACCGGTCCTCTTACTGGGACCGGTCTGTTTACTGGGACCGGTCTGTTTACTGGGACCGGTCTGTTTACTGGGACCGGTCTGTTTACTGGGACCGGTCCTCTTACTGGGACCGGGACCGGTCTGCTTACTGGGACCGGTCTGCTTACTGGGACTGGTCTGCTTACTGGGACCGGTCTGCTTACTGGGACCGGTCTGCTTACTGGGACCGGTCTGTTTACTGGGACCGGTCTGCTTACTGGGACCGGTCTGTTTAGTGGGACCGGACCGGTCTGTTTAGTGGGACCGGTCTGTTTACTGGGACCGGTCTGCTTACTGGGACCGGTCTGTTTAGTGGGACCGGACCGGTCTGTTTAGTGGGACCGGTCTGTTTAGTGGGACCGGACCGGTCTGTTTAGTGGGACCGGACCGGTCTGCTTACTGGGACCGGTCTGTTTACTGGGACTGGTCTGTTTACTGGCATTGGTCTGTTTACTGGCATTGGTCTGTTTACTGGCATTGGTCTGTTTACTGGGACCGGTCTGTTTACTGGGACCGGTCTGTTTACTGGGACCGGTCTGCTTACTGGGACCGGTCCGTTCACTGGGACCGGTCCGT
The DNA here is from genome assembly GCF_933228915.1 of Telmatherina bonti. Lineage (NCBI taxonomy): Eukaryota > Metazoa > Chordata > Actinopteri > Atheriniformes > Telmatherinidae > Telmatherina > Telmatherina bonti. Next base: position 2,284,344 of record NC_136620.1, read on the forward strand.
TCACTGGGATCGGTCTGTTTAGTGGGACCGGACCGGTCTGTTTAGTGGGACCGGACCGGTCTGTTTAGTGGGACCGGACCGGTCTGTTTAGTGGGACCGGTCCGTTCACTGGGATCGGTCCGTTCACTGGGACCGGTCCGTTCACTGGGACCGGTCCGTTCACTGGGACCGGTCCGTTTAGTGGGACCGGTCTGCTTACTGGGACCGGTCTGCTTACTGGGACCGGTCTGCTTACTGGGACCGGTCCTCTTACTGGGACCGGTCTGCTCACTGGGACCGGTCTGCTTACTGGGACCGGTCTGCTCACTGGGACCGGTCTGCTTACTGGGACCGGTCTGCTTACTGGGACCGGTCCTCTTACTGGGACCGGTCTGCTTACTGGGACCGGTCTGCTCACTGGGACCGGTCTGTTTAGTGGGACCGGACCGGTCTGTTTAGTGGGACCGGACCGGTCTGTTTAGTGGGACCGGTCTGTTTACTGGGACCGGTCTGCTTACTGGGACCGGTCTGTTTAGTGGGACCGGTCTGTTTAGTGGGACCGGACCGGTCTGTTTAGTGGGACCGGACCGGTCTGCTTACTGGGACCGGTCTGTTTACTGGGACTGGTCTGTTTACTGGCATTGGTCTGTTTACTGGCATTGGTCTGTTTACTGGCATTGGTCTGTTTACTGGGACCGGTCTGTTTACTGGGACCGGTCTGTTTACTGGGACCGGTCTGCTTACTGGGACCGGTCTGCTTACTGGGACCGGTCCGTTCACTGGGACCGGTCCGTTCACTGGGATCGGTCTGTTTAGTGGGACCGGACCGGTCTGTTTAGTGGGACCGGACCGGTCTGTTTAGTGGGACCGGTCCGTTCACTGGGATCGGTCTGCTTAGTGGGACCGGTCCGTTCACTGGGACCGGTCCGTTCACTGGGACCGGTCCGTTTAGTGGGACCGGTCTGCTTACTGGGACCGGTCTGCTTACTGGGACCGGTCTGCTTACTGGGACCGGTCCTCTTACTGGGACCGGTCTGCTCACTGGGACCGGTCTGCTTACTGGGACCGGTCTGCTCACTGGGACCGGTCTGCTTACTGGGACCGGTCTGCTTACTGGGACCGGTCCTCTTACTGGGACCGGTCTGCTCACTGGGACCGGTCTGCTTACTGGGACCGGTCTGCTCACTGGGACTGGTCGGTTTACTGGGACTGGGACCGGTCCTCTTACTGGGACCGGTCTGTTTACTGGGACCGGTCTGTTTACTGGGACCGGTCTGTTTACTGGGACCGGTCTGTTTACTGGGACCGGTCTGCTTACTGGGATTGGTCTGCTTACTGGGACCGGTCTGTTTACTGGGACGGGTCTGTTTACTGGGACCGGTCTACTTACTGGGATCGGTCTGTTTACTGGGAAGGGTCTGCTTACTGGGACGGGTCTGTTCACTGGGACCGGTCTGCTCACTGGGACTGGTCGGTTTACTGGGACTGGGACCGGTCCTCTTACTGGGACCGGTCTACTTACTGGGATCGGTCTGTTTACTGGGAAGGGTCTGTTCACTGGGACCGGTCTACTTACTGGGACCGGTCTGTTTACTGGGATCGGTCTGTTTACTGGGACGGGTCTGTTTACTGGGACGGGTCTGTTTACTGGCATTGGTCTGTTTACTGGGACGGGTCTGTTCACTGGGACCGGTCTACTTACTGGGACCGGTCTGTTTACTGGGACGGGTCTGTTTACTGGGACGGGTCTGTTTACTGGCATTGGTCTGTTTACTGGGACCGGTCTGTTTAATGGGACCGGTCTGTTTAATGGGACCGGTCTGCTTACTGGGACCGATCTGTTTTTAATGGGACCGGTCTGTTTACTGGGACCGGTCTGTTTACTGGGACCGGTCTGTTTAGTGGGACCGGTCTGTTTAGTGGGATCGGTCTGTTTACTGGGACCGGTCTGCTTACTGGGACGGGTCTGTTTACTGGGACGGGTCTGTTTACTGGGACGGGTCTGTTTACTGGCATTGGTCTGTTTAATGGGACCGGTCTGTTTAGTGGGACCGGTCTGTTTACTGGGACCGGTCTGTTTACTGGGATCGGTCTGTTTACTGGGACGGGTCTGTTTAGTGGGACCGGTCTGTTTACTGGGATCGGTCTGTTTACTGGGACGGGTCTGTTTACTGGGACCGGTCTGTTTACTGGGACCGGTCTGTTTACTGGGATCGGTCTGTTTACTGGGACCGGTCTGTTTACTGGGACCGGTCTGTTTACTGGGACCGGTCTGTTTACTGGGATCGGTCTGTTTACTGGGACGGGTCTGTTTACTGGGACCGGTCTGTTTACTGGGATCGGTCTGTTTACTGGGACCGGTCTGCTTTCTGGGACCGGTCTGTTTACTGGGACTGGTCTGCTTACTGGGACCGGTCTGTTTACTGGGATCGGTCTGTTTACTGGGACCGGTCTGTTTACTGGGATCGGTCTGTTTACTGGGATCGGTCTGTTTAGTGGGACCGGTCTGTTTACTGGGACCGGTCTGTTTACTGGGACGGGTCTGTTTACTGGGACCGGTCTGTTTACTGGGACGGGTCTGTTTACTGGGATCGGTCTGCTTTGTGGAATCGGTCTGTTTACTGGGACTGGTCTGTTTACTGGGACCGTTCTGCTTACTGGGACCGGTCTGTTTAGTGGGACCGGTCTGCTTTCTGGGACTGGTCTGCTTACTGGGACCGGTCTGTTTACTGGGATCGGTCTGTTTACTGGGACCGGTCTGTTTAGTGGGACCGGTCTGTTTACTGGGACCGGTCTGTTTAGTGGGACCGGTCTGTTTACTGGGATCGGTCTGTTTACTGGGACCGGTCTGTTTACTGGGATCGGTCTGTTTACTGGGATCGGTCTGTTTAGTGGGACCGGTCTGTTTAGTGGGACTGGTCTGTTTACTGGGACCGGTCTGTTTAGTGGGACCGGTCTGTTTACTGGGACGGGTCTGTTTACTGGGACGGGTCTGTTTACTGGGACCGGTCTGTTTACTGGGATCGGTCTGCTTTGTGGAATCGGTCTGTTTACTGGGACTGGTCTGTTTACTGGGACCGTTCTGCTTACTGGGACCGGTCTGTTTAGTGGGACTGGTCTGTTTACTGGGACCGGACTGGTCTGTTTAGTGGGACCGTTCTGCTTACTGGGACGGGTCTGCTTACGTGGACCGGTCTGTTTACTGGGATCGGTCTGTTTACTGGGACGGGTCTGTTTACTGGGATCGGTCTGTTTACTGGGATCGGTCTGTTTACTGGGACCGGTCTGTTTACTGGGACCGGTCTGCTTACTGGGACCGGTCTGCTTACTGGGACCGGTCTGTTTACTGGGACCAGTCTGTGTTTACTGGGACCGGTCTGTTTACTGGGACCGGTCTGCTTACTGGGACCGGTCTGTTTACTGGGACCGGTCTGTGTTTACTGGTACCGGTCTGCTTACTGGGACCGGTCTACTTACTGGGACTTGTCTATTTACTGGGACCGGTCTGTTTACTGGGACCGGTCTGCTTACTGGGACCGGTTTGTTTAGTGGGACTGGTCTGCTTACTGGGACCGGTCTGCTTACTGGGACCGGTCTGCTTACTGGGACCGGACCGGTCTGCTTACTGGGACCGGACCGGTTTGTTTAGTGGGACTGGTCTGCTTACTGGGACTGGTCTGTTTACTGGGACCGGTCTGCTTACTGGGACCGGACCGGTCTGTTTAGTGGGACCGGACTGGTCTGTTTACTGGGACCGGTCTGCTTACTGGGACCGGTCTGCTTACTGGGACCGGTCTGTTTAGTGGGACCGGACCGGTCTGTTTAGTGGGACCGGTCTGCTTACTGGGACCGGTCTGCTTACTGGGACCGGTCTGTTTAGTGGGACCGGACCGGTCTGCTTACTGGGACCGGTCTGCTTACTGGGACCGGTCCGTTCACTGGGACGGGTCTGCTTACTGGGACGGGTCTATTTACTGGGACCGGTCTGCTTACTGGGACCGGTCCGTTCACTGGGACCGGTCCGTTCACTGGGACCGGTCCGTTTACTGGGATCGGTCTGTTTAGTGGGACCGGTCTGTTTACCGGGACGGGTCTGTTTACCGGGACGGGTCTGCTTACTGGGACCGGTCTGCTTACTGGGACCGGTCCGTTCACTGGGACCGGTCCGTTTACTGGGACGGGTCCGTTTACTGGGACGGGTCCGCTTACCGGGACGGGTCCGCTTACCGGGACGGGTCTGCTTACCGGGACGGGTCTGCTTACCGGGACCGGTCTATTTACTGGGACGGGTCTATTTACTGGGATCGGTCTGCTTACTGGGACCGGTCTGTTTACCGGGACGGGTCTGCTTACTGGGACCGGTCTGTTTACCGGGACCGGTTTGTTTAGTGGGACTGGTCCGTTTACTGGGATCGGTCCGTTTACCGGGACGGGTCCGCTTACCGGGACGGGTCCGCTTACCGGGACGGGTCCGCTTACCGGGACGGGTCTGCTTACCGGGACCGGTCTATTTACTGGGACGGGTCTATTTACTGGGATCGGTCTGCTTACTGGGACCGGTCTGCTTACTGGGACCGGTCTGTTTACTGGGACCGGTCTGCTTACTGGGACCGGTCTGCTTACTGGGACCGGTCTGTTTACTGGGACCGGTCTACTTACTGGGACCGGTCTGTTTACTGGGACCGGTCTGCTTACTGGGATCGGTCTGTTTACTGGGATCGGTCTGTTTACTGGGACCGGTCTGCTTACTGGGACCGGTCTGCTTACTGGGACCGGTCTGTTTACTGGGACCGGTCTACTTACTGGGACCGGTCTGTTTACTGGGACCGGTCTACTTACTGGGATCGGTCTGTTTAGTGGGACCGGTCTGTTTACTGGGACCGGTCTGTTTAGTGGGACGGGTCTGTTTACTGGGACGGGTCTGTTTACTGGGACGGGTCTGCTTTGTGGAATCGGTCTGTTTACTGGGACTGGTCTGTTTACTGGGACCGGACTGGTCTGTTTAGTGGGACCGGTCTGCTTACTGGGACCGGTCTGTTTAGTGGGACCGGTCTGTTTAGTGGGACCGGTCTGCTTACTGGGACCGGACTGGTCTGTTTAGTGGGACCGTTCTGCTTACTGGGACGGGTCTGTTTACTGGGACCGGTCTGCTTACGTGGACCGGTCTGCTTACTGGGACCGGTCTGTTTACCGGGACGGGTCTGTTTACTGGGATCGGTCTGTTTACTGGGATCGGTCTGTTTACTGGGACGGGTCTGTTTACTGGGACGGGTCTGCTTACTGGGACCGGTCTGCTTACTGGGACCGGTCTGTTTACCGGGACGGGTCTGTTTACTGGGATCGGTCTGTTTACTGGGATCGGTCTGTTTACTGGGACGGGTCTGTTTACTGGGACGGGTCTGCTTACTGGGACCGGTCTGCTTACTGGGACCGGTCTGTGTTTACTGGGACCGGTCTGTGTTTACTGGGACCGGTCTGCTTACTGGGACCGGTCTACTTACTGGGACTTGTCTATTTACTGGGACCGGTCTGTTTAGTGGGACCGGTCTGCTTACTGGGACCGGTTTGTTTAGTGGGACTGGTCTGCTTACTGGGACGGGTCTGCTTACTGGGACCGGTCTGCTTACTGGGACCGGTCTGTTTACTGGGACCGGTCTGCTTACTGGGACCGGTCTGTTTAGTGGGACCGGTCTGTTTAGTGGGACCGGTCTGCTTACTGGGACCGGTCTGCTTACTGGGACCGGTCCGTTCACTGGGACCGGTCCGTTTACTGGGACGGGTCTGTTTACCGGGACGGGTCTGTTTACCGGGACGGGTCTGCTTACCGGGACCGGTCTGCTTACTGGGACTGGTCTGTTTACCGGGACCGGTTTGTTTAGTGGGACTGGTCCGTTTACTGGGATCGGTCTGCTTACCGGGACGGGTCTGCTTACCGGGACCGGTCTGCTTACCGGGACCGGTCTGCTTACTGGGACGGGTCTATTTACTGGGACGGGTCTATTTACTGGGATCGGTCTGTTTACTGGGACCGGTCTACTTACTGGGACCGGTCTACTTACTGGGACCGGTCTGTTTACTGGGACCGGTCTACTTACTGGGATCGGTCTGTTTAGTGGGACCGGTCTGTTTACTGGGACTGGTCTGTTTACTGGGATCGGTCTGTTTACTGGGATCGGTCTGTTTAGTGGGACCGGTCTACTTACTGGGACCGGTCTACTTACTGGGACCGGTCTGTTTACTGGGACCGGTCTGTTTACTGGGATCGGTCTGTTTAGTGGGACCGGTCTGTTTACTGGGACCGGTCTGCTTACTGGGACCGGTCTGTTTAGTGGGACCGGTCTACTTACTGGGACCGGTCTACTTACTGGGACCGGTCTGTTTACTGGGACCGGTCTGTTTACTGGGATCGGTCTGTTTAGTGGGACCGGTCTGTTTACTGGGACCGGTCTACTTACTGGGATCGCTCTGTTTAGTGGGACCGGTCTGCTTACTGGGACTGGTCTACTTACTGGGATCGGTCTGTTTAGTGGGACCGGTCTGCTTACTGGGACTGGTCTACTTACTGGGATCGGTCTGTTTACTGGGACCGGTCTGTTTACTGGGACCGGTCTACTTACTGGGACCGGTCTGTTTACTGGGACCGGTCTGCTTACTGGGATCGCTCTGTTTAGTGGGACCGGTCTGCTTACTGGGACTGGTCTGCTTACTGGGACTGGTCTGCTTACTGGGACCGGTCTGTTTACTGGGACCGGTCTACTTACTGGGACCGGTCTGTTTACTGGGACCGGTCTACTTACTGGGATCGGTCTGTTTAGTGGGACCGGTCTGTTTACTGGGACCGGTCTGTTTAGTGGGACCGGTCTGCTTACTGGGACTGGTCTGCTTACTGGGACTGGTCTGCTTACTGGGACCGGTCTGTTTACTGGGACCGGTCTGTTTACTGGGACCGGTCTGTGTTTACTGGGACCGGTCTGCTTACTGGGACTGGTCTGTTTACTGGGACTGGTCTGCTTACTGGGACTGGTCTGCTTACTGGGATCGGTCTTTTTACTGGGACCGGTCTGTTTACTGGGACCGGTCTGTGTTTACTGGGACTGGTCTGCTTACTGGGACCGGTCTGTTTACTGGGACCGGTCTGTTTACTGGGACCGGTCTGTGTTTACTGGGACCGGTCTGTGTTTACTGGGACTGGTCTGTGTTTACTGGGACCGGTCTGTTTACTGGGACTGGTCTGCTTACTGGGACTGGTCTGTGTTTACTGGGACCGGTCTGTTTACTGGGACTGGTCTGCTTACTGGGATCGGTCTGTTTACTGGGACCGGTCTGTTTACTGGGACTGGTCTGCTTACTGGGACTGGTCTGCTTACTGGGACTGGTCTGCTTACTGGGATCGGTCTGCTTACTGGGATCGGTCTGCTTACTGGGACTGGTCTGCTTACTGGGACTGGTCTGTTTACTTGGACCGGTCTGTGTTTACTGGGACTGGTCTGCTTACTGGGATCGGTCTGTTTACTGGGACCGGTCTGTGTTTACTGGGACTGGTCTGCTTACTGGGACCGGTCTGTTTACTGGGACCGGTCTGCTTACTGGGACTGGTCTGCTTACTGGGATCGGTCTTTTTACTGGGACCGGTCTGCTTACTGGGACTGGTCTGCTTACTGGGACTGGTCTGCTTACTGGGACCGGTCTGTGTTTACTGGGACTGGTCTGTTTACTGGGACCGGTCTGTTTACTGGGACCGGTCTGCTTACTGGGACTGGTCTGCTTACTGGGACTGGTCTGTTTACTGGGACTGGTCTGCTTACTGGGACTGGTCTGCTTACTGGGACCGGTCTGCTTACTGGGATCGGTCTGCTTACTGGGATCGGTCTGCTTACTGGGACCGGTCTGCTTACTGGGACCGGTCTGTTTACTGGGACCGGTCTGTTTACTGGGACCGGTCTGTTTACTGGGATTGGTCTGTTTACTGGGACCGGTCTGTTTACTGGGACGGGACTGTTTACTGGGACCGGTCTGTTTAATGGGACCGGTCTAATTACTGGGATCGGACTGTTTACTGGGACCGGTCTGCTTACTGGGACCGGTCTGTTTACTGGGACCGGTCTGTTTACTGGGACCGGTCTGTTTACTGGGACGGGTCTGATTACTGGGACCGGTCTGTTTACTGGGACCGGTCTGTTTACTGGGACCGGTCTTTTTAGTGGGACTGGTCTACTTACTGGGATCGGTCTTTTTAGTGGGACTGGTCTACTTACTGGGATCGGTCTGTTTACTGGGACCGTTCTTTTTACTGGGACCGGTCTGCCTACTGGGACGGGTCTGCTTACTGGGACTGGTCTGTTCACTGGGACCGGTCTTTTTAGTGGGACTGGTCTACTTACTGGGATCGGTCTTTTTAGTGGGACTGGTCTACTTACTGGGATCGGTCTGTTTACTGGGACCGTTCTTTTTACTGGGACCGGTCTGCCTACTGGGACGGGTCTGTTTACTGGGACCGGTCTGTTTACTGGGACCGGTCTTTTTAGTGGGACTGGTCTACTTACTGGGATCGGTCTTTTTAGTGGGACTGGTCTACTTACTGGGATCGGTCTGTTTACTGGGACCGGTCTTTTTAGTGGGACTGGTCTACTTACTGGGATCGGTCTGTTTACTGGGATCGGTCTGTTTACTGGGACCGGTCTGTTTACTGGGATCGGTCTGTTTTACAGGGACTGGTCTGTTTACTGGGACTGGTCCGTTTACTGGGACCGGTCTGTTTACTGGGACCGGTCTGTTTACTGGGACCGGTCTGTTTACTGGACCGGTCTGCTTTGTGGGACCGGTCTGCTGACTGGGACCGTTTAGTGGGACCGGTCTACTTACTGGGACCGGTCTGTTTACTGGGACGGGTCTGTTTACTGGGACGGGTCTTTTTAGTGGGACTGGTCTACTTACTGGGATCGGTCTGTTTACTGGGATCGGTCTGTTTACTGGGACCGGTCTGTTTACTGGGACCGGTCTTTTTAGTGGGACCGGTCTTTTTAGTGGGACTGGTCTACTTACTGGGATCGGTCTGTTTACTGGGATCGGTCTGTTTACTGGGACCGGTCTGTTTACTGGGATCGGTCTGTTTTACAGGGATCGGTCTGCTTACTGGGATCGTTCTGTTTACTGGGATCGGTCTGTTTTACAGGGATCGGTCTGCTTACTGGGATCGTTCTGTTTACTGGGACCGGTCTGTTTACTGGGACCGGTCTGTTTACTGGGATCGGTCTGTTTTACAGGGATCGGTCTGCTTACTGGGATCGGTCTGTTTACTGGGATCGGTCTGTTTTACAGGGATCGGTCTGTTTACTGGGATCGGTCTGTTTTACAGGGATCGGTCTGCTTACTGGGATCGGTCTGTTTACTGGGATCGGTCTGTTTTACAGGGATCGGTCTGCTTACTGGGATCGTTCTGTTTACTGGGACCGGTCTGTTTAGTGGGACCGGTCTGTTTACTGGGACGGGTCTGTTTAGTGGGACTGGTCTGTTTAGTGGGACCGGTCTGTTTACTGGGACCGGTCTGTTTACTGGGACGGGTCTGCTTACTGGGACGGGTCTGTTTACTGGGACGGGTCTGTTTAGTGGGACCGATCTGTTTACTGGGACCGGTCTGCTTTGTGGGACCGGTCTGTTTACTGGGACCGGTCTGTTTAGTGGGACCGGTCTGCTTTGTGGGACCGGTCTGTTTACTGGGACCGGTCTGTTTACTGGGACGGGTCTGCTTACTGGGACGGGTCTGCTTACTGGGACGGGTCTGTTTAGTGGGACCGATCTGTTTACTGGGACGGGTCTGCTTTGTGGGACCGGTCTGCTTTGTGGGACCGGTCTGTTTACTGGGACGGGTCTGCTTACTGGGACGGGTCTGCTTACTGGGACGGGTCTGCTTACTGGGACGGGTCTGTTTAGTGGGATCGGTCTGTTTAGTGGGATCGGTCTGTTTAGTGGGATCGGTCTGTTTAGTGGGATCGGTCTGTTTACTGGGATCGGTCTGTTTAGTGGGACTGGTCTGTTTACTGGGATCGGTCTCTTAACTGGGACCGGTCTGTTTACTGGGATCGGTCTGTTTACTGGGACCGGTCTGTTTACTGGGATCGGTCTGTTTTACAGGGACTGGTCTGCTTACTGGGATCGGTCTGTTTACTGGGACCGGTCTGTTTAGTGGGACTGGTCTGTTTACTGGGACGGGTCTGTTTACTGGGACGGGTCTGCTTACTGGGACGGGTCTGCTTACTGGGATCGGTCTGTTTACTGGGACCGGTCTGTTTACTGGGACGGGTCTGCTTACTGGGACGGGTCTGCTTACTGGGACGGGTCTGCTTACTGGGACCGGTCTGTTTACTGGGACGGGTCTGCTTACTGGGACGGGTCTGCTTACTGGGACGGGTCTGCTTACTGGGACCGGTCTGTTTACTGGGACCGGTCTGTTTACTGGGATCGGTCTGTTTACTGGGACTGGTCTGCTTACTGGGACTGGTCTGCTTACTGGGATCGGTCTGCTTACTGGGACGGGTCTGCTTACTGGGACGGGTCTGCTTACTGGGACTGGTCTGCTTACTGGGACTGGTCTGTTTAGTGGGACTGGTCTGTTTAGTGGGACCGGTCTGTTTACTGGGACCGGTCTGTTTACTGGGACCGGTCTGTTTACTGGGACTGGTCTGATTAGTGGGACTGGTCTGTTTACTGGGATCGGTCTGTTTACTGGGATCGGTCTGTTTAGTGCAACTGGTCTGTTTACTGGGATCGGTCTGTTTACTGGGGCCGGTCTCTTTACTGGGGCCGGTCTGTTTACTGGGACCGGTCTATTTACTGGGACCGGTCTATTTACTGGGACCGGTCTGTTTAGTGCAACTGGTCTGTTTACTGGGACCGGTCTATTTACTGGGACCGGTCTATTTACTGGGACCGGTCTGTTTACTGGGACCGGTCTGTTTAGTGCAACTGGTCTGTTTACTGGGACCGGTCTATTTACTGGGACCGGTCTATTTACTGGGACCGGTCTGTTTAGTGCAACTGGTCTGTTTACTGGGACCGGTCTGTTTACTGGGATCGGTCTGTTTAGTGGGACTGGTCTGTTTACTGGGACTGGTCTGTTTACTGGGATCGGTCTTTTTAGTGGGACCGGTCTGTTTAGTGGGATCGGTCTTTTTAGTGGGACTGGTCTGCTTACTGGGACCGGTCTGTTTACTGGGACCGGTCTGTTTACTGGGACCGGTCTGTTTACTGGGATCGGTCTGCTTACTGGGATCGGTCTGCTTACTGGGACCGGTCTGTTTACTGGGATCGGTCTGTTTACTGGGATCGGTCTTTTTAGTGGGACTGGTCTGTTTAGTGGGACCGGTCTTTGTTTACTGGGACCGGTCCGTTTACTGGGATCGGTCCGTTTACTGGGATCGGTCCGTTTACTGGGACCGGTCCGTTTACTGGGACCGGTCTTTGTTTACTGGGACCGGTCTGTTTACTGGGACCGGTCTTTGTTTACTGGGACTGGTCTGTTTACTGGGACCGGTCCGTTTACTGGGACCGGTCCGTTTACTGGGACCGGTCCGCTTACTGGGACCGGTCTTTTTACTGGGACCGGTCTGTTTACTGGGACCGGTCTGCTTAGTGGGATCGGTCTGTTTAGTGGGACTGGTCTGCTTACTGGGACCGGTCTGTTTACTGGGACCGGTCTGTTTACTGGGACCGGTCTGTTTACTGGGATCGGTCTGCTTACTGGGACCGGTCTGCTTAGTGGGATCGGTCTGTTTAGTGGGACTGGTCTGCTTACTGGGACCGGTCTGTTTACTGGGACCGGTCTTTTTACTGGGACCGGTCTGCTTACTGGGACCGGTCTGCTTACTGGGACCGGTCTTCTTACTGGGACTGGTCTGCTTACTGGGACCGGTCTGTTTACTGGGACCGGTCTGTGTTTACTGGGACCGGTCTGCTTACTGGGACCGGTCTGTGTTTACTGGGACTGGTCTGCTTACTGGGATCGGTCTGCTTACTGGGACTGGTCTGCTTACTGGGATCGGTCTGTTTACTGGGACTGGTCTGCTTACTGGGATCGGTCTGTTTACTGGGACCGGTCTGTGTTTACTGGGACTGGTCTGTTTACTGGGACCGGTCTGTGTTTACTGGGACTGGTCTGCTTACTGGGATCGGTCTGCTTACTGGGACCGGTCTGCTTACTGGGATCGGTCTGTTTACTGGGACCGGTCTGTGTTTACTGGGACCGGTCTGCTTACTGGGACCGGTCTGTTTACTGGGACCGGTCTGTTTACTGGGACCGGTCTGCTTACTGGGACTGGTCTGTTTACTGGGACCGGTCTGCTTACTGGGACTGGTCTGCTTACTGGGATCGGTCTTTTTACTGGGACCGGTCTGCTTACTGGGACTGGTCTGTTTACTGGGACCGGTCTGCTTACTGGGACTGGTCTGCTTACTGGGACTGGTCTGTTTACTGGGATCGGTCTGTTTACTGGGATCGGTCTGCTTACTGGGACCGGTCTTCTTACTGGGACGGGACTGTTCACTGGGACCGGTCTGCTTACTGGGATCGGTCTGTTTACTGGGACCGGTCTTCTTACTGGGACGGGACTGTTCACTGGGACCGGTCTGTTTACTGGGACCGGTCTGTTTACTGGGACCGGTCTGTTTACTGGGATCGGTCTGTTTACTGGGATCGGTCTGCTTACTGGGACCGGTCTGCTTACTGGGATCGGTCTGTTTACTGGGACCGGTCTTCTTACTGGGACGGGACTGTTCACTGGGACCGGTCTGTTTACTGGGACCGGTCTGTTCACTGGGACCGGTCTGTTTACTGGGACCGGTCTAATTACTGGGATCGGACTGTTTACTGGGACCGGTCTGCTTACTGGGACCGGTCTGTTTACTGGGACCGGTCTGTTTACTGGGACGGGTCTGTTTACTGGGACGGGTCTGATTACTGGGACCGGTCTGTTTACTGGGACCGGTCTGTTTACTGGGACCGGTCTTTTTAGTGGGACTGGTCTACTTACTGGGATCGGTCTTTTTAGTGGGACTGGTCTACTTACTGGGATCGGTCTGTTTACTGGGACCGTTCTTTTTACTGGGACCGGTCTGCCTACTGGGACGGGTCTGCTTACTGGGACTGGTCTGTTCACTGGGACCGGTCTTTTTAGTGGGACTGGTCTACTTACTGGGATCGGTCTTTTTAGTGGGACTGGTCTACTTACTGGGATCGGTCTGTTTACTGGGACCGGTCTGTTTACTGGGACCGGTCTTTTTAGTGGGACTGGTCTACTTACTGGGATCGGTCTTTTTAGTGGGACTGGTCTACTTACTGGGATCGGTCTGTTTACTGGGACCGGTCTTTTTAGTGGGACTGGTCTACTTACTGGGATCGGTCTGTTTACTGGGATCGGTCTGTTTACTGGGATCGGTCTGTTTACTGGGACCGGTCTGTTTACTGGGATCGGTCTGTTTTACAGGGACTGGTCTGTTTACTGGGACCGGTCTGTTTACTGGGACCGGTCTGTTTACTGGACCGGTCTGCTTTGTGGGACCGGTCTGCTTACTGGGATCGGTCTGTTTACTGGGACTGGTCTGCTTACTGGGATCGGTCTGTTTACTGGGACCGGTCTGTGTTTACTGGGACTGGTCTGTTTACTGGGACCGGTCTGTGTTTACTGGGACTGGTCTGCTTACTGGGATCGGTCTGCTTACTGGGACCGGTCTGCTTACTGGGATCGGTCTGTTTACTGGGACCGGTCTGTGTTTACTGGGACCGGTCTGCTTACTGGGACCGGTCTGTTTACTGGGACCGGTCTGTTTACTGGGACCGGTCTGCTTACTGGGACTGGTCTGTTTACTGGGACCGGTCTGCTTACTGGGACTGGTCTGCTTACTGGGATCGGTCTTTTTACTGGGACCGGTCTGCTTACTGGGACTGGTCTGTTTACTGGGACCGGTCTGCTTACTGGGACTGGTCTGCTTACTGGGACCGGTCTGTTTACTGGGATCGGTCTGTTTACTGGGACCGGTCTTCTTACTGGGACGGGACTGTTCACTGGGACCGGTCTGTTTACTGGGACCGGTCTGTTTACTGGGATCGGTCTGTTTACTGGGATCGGTCTGCTTACTGGGACCGGTCTGCTTACTGGGATCGGTCTGTTTACTGGGACCGGTCTTCTTACTGGGACGGGACTGTTCACTGGGACCGGTCTGTTTACTGGGACCGGTCTGTTCACTGGGACCGGTCTGCTTAGTGGGATTGGTCTGTTTACTGGGACCGGTCTGTTTACTGGGACCGGTCTGTTTACTGGGATTGGTCTGTTTACTGGGACCGGTCTGTTTACTGGGACGGGACTGTTTACTGGGACCGGTCTGTTTAATGGGACCGGTCTAATTACTGGGATCGGACTGTTTACTGGGACCGGTCTGCTTACTGGGACCGGTCTGTTTACTGGGACCGGTCTGTTTACTGGGACGGGTCTGTTTACTGGGACGGGTCTGATTACTGGGACCGGTCTGTTTACTGGGACCGGTCTTTTTAGTGGGACTGGTCTACTTACTGGGATCGGTCTTTTTAGTGGGACTGGTCTACTTACTGGGATCGGTCTGTTTACTGGGACCGTTCTTTTTACTGGGACCGGTCTGCCTACTGGGACGGGTCTGCTTACTGGGACTGGTCTGTTCACTGGGACCGGTCTTTTTAGTGGGACTGGTCTACTTACTGGGATCGGTCTTTTTAGTGGGACTGGTCTACTTACTGGGATCGGTCTGTTTACTGGGACCGGTCTGTTTACTGGGACCGGTCTTTTTAGTGGGACTGGTCTACTTACTGGGATCGGTCTTTTTAGTGGGACTGGTCTACTTACTGGGATCGGTCTGTTTACTGGGACCGGTCTTTTTAGTGGGACTGGTCTACTTACTGGGATCGGTCTGTTTACTGGGATCGGTCTGTTTACTGGGACCGGTCTGTTTACTGGGATCGGTCTGTTTTACAGGGACTGGTCTGTTTACTGGGACCGGTCTGTTTACTGGGACCGGTCTGTTTACTGGACCGGTCTGCTTTGTGGGACCGGTCTGCTGACTGGGACCGTTTAGTGGGACCGGTCTACTTACTGGGACCGGTCTGTTTACTGGGACGGGTCTGTTTACTGGGACGGGTCTGTTTACTGGGACGGGTCTTTTTAGTGGGACTGGTCTACTTACTGGGATCGGTCTGTTTACTGGGATCGGTCTGTTTACTGGGACCGGTCTGTTTACTGGGACCGGTCTGTTTACTGGGACCGGTCTTTTTAGTGGGACCGGTCTTTTTAGTGGGACTGGTCTACTTACTGGGATCGGTCTGTTTACTGGGATCGGTCTGTTTACTGGGATCGGTCTGTTTACTGGGACCGGTCTGTTTACTGGGATCGGTCTGTTTTACAGGGATCGGTCTGCTTACTGGGATCGGTCTGTTTACTGGGATCGGTCTGTTTTACAGGGATCGGTCTGCTTACTGGGATCGGTCTGTTTTACAGGGATCGTTCTGTTTACTGGGACCGGTCTGTTTAGTGGGACCGGTCTGTTTACTGGGACGGGTCTGCTTTGTGGGACCGGTCTGTTTACTGGGACCGGTCTGTTTACTGGGACCGGTCTTTTTAGTGGGACTGGTCTACTTACTGGGATCGGTCTGATTACTGGGATCGGTCTGTTTACTGGGATCGGTCTGTTTACTGGGATCGGTCTGTTTTACAGGGATCGGTCTGCTTACTGGGATCGGTCTGTTTACTGGGACCGGTCTGTTTACTGGGACCGGTCTGTTTACTGGGACGGGTCTGCTTACTGGGACGGGTCTGTTTACTGGGACGGGTCTGTTTAGTGGGACCGGTCTGCTTTGTGGGACCGGTCTGTTTAGTGGGACCGGTCTGTTTACTGGGACCGGTCTGTTTAGTGGGACCGGTCTGCTTTGTGGGACCGGTCTGCTTTGTGGGACCGGTCTGTTTACTGGGACCGGTCTGTTTACTGGGACGGGTCTGCTTACTGGGACGGGTCTGCTTACTGGGACGGGTCTGTTTAGTGGGACCGATCTGTTTACTGGGACGGGTCTGCTTTGTGGGACCGGTCTGCTTTGTGGGACCGGTCTGTTTACTGGGACGGGTCTGCTTACTGGGACGGGTCTGCTTACTGGGACGGGTCTGTTTAGTGGGACCGATCTGTTTACTGGGACCGGTCTGTTTAGTGGGACCGGTCTGTTTACTGGGACGGGTCTGTTTACTGGGACGGGTCTGCTTACTGGGACGGGTCTGTTTAGTGGGATCGGTCTGTTTAGTGGGACCGGTCTGTTTACTGGGATCGGTCTGTTTAGTGGGACTGGTCTGTTTACTGGGATCGGTCTGTTTACTGGGATCGGTCTGTTTACTGGGATCGGTCTGTTTTACAGGGATCGGTCTGTTTACTGGGACCGGTCTGTTTACTGGGATCGGTCTGTTTACTGGGACCGGTCTGTTTAGTGGGACTGGTCTGTTTACTGGGATCGGTCTGTTTACTGGGATCGGTCTGTTTACTGGGATCGGTCTGTTTTACAGGGATCGGTCTGTTTACTGGGACCGGTCTGTTTACTGGGACGGGTCTGCTTACTGGGACGGGTCTGTTTACTGGGACGGGTCTGTTTAGTGGGACCGGTCTGCTTTGTGGGACCGGTCTGTTTACTGGGACCGGTCTGTTTACTGGGACGGGTCTGCTTACTGGGATCGGTCTGTTTAGTGGGACCGGTCTGTTTACTGGGATCGGTCTGTTTAGTGGGACTGGTCTGTTTACTGGGATCGGTCTGTTTAGTGGGACCGATCTGTTTACTGGGACCGGTCTGTTTAGTGGGACCGGTCTGTTTAGTGGGACCGGTCTGTTTAGTGGGACCGGTCTGTTTAGTGGGACCGGTCTGTTTAGTGGGACCGGTCTGTTTACTGGGACGGGTCTGTTTAGTGGGACCGGTCTGCTTACTGGGATCGGTCTGTTTAGTGGGACCGGTCTGTTTACTGGGATCGGTCTGTTTACTGGGACTGGTCTGTTTACTGGGATCGGTCTGTTTAGTGGGACTGGTCTGTTTACTGGGATCGGTCTGTTTAGTGGGACCGATCTGTTTACTGGGATCGGTCTGTTTAGTGGGACCGGTCTGTTTAGTGGGACCGGTCTGTTTAGTGGGACCGGTCTGTTTAGTGGGACCGGTCTGTTTACTGGGATCGGTCTGTTTAGTGGGACTGGTCTGTTTACTGGGATCGGTCTGTTTAGTGGGACTGGTCTGTTTACTGGGATCGGTCTGTTTAGTGGGACCGATCTGTTTACTGGGACCGGTCTGTTTAGTGGGACCGGTCTGTTTAGTGGGACCGGTCTGTTTAGTGGGACCGGTCTGTTTACTGGGACGGGTCTGTTTACTGGGACGGGTCTGTTTACTGGGACGGGTCTGCTTAGTGGGATCGGTCTGTTTAGTGGGACCGGTCTGTTTACTGGGATCGGTCTGTTTAGTGGGACTGGTCTGTTTACTGGGATCGGTCTGTTTACTGGGATCGGTCTGTTTACTGGGACCGGTCTGTTTACTGGGACGGGTCTGTTTACTGGGATCGGTCTGTTTACTGGGATCGGTCTGTTTAGTGGGACTGGTCTGTTTACTGGGATCGGTCTGTTTACTGGGATCGGTCTGTTTACTGGGACCGGTCTGTTTACTGGGACCGGTCTGTTTACTGGGATCGGTCTGTTTTACAGGGACTGGTCTGCTTACTGGGACCGGTCTGTTTACTGGGACCGGTCTGTTTACTGGGACTGGTCTGTTTACTGGGACGGGTCTGTTTACTGGGACGGGTCTGCTTACTGGGACGGGTCTGCTTACTGGGACGGGTCTGCTTACTGGGACGGGTCTGCTTACTGGGATCGGTCTGTTTACTGGGACTGGTCTGCTTACTGGGACTGGTCTGCTTACTGGGACTGGTCTGTTTACTGGGACGGGTCTGCTTACTGGGACGGGTCTGCTTACTGGGACCGGTCTGTTTAGTGGGACCGGTCTGTTTACTGGGATCGGTCTGTTTACTGGGACTGGTCTGCTTACTGGGACTGGTCTGCTTACTGGGATCGGTCTGCTTACTGGGATCGGTCTGCTTACTGGGACGGGTCTGCTTACTGGGACGGGTCTGCTTACTGGGACCGGTCTGCTTACTGGGACTGGTCTGTTTAGTGGGACTGGTCTGTTTAGTGGGACCGGTCTGTTTACTGGGACCGGTCTGTTTACTGGGACCGGTCTGTTTACTGGGACTGGTCTGATTAGTGGGATCGGTCTGTTTACTGGGACTGGTCTGTTTAGTGGGACTGGTCTGTTTAGTGGGACCGGTCTGTTTACTGGGACCGGTCTGTTTACTGGGACCGGTCTGTTTACTGGGACCGGTCTGTTTACTGGGATCGGTCTGTTTACTGGGATCGGTCTGTTTAGTGCAACTGGTCTGTTTACTGGGATCGGTCTGTTTACTGGGGCCGGTCTCTTTACTGGGGCCGGTCTGTTTACTGGGACCGGTCTATTTACTGGGACCGGTCTATTTACTGGGACCGGTCTGTTTAGTGCAACTGGTCTGTTTACTGGGACCGGTCTGTTTACTGGGATCGGTCTGTTTACTGGGACCGGTCTGTTTACTGGGATCGGTCTGCTTACTGGGATCGGTCTGTTTAGTGGGATCGGTCTTTTTAGTGGGACTGGTCTGCTTACTGGGACCGGTCTGTTTACTGGGACCGGTCTTTGTTTACTGGGACCGGTCCGTTTACTGGGATCGGTCTGTTTACTGGGACCGGTCCGTTTACTGGGACCGGTCCGTTTACTGGGACCGGTCCGTTTACTGGGACCGGTCTTTGTTTACTGGGACCGGTCTGTTTACTGGGACCGGTCTTTGTTTACTGGGACTGGTCTGTTTACTGGGACCGGTCCGTTTACTGGGACCGGTCCGTTTACTGGGACCGGTCCGCTTACTGGGACCGGTCTGTTTACTGGGACCGGTCTGTTTACTGGGACCGGTCTGTTTACTGGGACCGGTCTGCTTAGTGGGACCGGTCTGTTTACTGGGACCGGTCTGTTTACTGGGACCGGTCTGTTTACTGGGACCGGTCTGCTTAGTGGGACTGGTCTGTTTACTGGGACCGGTCTGTTTACTGGGACCGGTCTGCTTACTGGGACCGGTCTGTTTACTGGGACCGGTCTTTTTACTGGGACCGTACTGCTTACTGGGACCGGTCTGTTTACTGGGACCGGTCTTCTTACTGGGACCGGTCTTCTTACTGGGACCGGTCTGCTTACTGGGACCGGTCTGTTTACTGGGACCGGTCTTTTTACTGGGACCGGTCTGCTTACTGGGACCGGTCTGCTTACTGGGACCGGTCTTCTTACTGGGACCGGTCTTCTTACTGGGATCGGTCTGCTTACTGGGACCGGTCTTTTTACTGGGACCGGTCTGCTTACTGGGACCGGTCTTCTTACTGGGACCGGTCTGTTTACTTAGACCGGTCTTTTTACTGGGACCGGTCTGCTTAGTGGGACCGGTCTGTTTACTGGGACCGGTCTGTTTACTGGGACCGGTCTGCTTACTGGGACTGGTCTGTTTACTGGGACTGGTCTGCTTACTGGGACCGGTCTGCTTACTGGGACCGGTCTGCTTACTGGGACCGGTCTTTTTACTGGGATCGGTCTGTTTAGTGGGACCGGTCTTTTTACTGGGACCGGTCTGCTTACTGGGACCGGTCTGCTTACTGGGACCGGTCTGCTTACTGGGACCGGTCTGTTTACTGGGACCGGTCTGCTTACTGGGACCGGTCTGCTTACTGGGACTGGTCTGCTTACTGGGACTGGTCTGCTTACTGGGACTGGTCTGCTTACTGGGACCGGTCTGCTTAGTGGGACCGGTCTGTTTACTGGAATCGGTCTGTTTACTGGGACTGGTCTGTTTACTGGGACTGGTCTGTTTACTGGGACTGGTCTGTTTACTGGAATCGGTCTGTTTACTGGAATCGGTCTGTTTACTGGAATCGGTCTGTTTAGTGGGACTGGTCTGTTTACTGGAATCGGTCTGTTTACTGGGACTGGTCTGTTTAGTGGGACTGGTCTGTTTAGTGGGACTGGTCTGTTTACTGGAATCGGTCTGTTTAGTGGGACTGGTTTGCTTACTGGGACCGGACCGGTCTGCTTACTGGGACCGGTCTGCTTACTGGGACCGCTCTGTTTACTGGGATCGCTCTGTTTAGTGGGATCGGTCTGTTTACTGGGACCGGTCTGTTTACTGGGACCGGTCCGTTTACTGGGACCGGTCTGTTTACTGGGACCGGTCTGTTTACTGGGACCGGTCTGTTTACTGGAATCGGTCTGTTTACTGGAATCGGTCTGCTTACTGGGACTGGTCTGTTTAGTGGGACTGGTCTGTTTAGTGGGACTGGTTTGCTTACTGGGACCGGACCGGTCTGCTTACTGGGACCGGTCTGTTTACTGGCATCGCTCTGTTTACTGGGACCGGTCTGTTTACTGGGATCGGTCTGTTTACTGGGATCGGTCTGTTTACTGGGATCGGTCTTTTTACTGGGACCGGTCTGTTTACTGGGACCGGTCTGTGTTTACTGGGACCGGTCTTTGTTTACTGGGACCGGTCCGCTTACTGGGACCGGTCCGCTTACTGGGACCGGTCCGTTTACTGGGACCGGTCTGTTTACTGGGACCGGTCCGCTTACTGGGACCGGTCCGCTTACTGGGACCGGTCTGTTTAGTGGGACCGGTCTGTTTAGTGGGACTGATCCGTTTACTGGGACCGGTCTGTTTACTGGGACCGGTCCGCTTACTGGGACCGGTCCGTTTACTGGGACCGGTCCGTTTACTGGGACCGGTCCGCTTACTGGGACCGGTCCGCTTACTGGGACCGGTCCGCTTACTGGGACCGGTCCGCTTACTGGGACCGGTCCGCTTACTGGGACCGGTCTGTTTACTGGGACCGGTCCGTTTACTGGGACCGGTCTGTTTACTGGGACCGGTCTACTTACTGGGACCGGTCTACTTACTGGGACCGGTCTGCTTACTGGGACCGGTCCGCTTACTGGGACCGGTCTTTGTTTACTGGGACCGGTCTGTTTACTGGGACCGGTCTACTTACTGGGACCGGTCTACTTACTGTGACCGGTCCGTTTACTGGGACCGGTCTGTTTTGTGGGACTGGTCTGTTTACTGGGACCGGTCTGTTTACTGGGACCGGTCTGTTTACTGGGACCGGTCTGTTTACTGGGACCGGTCTGTTTTGTGGGACCGGTCCGTTTACTGGGACCGGTCCGTTTACTGGGACCGGTCCGTTTACTGGGACCGGTCCGCTTACTGGGACCGGTCCGCTTACTGGGACCGGTCCGCTTACTGGGCCGGTCTGTTTACTGGGCCGGTCTGTTTACTGGGACTGGTCCGCTTACTGGGACGGGTCTGCTTACTGGGACCGGTCTGCTTACTGGGACCGGTCTTCTTACTGGGACCGGTCTTCTTACTGGGACCGGTCTTCTTACTGGGACCGGTCCGCTTACTGGGACCGGTCCGCTTACTGGGACCGGTCCGCTTACTGGGCCGGTCTGTTTACTGGGCCGGTCTGTTTACTGGGACTGGTCCGCTTACTGGGACGGGTCTGCTTACTGGGACCGGTCTGCTTACTGGGACCGGTCTTCTTACTGGGACCGGTCTGCTTACTGGGACTGGTCTGTTTACTGGGATCGGTCTGTTTACTGGGACTGGTCTGCTTACTGGGACTGGTCTTCTTACTGGGACTGGTCTGTTTACTGGGATCGGTCTGCTTACTGGGACTGTTCTGTTTAGTGGGACCGGTCTGCTTACTGGGACCGGTCTGTGTTTACTGGGACCGGTCTGTTTACTGGGACTGGTCTGCTTACTGGGACTGGTCTGCTTACTGGGACTGTTCTGTTTAGTGGGACCGGTCTGCTTACTGGGACCGGTCTGTGTTTACTGGGATCGGTCTGTTTACTGGGACTGGTCTGCTTACTGGGACTGGTCTGTTTACTGGGACTGGTCTGTTTACTGGGACTGGTCTGCTTACTGGGACTGGTCTGTTTACTGGGACTGGTCTGTTTACTGGGATCGGTCTTCTTACTGGGACTGGTCTTCTTACTGGGACCGGTCTGTTTACTGGGACCGGTCTGCTTACTGGGACCGGTCCGCTTACTGGGACCGGTCCGCTTACTGGGACCAGTCTGTTTACTGGGCCGGTCTGTTTACTGGGCCGGTCTGTTTACTGGGACCGGTCTGTTTACTGGGATCGGTCTGTTTACTGGGATCGGTCTGTTTACTGGGACCGGTCTGTTTACTGGGACCGGTCTTCTTACTGGGACCGGTCTTCTTACTGGGAACTGGTCTTCTTACTGGGACCGGTCTGCTTACTGGGACCGGTCTGTTTAGTGGGACCGGTCTGTTTAGTGGGACCGGTCTGCTTACTGGGACCGGTCTGTTTACTGGGACCGGTCCGCTTACTGGGACCAGTCTGTTTACTGGGCCGGTCTGTTTACTGGGACCGGTCTGTTTACTGGGACCGGTCTGTTTACTGGGACCGGTCTGTTTACTGGGACCGGTCTGCTTAGTGGGACCGGTCTGCTTACTGGGACTGGTCTGCTTACTGGGACTGGTCTGTTTAGTGGGACTGGTCTGTTTAGTGGGACTGGTCTGTTTAGTGGGACTGGTCTGTTTAGTGGGACCGGTCTGTTTAGTGGGACCGGTCTGTTTACTGGGACCGGTCTGCTTAGTGGGACCGGTCTGTTTAGTGGGACCGGTCTGCTTACTGGGACTGGTCTGCTTACTGGGACTGGTCTGTTTAGTGGGACTGGTCTGTTTAGTGGGACTGGTCTGCTTACTGGGACTGGTCTGTTTACTGTGACTGTTCTGTTTACTGGGATCGGTCTGTTTACTGTGACTGTTCTGTTTACTGGGACTGGTCTGCTTACTGGGACCGGTCTGTTTACTGGGACCGGTCTGTTTACTGGGACCGGTCTGTTTACTGGGATCGGTCTGTTTACTGGGATCGGTCTGTTTACTGGGACCGGTCTGTTTAGTGGGACCGGTCTGTTTAGTGGGACCGGTCTGTTTAGTGGGACCGGTCTGTTTAGTGGGATCGGTCTGTTTAGTGGGATCGGTCTGTTTACTGGGATCGGTCTGTTAACTGGGATCGGTCTGTTTAGTGGGACTGGTCTGCTTACTGGGATCGGTCTGTTTAGTGGGACTGGTCTGTTTACTGGGACCGGTCTGTTTAGTGGGACCGGTCTGTTTACTGGGACTGGTCTGTTTACTGGGACCGGTCTGTTTAGTGGGACTGGTCTGTTTACTGGGACCGGTCTGTTTACATGTCTGCTTAATGATTTTAAGTTCATACTACTGGTTTTTCGGACTCTTAACGGCCTTGGGTCGTCTTACTTATTGGACATCCTCAGGTTCCACTAGCCGTCCAAGCTCCTCAGATCCTTTAATAGGCGACTATGACGAATTCCAAACATTTTAACAAAGACTCACGTTGAGTCTTCTTTTTGTTTTTATGCTCCACATTAGTGGAACAGTCTTCCGGAGGACCTGAGGATGGTGGATACTGTCAAGTTTTTTTTAAAGTCAGCTCAAGACCCATAGTTTTAATCAGGCTTTTAATTAGTTCTATTTTTAGACTTTTCTGTTATGATTGTCATTTAAATTATTTAGCTTTCTTATTAATTTCATGGGGATTTTTTTTCTCTCTTTTTTAGAGGTGGTGGTCATGATCATGTTGATCTGGAATATGCTCAACTAAGAGAAAGGTTGAGTAGATCTGCTTTGTCTGCATAAAGCACATTAAAATCATATATTTATATACATATATGTTTTGTCTGTGTTAAGCATTAATAAATCTGTTATTACAAATGGAGAGTGGAACTGATATGACAGAGCTCACAGAAGAAATATCTAGTTGTGGTTACAGAGGGGTCCTGAGACTGGACAGAAGGGACAGCATAATAAGGTAATATGGTTGATGTCCATGTGACTTTATGGACGTTGTAAAAACTTTTAAGATTTAACGCAGGACTTCTGGTAGTCACGTCATCAAGATGGCTGCATAGCAAGAGAACTCCAGTTGGGACCTGAGCAATTAGTTTCATTTCCCAGTACAAACTAAAGTAAAACACCTGAACACGTAAAGAACCGGGATAGAAGTTATAATACTACCTTGATCAGTAAACGCCATCTGAAGACCGGTGGGTGAGAAAGACAGAAAGCGGCTGATTTAGCAACCAACAGGCTTCAGCTAACAGAAAACGTGACGCATTGTGAAGAAATGGCTGATCTGGATCTGATTCTTCAAGAACTAAGAGGTTTTCACCAAGAAAATAAAAAACAATTTGAGACAATAAAGGAAGAAATTGCAAAGGTGAATACCAGGTTGGAGGAGGCAGAAGGGCAAATTGAAAAAGCGAAAGAGAGGATCCAAAACACAGAAGAAGTCGTGGCCGTCATGTTAAAGGGCTCCTATGATGGTATTTGGAGTTTTCTGAGCTTTCTACAGTGTTACAGTGTTGAATCCTCATCAGACATGTGAACGACACTGTTTTTTATCACCTAAACACATGTTTGAGTTTGAGTTTGAGTTCCAGCACGCTCTCCGTTTGGTTTCCATGGCAACGAAAAACGCGTGGTTTTAGAGAGTTTTTTCTACGTGGAAATCCTTGTGACGTCCCGGGGGATAAGGTTGGGTGATTGGTTACCTTCTACTGGTTAACAAGGGCATGTACAAATACATCAGGCGGGTGGAAAACGTGGGATAAAGTTATTTCCAACGATGGCTGGTGAGTTTACCAAAGAGAGACATCCTGCTGCATTCGTTGCTGTGGGTTGCTGTTTTCCACTTCGTTTCCAGGCTCTGATTCAGGTTCCAACATGTAGGGCTGGATGCTATGTGTTGACATTGTAGTTTGTTTTTTTATTGAGTTCATATTAGCCCCCTCCCTGAGCCGTCACCTTATCGTGGTGGAGGGGTTTGTGCGTCCCGAAGATCCTAGCAGCTATGTTGTCGGGGGCTTTATGCCCCTGGTAGGGTCACCCATGGCAAACAGGTGTCTAGGGGAGGGACCAGACCAAGCACGGCTCATAGACCTCTATGATGACGACCAACCTGGGCATGAATGTTCCCTTGCCCAGACGCGGGTCACCGGGACCCCCCTCTGGAGCCAGGCCTGGAGGTGGGGTACGAGAGCGAGTGTCTGGTGGCCGGGCCTTTGCCCATGGGGCCCGGTCGGGCTCAGCCCGAAAGGGTTACATGGGCCCCACCTCCCGTGGGCTCACCATCTGCGGGAGGAGCCGTAGGGGTCGGGTGCAATGTGAGCTGGGCGGCAGCAAGAGGCGGGGACCCTGGCGGTCCGATCCCCGGCTGCAGAAGCTGGCTCTAGGGACGTGGAACGTCACCTCTCTGGTGGGGAAGGAGCCTGAGCTTGTGCGCGAGGTTGAGCGGTTCCGACTAGATATAGTTGGACTCACCTCGATGCATGGCTTGGGCTCTGGAACCAGAACCCTCGAGAGGGGCTGGACCTTCTTCCACTCTGGAGTTGCTCATGGTGGGAGGCGCCGAGCAGGTGTGGGCAGGTGTGGGGAGCTGCTGACCTCAACTCGGGACGTTGTGGGTCGGCGGAAGGAATACTTCGAAGACCTCCTCAATCCTACCAACACGTCTTCCCATGAGGGAGCAGAGCTGGGGGACTCAGGGGTGGACTCTCCTATCTCTGGGGCTGAAGTCGCTGAGGTGGTCAAAAAGCTCCTTGGCAGCAAGGCCCCGGGGGTGGATGAGATCCGCCCGGAGTTCCTTAAGGCTCTGGATGCTGTGGGGCTGTCCTGGCTGACACGCCTCTGCAGCATCGCGTGGACATCGGGGACAGTACCGCTGGATTGGCAGACTGGGGTGGTGGTCCTCCTTTTAAAGAAGGGGGACCGGAGGGTGTGTTCCAATTACAGGGGAATCACAATCCTCAGCCTCCCTGGTAAGGTCTATTCAGGGGTCCTGGAGAGGAGGGTCCGCCCGATAGTCGAATCCCGGATTGAGGAGGAGCAGTGTGGTTTTCGTCCTGGTCGTGGAACAGTGGACCAGCTCTATACCCTCTTTGGGGTCCTGGAGGGGGCATGGGAGTTTGCCCAACCAGTCTACATGTGCTTTGTGGACCTGGAGAAGGCATTCGACCGTGTCCCCCGGGGGCTCCTGTGGGGGGTACTCCGGGAGTATGGGGTACCGGACCCCCTTGTACGAGCTGTCCGGTCCCTGTACGACAGGTGTCAGAGCTTGGTCCACATTGCTGGTAGTAAGTCGGATCCGTTTCCGGTGAGGGTTGGACTCCGCCAAGGCTGCCCTTTATCACCGATTCTGTTCATAACTTATATGGACAGAATTTCTAGGTGCAGCCGAGGTGTTGAGGGGATCCGACTTGGTGGCCTCAGGATTGGGTCCCTGCTTTTTGCAGATGATGTGGTCCTGTTGGCTTCATCTGGTCGTGATCTCCAGCTCTCGCTTGAGCGATTCGCGGCCGAGTGTGAAGCGGCTGGGATGAGAATCAGCACCTCAAAATCTGAGACCATGGTCCTCAGGCGGAATAGGGTGGACTGCCCTCTCCGGGTCGGGAGTCAGGTCCTGCCTCAAGTGGAGGAGTTTAAATATCTCGGGGTCTTGTTCACGAGTGAAGAGCGCGAGATGGACAGACGGATCGGTGCGACGTCTGCAGTAATGCGGACTCTGCGCCGGTCTGTCGTGGTGAAGAAGGAGCTGAGCCAGAAGGTAAAGCTCTCCATTTACCAGTCAAGCTACGTTCCTACCCTCACCTATGGTCATGAGCTGTGGGTCGTGACCAAAAGGAGGAGATCTCGTATACAGGCGGCTGAAATGAGTTTCCTCCGCAGGGTGGCCGGGCTCTCCCTTAGAGATAGGGTGAGGAGCTCGGTCATCCGGGAGGAGATCAGAGTAGAGCCGCTGCTCCTCCACATCGAGAGGAACCAGTTGAGGTGGCTCGGGCATCTGGTCAGGATGCCTCCTGGACCTCCCTGGTGAGGTGTTCCAGGCACGTCCCTCTGGGAGGAGACCCCGGGGAAGACCCAAGACACGCTGGAGGGATTATATCTCTCGGCTGGCCTGGGAACTCCTCGGGATCCCCCCCGCAGAGTTGGTAAATGTGGCTGGGGAGAGGGAAGTCTGGGCTTCCCTGCTTAGGCTGCTGCCCCCGCGACCCGACCCCGGATAAGCGGCAGAAGATGGATGGATGGATGGATGGTTCATATTAACCTAATCCTTCTGTTTGAGACGTTACAATGACGGTGAAAGCAGGTGCGGTGCGCGCTCCCGATGTAGTGCAGTGGCGGGAGGCGGGGCTTAATGCGGAAGAGTTTCAATCCACTCGTTTTGCCTGCAGGCTGATCTGACAGCCTACGGAGAGGGTTGGTCTTAAGTAAATAAAGCCATTTGTGACAATAACTCCATCAATCCCAGCCCTTCTGGGCTCAGAAATAAAAAATAAATTAGCCTGAAATGCACACGTATTTTCACGACCATAAGGCGCACATAAAAGTCAGATTTTCTTCAAAATGTGCGGCGCGCCCTATAGTGCAGTGCGCCCTTTGTGTGCGTGTTGTTGTAATCGGATGTAGTAGAGAACACCATGAGAATGTTAAAGGGTGAAGCGTGGGCGTTGATCGCATATAAAAGAACAGGTATGTGCGTTATGCAGAACAACCCTGAAAATGGCAAAAATACACGCTTATGAAGCACAGTTTAAACTGAAGGCCATCAACTGCGCCAAGCAACGTGGAAATCGAGCACTCATCTCCCTCTTGTTTCCCGCTGGTTCATGCAAGGAAGGGGAAGCGCACCAGTTTTTATGAGCGATTTAAAGGGCAAATTACGTAGATGCAGAAAGGTTTTTATAGAAGTAGCATATTAATGGTGTACTCAATCCAATCAAAAGGGGGAAAATTTTGTCAAAACTAAAAAGGACAAAATCCATGTATCTTTCTTACAAGAATCACACCTCAATGACTCTGAACATGCTAAATGAAATAAATCGGGATTTAAACATGTTTATTTTTCCTCCCATGGGTCGGGGAGGCTGAGAGGAGTAGCGACCTTAATATCCAATAAGGTAAATTATGAACACATATCAGAATATAAAAGGGAAATTTGTCTTGGTTGTAGGTAAAACTGAAGGAATTGAGATAAGTCTTAATGTGTACGCTCCTCTGGGTTATGACTGCTTTTATAAACAGTGGATATAATGACTGCAAAAAGTAGAGGAATTTTTATATGTGGTGGTGTGATGGGCCGAGCAGCATAAATGAATAAATCCGGCCAATAAAAGAGGTCAACTTAACTAAACTATAATCAAAGAACTTGTAACAGAAGTAACAAAATGAAAACTGACCTAACAAATGACACACTAGGTGAAACTTAAATAGTGGCTGATCAGCCCAAACAAAACCTGTTGTGGTGTAGGACAAACAAGGACCCAAGTGCAGATTGGATGTGGATACTAGGACGGGTTTATTGTTTTCCTGGGCAGAATGGTAGACGGGCAGGCAGGCAGGTAGACGGGCAGGCAGGCAGGTAGACGGGCAGGCAGGCAGGTAGACGGGCAGGCAGGCAGGTAGACGGGCAGGCAGGCAGGTAGACGGGCAGGCAGGCAGGTTGACGGGCAGGCAGGCAAGAAACACGCTCTGGTGACAGAACAGACAATTGTTAGACAAGCTGTTTAAATCCTTATGCAGAAATGCTGCAATGGCCGAGAGCTGTTACCACAGATGAAACAACAATCAGGCGATGACTGGTGAACTGAGCTGGCCTTTTATCCTGCTGCTGCTGATTTCCCGATGAGAACCTGGTGTGGACTTGGTTGCCAGGGAAACAGGCACACCCACTGCAGCACAGGTCAGAGCAGGAACCACAACAGTACCCCCCCCGTCCTCCACGGGAGCCACCGGGCGACCGAAATTTCTCCGGATGAGCACGACGAAAATCCTGGACCAGGGATGAATCCAGAATAAACGAGCGCGGAACCCAGGCACGCTCCTCAGGACCATACCCCTCCCAGTCCACCAGAAACTGGAAGCCACGACCCCGACGCCACACATCCAGGAGACGCCGGACAGAATAGGCAGGGCGACCCGCCACAAGCCGGGCAGGAGGAGGGGGCCCGGAAGGAGGGACGAGAGGACTAGAGGAAACAGGCTTGAGTTGGGAGACATGGAAAGAAGGGTGGACTCTCATGGAACTGGGGAGTTTCAGTTTGACCACGGTGGGATTAATGATCCGCTCAACCTCAAAAGGACCCAAAAAGCGGGGGGCCAACTTCTTGGCATCAGTACGCAATGGAATGTTCCTTGCTGATAACCAAACCTTTAGGCCAGGTGCGTAATGGGGTCCAGGAGTCCGATGACGATCCGCCATGCGGCGGGTACGTACGGAGGCACGAAGGAGCGCAGTTCGAGCCTTCCTCCAAATCTGTTGGCAGCGGCGGATGTGTAGCTGGACCGACGGCACAGAAACCTCCTCCTGTGCTGGAAACAGGGGCGGCTGATATCCCAGGGAGCATTCGAAAGGTGACAAGCCTGAAGCAGAAGAGGTAAGGGAGTTGTGAGCGTACCCTACCCAGTCCAGATGGTCACACCAGGAGGAGGGGTTGGACTCAGCCACACATCTCAGGGCAGTTTCCAGATCCTGATTAGACCTCTCAGCCTGGCCATTGGTCTGGGGATGGAAACCAGACGACAGGCTCACAGTGGCCCCGAGTGAGTGACAAAACGACTTCCATACCTGGGATGTAAATTGAGGTCCTCTGTCTGATACTATGTCTGTGGGCAGACCATGGAGCCGAAAGACATGATGAACAAGTAGGTTGGCTGTCTCCTTGGCAGTAGGAAGTTTGGGAAGGGCAATAAAGTGAACAGC
The DNA here is from genome assembly GCF_933228915.1 of Telmatherina bonti. Lineage (NCBI taxonomy): Eukaryota > Metazoa > Chordata > Actinopteri > Atheriniformes > Telmatherinidae > Telmatherina > Telmatherina bonti. The sequence continues at coordinate 2,314,280 of NC_136620.1, forward strand.
TTTGGAAAAGCGATCAACAACTGTGAGGATGGTGGTGTTACCTCTTGAGGCTGGAAGACCAGTGACGAAGTCCAGAGCAATGTGCGACCAGGGTCTGCTTGGAACAGGTAATGGACGAAGAAATCCCGCAGGTGGCTGATGCGATGACTTACTGCGTGCACACGTCGTACAGGCTGCAACAAACTCCCGGACATCTTTATCCATTGTGGGCCACCAGAATCTGCATCTCAGAAAAGAAAGTGTTCGCACAGAACCAGGGTGGCATGCTAGGCGGGAGGAATGTCCCCACTGGAGGACTTGGGAACGTACAGAATTGGGGACATAAAGGCGGTCACGGGGACCTGTGCCAGGGTCAGGCTGTTGCTGTTGGGCCTCTCTAACCCTGTCCTCCACCTCCCAGGAAACAGCGGCTACAACACAGGTTGCAGGTAAGATGGTATCAGGTGAAACTGCAGTCTTGTGTGGAAACTGGCGAGAGAGAGTCCGGTTTTTGGACCCAGGTCTGTATGACAGCGTGAAGTGGAATCGATTGAAGAAAAGAGACCAACGGGCCTGTCGGGGATTCATTTGTCTTGCAGACTGTAGGTATTCCAGGTTCTTATGGTCAGTCCAGATGAGGAATGGCACTTTGGATCCCTCCAACCAATGGCGCCACTGCTCCAGGGCGAGTTTTATGGCTAAGAGTTCCCCATCACCGACATGGTAGTTCTGCTCAGCTGGTGTCAGACGGCGAGAGAAAAAGGCACAAGGATGTAACTTCTGAGACTCTGGGGATCGTTGGGACAACACAGCTCCAACGCCGACATCTGAAGCATCAACCTCCACCACAAATTGATGGTTGAGATCAGGGTGGAGAGGACAGGAGCAGTGGTGAATAGATCCTTTAATTTGGCAAAAGCCTGAGCCGCCGGCTCAGACCAGACAAATGGGACTGTAGGCGATGTAAGTCTTGTCAGGGGAGCTGCGATGCGGCTATAATTGCGAATGAATCTGCGATAAAAATGAGCAAAACCCAAGAAACGTTGCAGCTGCTTGACAGAAGTTGGGACTGGCCATTCGGTAACAGCTTTGACCTTCTCAGGATCTGCTCGGACCTGCCCACTCTCAAAAATGTATCCGAGAAAAGAAACAGTGTTCTTATGAAAATCACACTTCTCTGCCTTAACGAATAGGCGATTCTCCAGAAGTCTCTGCAGGACTTGTCGGACATGTTGTATATGTTCGGTGAGGTTGTGGGAAAAGATGAGGATATCGTCTAAATAGACGAAAACAAAACGGTTCAGGAAGTCTCTCAGCACATCATTAACTAAGGCTTGGAAAACAGCAGCGGCATTACAAAGTCCAAAAGGCATGACTCGATACTCAAAATGGCCGAGTGGGGTCTTGAAGGCTGTCTTCCACTCATCTCCCTCTTTAATCCTGACCAGATGATAAGCGTTGCGGAGATCTAGCTTTGTGAAGATTGTTGAGCCATGGAGAGAGTTGAAGGCAGACTCAAGAAGTGGCAGAGGATACTTATTCTTTATGGTTATAGCATTTAATCTCCGGTAGTCAATACAAGGCCGAAGAGAACCATCCTTCTTAGAGACAAAGAAAAAACCTGCGCCAACAGGGGTGTCCTAAAACCAGGGGTGAATCTGGTGAGTTAACAAAGAAACTGATAAACTCCTGGTGATTTCCCGAAACAATTTGTTTAACCGGAACAGACTCTTGGGTGATGGAGTAAAGAATGCTACCATCCAGAGCCCGGGCAGAAACAGGAGGGAAGAGAGACTCCAGGTCTAGATTAATCCTTGCAGCTCATTCCTTGTCAATAAAGTTTGCTTCAGCTCCAGAATCCACTAAAGCCTGTACTGGCTGAGAGAAACCCTTGACATATAGCACCGCTGGAATGAGTGTCTTTGTGTGGGGAATTACCTTTGGAGTGGTGGTCGTCAGTACTCCCACAGCTACTGACGACCCAGATCTTTTGGCCGTTCTGTGCAGACAGCTCTCTGGTGTCCTGGTCTTCCACAATAAAAACAAACGCCGGTGTCCCTCCTCCTCTGTCGTTCCTCCGTGGACAGATGAGCTCGGCCCAGCTGCATGGGCTCCTCGGACTGTGTTGTGCTAGGAAGGGAAGGGCGGACCGCTCCGATGGTGGAGCCGGGAAAATACAGCTCAGAACGAGTCTGCCGCTCTCTGTCTCTCTCCCGTAAGCGGTTGTCCAGCCTTATTGAGAGGGAAACCAGGTCATCCAGGGAATCTGGTGCATCACGGGTGGCAAGCTCATCCTTAAGCCGGCTGCTTAAACCATTTGTGAAGATTCCACAAAGAGCCTGATCATTCCAGCCCGAATCCGCAGCCGCAGTCCTGAAATCCACAGCAAACTCAGCAACACTCATTTTTCCTTGTCGGAGATTAATCAGCCGCTTAACGGCATCGCCCCCTCTCACTGGATGGTCAAACACCTTCTTCATCTCATCCATAAAAGCTGGATAAGACATGTGCCTGAAACCCTGCCGATCAAACGCTGCTTCTGCCCATGACAAAGCCTTGCCCTCCAGAAGTCCGATGACGTAGGAGATCTTGGATTTGTCACTGGCATAAGTGATGGGCTTCTGGTCAAACACCAGTGAGCATTGGAGTAAGAACCCTCTACATTTACCCAGATCCCCGGCATAAGGTTTGGGGTCCGGGATGTGTGTCTCTCTTACCGGGGTGGCAGAAGCGGTAGGATGCATGGATAAGTCAGGAACCTGTTGCTGATCGGGAGCAGGCTGTACCAGACCAGCCACATGACTGGTGAGTTGAGACAACTGCGTAAGGATGGTGTGGTAATTCTGGTCCAAAGTTAGAAGCATCTGCTCATGTCGAGCTAAGTGAGCATTCTGACCGGATAGGGCTTGCTGAAGTTGTCCGGCGGCGCCTTCTGGGTTAGAATCTGCTGGATCCATACCTGATGGCCTGATTGTTCTGTTGTAGTGTAGGACAAACAAGGACCCAAGTGCAGATGGGATGTGGATACTAGGACGGGTTTATTGTTTTCCTGGGCAGAATGGTAGGTGGCCAGGCAGGCAGGTAGACGGGCAGGCAGGCAGGTAGACGGGCAGGCAGGCAGGTAGACGGGCAGGCAGGCAAGAAACACGCTCTGGTGACAGAACAGACAATTGTTAGACAAGCTGTTTAAATCCTTATGCAGAAATGCTGCAATGGCCGAGAGCTGTTACCACTTGATGAAACAACAATCAGGCGATGACTGGTGAACTGAGCTGGCCTTTTATCCTGCTGCTGCTGATTTCCTGATGAGAACCTGGTGTGGACTTGGTTGCCAGGGAAACAGGCACACCCACAGCAGCACAGGTCAGAGCAGGAACCACAACAAAACCAGACAAAGGGGATGACATACAAAAACTAAATGAACAAGAGAAAACCCTAAATTCCCCCTTCCATTTCTGCCACTGGTCTGGTCCAATTAGCTGGCTCCACCTGCTGGTTCACAGCCAAGGGACTGGAGCCACTGGAACTCAAAGGAAAAAGTAAACAAATAAAAAAAAAAATCATACTATCACAACATAAACTAAAATGCGCGCTATTTCAGAATTGTTGTGATGCTAAATTAAACCAATGTCTAACAAAAACATTGTCTGTAAATTAAATCCTGGTTAAATAAAATAAATCTAAGTGTTGGTGTGGTGCATTTTAATGTTGCCCATGTGTGGCTGTGGACACAGCTGTCACAGGCGGAGACTTCAATGTTCGTCTAAATCCGAAAATTAACTCATCAAATGGAAAATCTGATACCAAAACCATTAGTATAAGATTAAATACTTGTATGCGTGAAATGGGAATTGTAGATATTTGGAGAGAGAGAAATCTGATAAGCCATGACTACTCACCTCAACTCTCACTCAAAAGGTCTACTCGCAGATAGATTTTTTTTTTTTTTTTTTATGCTTAAACGTGATTATTTTAGGGTGGATAACTGTGAAATAGGACCCAGTACTATCTCAGACCACGGGCCTATTTATATATTGGTCCACCTAAAAGAGAAAAGGAAGACCACTCTCTGGAGATTGAATTTAAACATTCTGAACTTGGTTATCAAAGTTAAGTTGAAAAATGAAATCAGAACATACTTGGAAAATAATGACAGTGAAGATGTGACTCCACCTATTTTTTTGGGATGCACTAAAAGCTGTGTTAAGGGGTAAAATAATAGCCATTACCTCATATGAAAAAAAAATGGACAAAAACTGAAAAAATTGGAGGATTTGAAGAAACTACAGATAGAACATGCAGGATCCCCCAATGATGATGATAAATGTAAGATTAAAACATTAAAAAAGGAGAGCGATGACCTACACATTCAAGAATTGACAAAAAAGCTCATTTTCATAAAGCAACAGTATTATAAGGTAGCTGGAAAATCACTGAAACTTCTATCATATCGGCAACGGAAACAACAAGTGGAAAGGACAATTTATAAAATAAGAAATTTTGAAACAAATAAAATACAAACGAGTCCAGAGAAAATCAAAGTGTTTCCTAAAGTACTATAGGATATACCCAACCACAGTCAAGACACCCAGATTGATGATTTTCTGGCCCAGATAAATCTTCCAAAGATTACAGATGAACAAAATGAAAACTTAATATCTAAAATAACAGAAGAAGAAATCCAATCAAGAAGGGAAATTTCCAGGGACAGGCGGTTTCCCAATTGAATGGTACAAGTCAATGCAACAACTAGTTCCAACACGAAACAAATGTTTTATTGGATTTTACAAAAAAAGAACATCCCCCTACATAATATATAAGTATAACACAACCTACACAGTCACTCCCTAAACTGATGAGTCTTATAGAGGAATTTGTTTTTTCTCAGGCTACAAAATTAGTATTGAAAAAACTCAGATTTTTACGTATAACTATAAACCTCCCCAAATAATCAAGTCCATGTACAATTGGAAGTGTAATACCGAGTCTATTAGATGTCTAGGTGTCTTATTACCTAAGGACTTATCGAAAATGAATGACATTAATTACGGCCCATTACGCTCACTATTAAAGTCTGACATGCACAGGTGGAAAAAAGCCAGAATTAAATTTAAGACGTTGCAATTAAGAAAGGAAAAGGGTGGAATGGGTCTCCCCTGTTTAGAGGAATATTATCATGCAGCCCAACTGAGACCTTTAGTCTTCCTATGTTCATCATCATAAACTGCAACATGGAAGGAAATAGAAGGCACAACAATAAAGGGAATCCCAAAAACAGCTCTACTAAGTGATGACAAATTAGAAAAGGAATTGGCAATACCAGCAGATTCGATAATAGGCAGCTTTTTAAAATCCTGGCAAGAAATAGTCAAGATTTGTATCCAAAATCATGAGGGGGGGGGGGGGCAAAAGAAAGGTTTGACTACATATTATTCATACAAAGGGGTATTTCAAAGTTTTGAAGTCTTGTAGAAAGAACACAGACTTGGAAGAGATGATTTCCTCAGGTACCTGCAAGTGAGGCATCACTTTGACAAAAAAAAATCAAGCAGTTGTTAGAAAAGGATGACACACAGTTCATAGAGATTTATTTACTATTAATTAAGCCAAAATCTTGCTGTAAAATTATTTCCAAATTACATAAGGCCATACAGTTATCTAAACAAAAGGAAACAGAATATATAAAGCAGAAATGGGAAAAAGAAATAGGGGTGACGATCTCACAGGAGAGCTGGGGGAGAATGTGTCAGCGACCATAGTTCTCAAACTGGTCAAAAGCATGGCGAGGGTTCTGCTGGAAAAATACTGCAAGGTTTTTAAAAACATCCATTCAGATGAAATATCAAGGCAGTGGAAATGCCTGCTGGAGGCTTTGTGGGTTCAAAGAAGCTAATCATTTCCACAAATTTTGGGATTATCAAGTAATAAGACCATACTGGAGAGAAATCCATGAACATACAAAAAGTGTATTTAATACAGATTTTCCATTTAAATGTGAAATTCTATACTTGGGTGACCTGTGGTCAGAAATATGGTGTATGAAAGACAAAAAACTGTGAACTATTGGTCTTCTAGGGGCAAAGGAATTTATTTGCAAATGTCCCAGTTAAATATGAAGGATTTGTTCCAACAATGCTCCCTGCAACATTTCAAGACTTTGATAAATCTTAACCACATAAAAAAAAAAAGTTTTTCACATCGAACAAAGTCTTTCACATCTTCACTGGAGTTTAGTTCAACACTTTTTCCAAGGTAAAACTAAGAGTACTTGTGGTGGAGTAAATAAGTCAGTGTGCTTTGACACAAAAGTTCATGAGTTCAATCACAATGTGGGGCAATTAGAAAAAATGTCAGTTGTGCGTTCTTTTTTCAATTTCTTACACTTATGCAATTTCACTTAAATCATTCAGCATAGTTCAATAAATGGGCATTCACATTTGCTATTATTTCAATAATAGCTGTTTCTAGTTATTATTATTATTATTATTATTATTATTATTATTATTATTATTATTATATATTATTCCACCAATGTTTGCCGTGCTACTACTCCTGCACTGTTCAAGTCACTTCAATCATTCAGATCTTAAAGTGGAACTATTATGTGCATTTCAGGCTAATTTATTTTTATTTCTGAGACCAGAAGGGCTGGGATTGATGGAGTTATTGTCCCAAATGGCTTTATTTACTTCAGACCGACCCTCTCCGTAGGCTGTCAGATCAGCCTGCAGGCAAAACGAGTGGATTGAGACTCTTCCACATTAAGCCCCGCCTCCCGCCACTGCACTACATCGGGAGCGCGCACCGCACCTGCTTTCACCGTCATTGTAACGTCTCATAAACAGAAGGATTAGGCTCATATGAACTCAATAAAAAAACAAACTACAATGTCAACACATAGCATCCAGCCCTACATGTTGGAACCTGAATCAGAGCCTGAAAACGAAGTGGAAAACAGCAACCCACAGCAACGAATGCAGCAGGATGTCTCTCTTTGGTAAACTCACCAGCCATCGTTGGAAATAACTTTATCCCACGTTTATCCACCCGCCTGATGTATTTGTACATGCCCTTGTTAACCAGTAGAAGGTAACCAATCACCCAACCTTATCCCCCGGGACGTCACAAGGATTTCCACGTAGAAAAAACTCTCTAAAACCACGCGTTTTTCGTCGCCATGGAAACCAAACGGAGAGCGTGCTGGAACTCAAACTCAAACTCAAACATGTGTTTAGGTGATAAAAAACAGTGTTGTTCACATGTCTGATGAGGATTCAACACTGTAACACTGTAGAAAGCTCAGAAAACTCCACATACCCAACCATCATCATTTGAGTCAGTAAAAAGGCTGACCTGACAAGCGTTATCTTCATCAGGTGTCTCTCTTCTTAGAGAAATATTTCTGAATCTTCACATGGGTATACAAGAGGATGTGGCAAAATTTGACAGCAGTGTCTGACAATTTAACCAGAATGGCCTCTAACTTTGTGTAGGTAAAAGGAAAGAGGTTTCTACTCACCAGGGGCCTCATTTATCAAACAGTGCGTAGCAACGCTGACTCCAGGCGGCGTACGTACAAAAAGCAGGAAATGCGGCGCAAAAAAAAAACTTCACGATTTACAAAGCAGCACGTCCCACGCCTGTTTCCTCCATAAATCAGGATCAACACTAAGCTTGGTGCACGTGAGGGAACATCTGGCCACGCCCACATGTTGGCCATAAAAGGTCAGGCCGACGCCCTGATAAATATTAATCCATCTCATTTCCATGACGGTTCTGCAGGAAAAAAAGAGGAATTTTCTGGAAAATGAGGAAGAAATTCTAACAGATAAAGCTGTAAAATGTAAAAGTATTTTATCTGGTGGAGACGGGATGGACATCACCACCACCAGAAAGACAGAGGAGGTCAGCAGGGGACAGATGCTGTCAGCGTCTCATCAGACCACCGGACTTATCCAGAAAGGACAAATAAAGTGGTCAGACAATAAAATGTAGGGAGAAAGTGCATCTTGGTCCACAGGAGGAGGAAGGGGGGGCGCTGCCCACTCCCACAGATTAGAAGCTGGCGGGAAAATGAAGGAGTCCAGAGATACGCTGGAACAAAATGCTCCAGATGATGCTGGAAGTGCTTCATTCCTTTGGTTCAGATTATAAAATGAACGGACATAAACGAGACGTCTCTGACTCCAGTTTATTTACTGGGAACATACTGGTGTTCCTGTGTGTCCCAGCTGGGTTGCAGCGCTGCAGATGTGGTCGGAGAGGGGGGGGGCAGTGGTTCCACCTTGTCCCCCCAGCAGGCGTGTCCTGGCAGAGGAGGAGGTGCAGGAGACGGAGACATAAAGACAGAAATGAGACTAAACCTGTGAATAAATGAGAATTGTCCACCTCTGATGTGTTGCATCACTTCTAGACGTTTGGCAGCAGTTTGGTTCCAACATGATGGTTGGAGGTCGGAGACAACAGCGCTGGTCGCAGCTGAACGGGACACGTTACCATTTAGTAGCATGTTATGTAGCGTCTCCACTATCTGCACACATCTGCAGCTGTACAACACGTGTCCTCCTGGGCATGGAGGCACCTCCACCTGCCTCCATCTGCCCGATGGCCGCTACACCACGTCTGGCTGTGGAGAACATCGTTCTGTTCCTCTGCTCTGGGTTGGGAAAAGGAGCGGACCCGACCTGTCAGTCCCTTCCCTTTGGAAGGTGCCGGACTGGAGTCCAGAGTCTCCATGTTCCATGTCCACCAGCAGGGACAGATAAGCCACATTGGGGAGCATTTTATATCCAACCATCACTTCATGTTCTGTATCTGCAGGTGGAGGAAACACCTGAGCAGCCTGATGATGGGCTGTTGTCATGGCGACCGCCTCCTTTTACCTGCAGGTCTTCATGTAGAGCTTTATTAGTACGGCAGCTTCTGTACGACTTATTAACTGTGTGATGTGGCTTTTCTAACATGTAGAACTGCTTGGTTTCAGAACATTTTACTGCTGGACGTTTTACGTGCTGGAGGAACTTTTTCTCTTCTTCTGCAGATGCTGTTAATTCAATTCAATTTCAATTCAACTTTATTTATATAGCGTTAAATCACGGCAATGCCATCTCAAGACGCTTTACAGACAGAGGGGAAATCATAATGAAAGCCAATTCATAACAGCCTATATAAGGAAACCAACAGATTGAGTTGAGTCCAACTCAATCTCCCATCCTGAGCAAGCACACTGGCGACAGTGGGAAGGAAAAAACTCCCTTTTAACAGGAAGGAAACCTCCGGCAGAACCCGGCTCAGGACAGGCAGCCATCTGCCTCTGCTGTGTGGGGGGAAGAGGACAGAAAGACAACAGACAACAGGAACTGCTACTCCCGGCCAGGGAGACCTGCTGAGACAGGAGACATACATGTTAATGATGCTACACTGTTATGGGGGGGGGGGGGGGGGGGGGGGATAAAAGAGAGAGAGATAAATAGAAAGAAGCTCAGTGTATCAGGAAATGTCCCTCAGCAGTCTAAACCTACAGCAGCATAACTAAGGGATGCTAATCATCCCTAGCTATAGGACTTATCAAAAAGATAAGTCTTCAGCCTAGTCTTAAAGGTGGGGAGGGTGTCTGCTTCCCTAACACTAACTGGGAGCTTATTCCATAAGAGAGGGGCCTGATAACCAAAGGCTCTGCCTCCTGCTCGGCTCTTTGAGACTCTAGGAACCACAAGTAAGCCTGCAGTCTGCGAACGAAGTACTCTGCTTGGTATATAAGGAACTATGAGGTCTTTGATATATAGTGGTGCCTGGTTGTGGAGGGCTTTATATGTAAGGAGAAGGATTTTAAATTCTATTCTAGATTCAACAGGCAGCCAATGAAGAGAGGCTAAAACTGGAGAAATATGATCTCTCCTGCTGGTTCTGGTCAGGACTCTGGCTGCAGAATTCTGGATCAGCTGAAGGCTTTTCAGGGCATATTTAGGACAGCCCAGTAATAGAGAGTTACAGTAATCTAGTCTTGAAGTAACAAAAGCATGAACCAGTTTTTCTGCATCACTCTGAGACAGAATGTCCCTAATTTTGGCTTTATTACGTAAATGAAAGAAGGCTGTTTTAGTAACCAAAGGACAGGTCAGGGTCAAATATTACTCCAAGGTTTCTCACTGTAGCACTGGAAGCTAAAGTAATGCCATCCAGGTTCATTACAAAACCGGAAAATTTAGCTCTGAGTTTTTCAGATCCAACGAGAATTACTTCAGTCTTATCTGAGTTTAAGAGGAGAACATTTCTAGACATCCAAGTCTTTATGTCTATGAGACAATTTTAATGTACAACATTCTGCATAAAGGTTTATATTGGATTTTGAACAAATGTATCACATTTCACAACATTTCTTTGGTTTTATTTTCTGCCTTTGGTGTCGCCGTTTCCCGTTTCTCCAGATGTTGTCGTTCGCCGGGGTCAGAGTTGGCGTGGAGGTCGGGACGTTTTACCGGTCCAACTGGTCCAACGTCTGTAGGGGATTTGGCAGGATGTTCAGAATCCCACCTGATCACTAGATTAACATGGTTCCACAGGAGGTCAGTGCTGAACTTATTTCACCGTCAGTGTTTGCCACTTTCACCCATTTTGTGGAAGCAAAGGCAAGAAGTTTACTTACCAGAGGTGGACTCCTCTGAGCTCAAAGGCTCCATTTGAGTAACAGCGGCCTGGTTTTCAGAACCTGCAGGAATTGTTAATTAAGCCTGTAATTGGTGTCGTGTATACCTAATCATCATTTCATTAATTGATCATACTGAACATGTTGTTTCGCAATTATTTTGGTGGGTGCAGTTGGAAACACCGGCATAAATGACATTGGAATAAAAAATATAAAACTTAATAACCCATCCTGCTCTCCTCCCCTTCTTCATCAGATGCTGTGAAAGTACACAAGGACATGAAATGAAAACATGATCAGAGTGTTTTAACAACAACATCACATATTAGCTTTCACAATGATTAAAATAAAACACAGTCTTTACCGTGTACACCACGTAAAACCAGTGGTAGATAGTTCGATGAGTGCAAACGTCCTTTTTTCTGCCCGTGATGTCTCTTTCTTTTTTGTCCGACTCCCATTGTCACTTCCGGGTCATGTGACTCACGTAAACTTAACAACCCAACAGATTTTACCAAGTAAATTTAAAACTTACGACAATAACCTTATGAGGCAGAATGCAAGTATGTGATTATAAACATATATAAAAAAAAAACACTCTTACTACTGTTTCAACGTTGCCATGGAAACGCATAAACAACCACACAAGCGTCAGCTACAGGGTGTATTGTTCACATTCCCGAAGTTTGTTAATCAACTTCGCTTAAATAGTTTGACTTGATTAATTGTTAAAAAATCCAAAAACAAAACATGCCTGAGGTCATCTTGATTTTTATCAGCTTGAATGTCAGCCAGTCCTCCTGGGGATCTTCTTTCAATGTAAAAAGTGGCTTTCTTTTTAGGCCACATGACATCCTTTCTCCCGGTCCACCCAGTTCACAGGGACCATGCCCTTGGTCTCCCTACCCTCCTCCACCCAAACAGCCTTGGCATACATGACCTGAGAAAAACAGGATATACATTACTCAACACATTCCCAGTGCAATATCAAGAACTACACGGATTAAGTATCATCACTAGCTGAATCCTGATGGTTACTGGTTATTGGCATCAGGTTGATGCTGGTGGAGTTGAAACAAAATAATTAGAAGTGATGTTAGGGGACAAGATCAGAAAGCGCTACTGGAGTGTAAGCCCAGGCACAAACGTCATGACAGCGGTTCTCAACCTTATGGTGAAGCGTTGGCACCAAGTAAAACTGAAGGAATTTAAAAATGTGCCAGAGAAGACAGATGATGATGATGAAGGCAGACAATTAATAAAACTAGTTATATACAAAGAAAAAAAAACTTTTATCCTTGAGGTTCCAGACCGGTATCTGGAACGAAGGGGTATCAAGACATAACCACCTTGCGGTACAAATCAGCTTCTGCCAGTGTTCCATTTCTCATTCTTCCTGCTCGGGGATCTCTTGTGCACACTATGTTGATCAGTTTTGAGCTGCACGGTGTTTGAAATAGTGGTGATGTGTGGCACTGATGCAGAATGTCACACAATCATGTTCCATCTGCATTTTTTTGCATGACGAAGCTTTGCTTTCATCTCTCAACAGAAAGCAACTGTCCCTTTCCTTGACTGAGATGAATACTTTTTTCTGCCTTTTGCTTCATGTTCGATTTCAGACAAACGCCTGGTGACTTGTTCTAATGGACTTCTCCCACTCCTCACATGTTTTTTAATTTGTTGAAGATAGTTTTCAAATGGAAAACAGGAGATTTCATCTAATGAAGTTTTATAGTGCCTGACACCGTCATGAAGATGAATGAGTCCGTGTACGTTGTATACCGGAAAGGTCTGGCCATACAGGGCAGCACTGGACAAAGTGTTTTAATAAGCCCTGAGCATATTACAGGTACGCATTGCAATGCCTCTCATCTGACTCAAGCATCATTGACATTGCTACTGTCAGGCTCAAGAAATGTTTATACATGTCAGGGGACACCACATTCTTTAAAACCACAGGCCCTGTATACAACAAAACTGCCTCAGCTCAGTGGCTTTCCACCTGTCGAGATCATGCAACCCCCGGGGTTGACGAACGAATTCACTCGGCATCTTTCCTCTCAAAGCTATCGGCTTTTGGGATATTTCTTCCTTTTGCCTAAAAGATAAATGGCAAATCATGGGGCCAGGGGTCATGTAATTTAACATGCGCCTCACCACTCCCAAGATGACATGTAGTCTAATGAACTAACACACGGAATCCCAGCAGCAATGAGAGCACTGAGACTAGTTTGCTGGTTGGCATAGTCCATCCTAGAAAAGGCCTCATCATTTCTAGGGGTGCTTTCAAGGTCATTGAAAACCATTTTTTCAACTGGAGCACCTCTGACTGTACATCTTTCACAGCCCTCATATACATTTTACATAGGCCCTTGCTGGTGCATCACAGACCAGAGCTTTAACATGGACATTGTAGGTTTGGCCTTTATAAATTAACCCATTGTTTATGAGATGTTTGTTTTCTGTTAGAAAGTCTTTGAGCTAATCCTCAAGTGGACTCGGCTTATTCTGTCCACAAAATATTGCCACAATGAATGGATCTGAATGTTCAAGTTTTGCTAGTATAGGCCAGAATTGTACACCGCTACTCTTGAAGAGTGGAATGCCATCAATGTTAACAATGAGATTAACATCTTTGGCCTCAGCTTGACCTAAAAAGCGGCAAATCCCCTTCTCCAATCCATATTAAGCATATTGCCCTCCACATTTATCTTCCATTGTATTACGCTGTGGTGTAGCTAGAAGTGTCCCGGCATCAAGAGGCAATAGGTGTCCTTGCTTTCGGAGTATTAAGAGCAACTCATTAAGTGATTAAGTGTGGTTTTGTTATGCACAGCCCACTGTCTCGAGTCCTGTTCAAAGCTGATGCCCCCATGCCCCTCATCATATGGTTATTTCTGAGTCAGGAGACCAATATTCCTTGTCTGTGTCAAAATCGGACCAATCCAGAGGTTCAGGACCACTATCGCTGTTTGAAATACTTTGACTACTGGGCATGTGATCACCACTAGAACTACTAGTCTGAGGGACGTCTTCACAGTCACTTGTGTCTTCCCCAAGTAGATTGTCATCGTCTGAGTCGCGAAACAACTGCTCCATTTCTCGTTTACATTTGCGCCATGCTCTCAAGTAAACACAGGTGGTAATCCATGTCATTTTATCGATGTCAGAACTGATTCACAGTTGGAAAAAAAATACTAATAATGCATTTTCTCAAAAAATGAAAAGTGAAAAAATGTAAGAAAAAGAAAAATATAAAGCACACAAAGCAATACTTGCCGATGTTGCATTTTTACACTTTTATTCTCTTAAAATGATAGGATATAATTACCAGATATCAGCCATCAATTTATACACAAACATCAAACAGAATATAGAAACATTTTGATACTAAATATGCTAAAACTACAGGACCTAAAAAACAGGCTCCAACTGTAATAATTTATAGACGTATATATATATATATATACATACATACATATATATATATATATATATATATATATATATATATATATATATATATAAATATATATATATATATATATATATATATATACATATATATATATATATATATATATATATATATACACATCACATGCACACGTCCAGATGAGGTACAAATATGAACGTCAGATTAATGTCTAAAAGAGGTCCAGTAATGGCGTCTAAATCTTGGATCCATTGTGCACGTCGAATTAACATCTAGATTTGGTCTTCAGATGATCTCCAAATTCTGAACGTCCTTACGACGTCTAAGAAAAGTCCAATTTAGACGTCAAGTCTCCAACCTATTTTGCACGTCGTGCAGCGGTCTAGATGTGGTCTTCGATGGACCGACCCAATGCTGACATGATCTGCACGTCTCTCCGATGTCCGATGTTTGGTGGGAGTGTTGAAGCTTATCATGATGTGTAAATGTAGTAAAAGGGTTGAAAGTTGAACTTAAATGAGTGCAAGACAGTAACAGGAGACAGGAAGAGGACAGGTAGACTAATCTGAACACTGACAATCAACACAAAAATATCAGAGAAACAGATGTGGACACAATAAGAAGACTGGAAAAGGAACGGTAAACTGATCAGAACACAAATGGGAGATTAAAGGTCAATGGTCAGCTAGACTGTTGTCACTGAGGGCCTTGCTGCTTCTAAGTGGCCCGCACACCTGCATTTCTGACACGTCTGTAAATTTCTCCTACAGTGTTAATTAGATGCACACACAGTCCTGGTCCTGGTGAACCAGATCCACCGGTCAGTCCTGGTCCCGCTGAACCAGATCTACCGGTCAGTCCTGGTCCTGGTGAACCTGTCTGCTGCTTCTGACCCAGCCAACCATCAGATTCTCCTCTCCACTCTCTGAGCTCAGCATCTCTGGATCTGTCCTCTCGTGGTCCACGTCCTACCTCTCAGGAAGATCCTTCAGAGTATCCTGGTGAGGAGAAGTGTCCAGATCACATGAAAACAGGGGAGCCTCAGGGATCGGTGCTCGGCCCTCTTCTCTTTCCACCATACACCTTCTCACTCGGTGCAGTTAGAAGCTCTCATGGCTTCTCCTACCACTGCTATGCAGATGACACTCAGCTTTTCCTCTCCTTCCCACCAGACGACACAACGTCTCAATGAGAATATCAGCTTGTCTTGCTGATATCTCTGCATGGATGAAGGATCACCACCTTCAGCTCCATCCGTCCAAGACAGAGCTCATTGTCTGTCCAGCCAATCCTTCCTTACCTCTGCAGATACATGTGAAGCTCCACTCTGTCACACTTGTTCCTACGTCTGCTGCCTGGAATCTGGGTGTCATGGTGGATGACCAGTTGACCTTTAAGGTCCAAGTTGCCTCGGTTGCCCGTACCTGTCGATATGCTCTCTACAACATCAAGAGAATCAGACGTACCTGACAGAACACACGACTCAGCTTCTGGTTCAGGTTCTGGTCATCTCACACATCGATTACTGCAGTTCCCTACTGGCAGGTCTGCCTGCATGCTGGTTAAACCTCTGCAGATGATCCAGAACCAGCAGCACGACTGGTTTTCAACCAACCCAAACGAGCTCATGTCACTCCGCTGCTAATCGCTCTTCACTGGCTTCCGGTTGCAGCACGCATCGAATTCAAAGCTCTGCTTCTGGCTTACAAAACAATAACTCAAACTCAATAACCCTCCCGTCTACCTTCACTCCTTCATCCAGAGCTACACTCCCTCTCCACAGCTACGTTCCACCAGTGAAAGATGCCTCGTGTTACCACCACAACTTGGGACTAAATCACCAGCCAGACTCTTTTCCTCTGTTGTTCCACGATGGTGGAACGACCTGCTGTCCGCTCTGCAGAGTCCTGATCTGCTTTAAGCTGCAGACTCAGATGTTCAAGCAGCATTTCTGCTCTAAGTTTAGTTGTATTTGTCAGAGGTGGAGAACTTAAATATTTTGGGATTCATTCTTTGTATTTCAACATTTGTAATATTGCAGGGTGGGGAAAAAAAAGAAAAAATAATACCTGTAGTGCTGTGTCCAACTGGACTCCAGCAGTCCACCAGCATCTTCCTATGATGGTCCTACTGGTTTATTTTCTGCTTGTGTTGTTCTCACTCTCATATGTAAGTCGCTTTGGATAAAAGCATCTGCTAAAGGACTGTAGAATAGAATAGAATAGAATAGAATAGAATAGAATAGAATAGAATAGAATAGAATAGAATAGAATAGAATGAGCATGTGTAAATTTACTTACATGTGCTACAGTTACTTTATACTTGTGTGCAGATTCAAACATGCGCATAAGCTCCTCGTTTGTTACAACTTAGTATATGTAATGAAACTATACCCTCTGTCTATACTCTGGACAGATTGACTTCTGACCCGACAAAGCAAACAGAGAACTTATTTAGATTCAGGTCAACTTTATTGAAGTTAATATGTTTTCCATGGGGATCTAATAGTAAGAGTCCATGATGCGCCTCATGCTCATGAACCTCATGTGGCCCATGCCCATGCCCATGCCCATGCCCATGTTCATGAAGCTCCTGTACTCTCCAGGCCTGAAGTACATCATCCTGCCTCTGTAGTGGGGCTGCTCGTACATCAGCCAGTGGCCGTCCATCACGTGACAGGACATACAGTTGGACATGCGGTAACGGTCCATGATGTTGTCGCAGTCATCCATCAGCTCGTACATGTGGCCTCCGAAGTTCTCTCTCTCATAGATCCTCATCCTGTATGAGCCACGGTACTGAAACACACCAGAAGTCAGACATTTGTTCTGTTCAGAAAGTCACTTCCTGTTGGTCTCATGTGTGCTGTGATGTGATTGGTTGGTGGGTTACCATGGGGATCATACGGCAGGACCTGATGCAGTCGTTCATGCCAAACATGCTCATGTAGTCGGCATACTCTCCCCTCCTCATGAAGTACTGGTTGCCCATGAAGTTGGTGCGGTCGTAGACCATGAAGCAGCCCCTCTCCACCCTACAGGAGTGACACCTGCTCAGGTAGGAGGACATATCGGCGCAGTCGCTGCTGCACTCATAGGAACGACCCATGAAGTTCCTGTCCTCGTAGAAGACGACCTGACAAGTCAAACAGGCATCAGGAGAAAAGCAAAAATGGGCTTTTTGGTTATTCTGGGACTGTGATGGGGTAACCATGATGACCATCAGGCGCGACTTGTGTATCTGCTGCCTTTAGAAGGTAGTGTGTGACTGTGCCCTCTGGTGTGCAGTCACACAGCAAGAGGAACTCTCTTGTGTTCCTGTTGACAACATTTCAGCCTCTGGTTTGGGTTTGAGCTCATGGTTTAAAGTGAAATAGTGTTGAAGTAGTGCGGTGCTGTTGCTGGTTCTCACCCTGCTCATCATGTTCATGTTGCTGGAAGTCATGTTGCTAAACGGCTGGCCAGATGGTTGCTGTTGCTGCTGTGGTGATTGTCCTGAGAGTGTGTTACCTGTGGAACAGCTGCTGCTCTTTATAGTACCTGAGCAGCTGAAACCTTTTGTGCAAACAGCCTGAGCCAGCAACGTGTCATAAAAGAGATGCTCAGCATTCGGCATTTCTCTTAGAAACCACGGACAAAGAGCAACAGACAGCAGCTGTGTTTCTCCTTCAGGCCTCTGTTTGCGGTGGATGCCTCACTTTCTGGAACAAAAACCTGAAGACAATGATGTGCTGTGGCTGAAAACACACCACTACTAGTGATTATCTGAAACAGAAAAACTTTTATCTGATGGCAGATCATTCAGAAGTCAGCATGAAGCCGTTTTGTCCTGAAACTACAGGAAGAAATTCACATCTTAGAATAAAACTTTCTCCTCGATGAACACAGACCAGCCGACATGGGGTTAGGGGTAGTTTCTGGCTGCTGACAATTAAACTTTCTTTATTTTCTAAATGTTTCAAAGAATATGAAGATAATGAAATCAAACTTTACAAAAAAAACAGCAAAGTGGAATTCTGGTAGGTTAGTTGGTTTTGTTAAATTCTCAGTAAAACTAATCTTACACTTCTACTCATGTCCGTTTCCATGGGGATCCTTTGGGATGTTTAGATGCATCTTCTGGCTGGCATTAACTGTATTTTTTTTGTTATTTCTCAGATCAAGTTTCAATCCTGCTTCACTGTTTTCATTTAGTGGTTTTTAAGTTTTCCATGTTTTCTGAAGCTTGCCTCTGCTTGTTTCCTCAGTTCTACCATAAAACCTTTCTATTTAAACCTCCGTAAGTGGGAATGGATTTTAAACTAAAACAAAAAAGAGCTAAAAATAAAGTTAAAACATAAAACAACAGTGATATGTTTACTTGTGTGTCTTTTAAAATCTGTTTTGTTTTTTTTTATTTGTATCAGATTAATCTATTTCCTGACAGACTGATGTTATTTCTAACCGAATATTCAGATAAATTCTGACTGATTATTCCAAGTTCTGAGTAATTGATCTGATTTCTTACAAATGATTCTAAATTTTTCACAGAATAATCTGTTTTGATAGATTGTTCTCACTTCTGACAGATGTATGCTTTCTGAAAGATTTTTCTGTTTTCTGACCAATTTTTCGAATTTCTGATTGAGTGATCTCTTTATTGATCTTTTTTCTGACATATTGATCTAATTTTGGACAGTTTGGTCTTAATTCTGGCAGTTTATTTTAATGATTGACAGACTGATCTGTCTTTTGAAAGATTATTCTATCTTCTGATTGATTGATCTGATTTCGTACAGATTGATCTGTGGTCTGACAGGTTGATATAATTTCTGACAGGTTATTTTACTTTCTGACAGATTGGTCTGTTTTCTGTAAAGTTACTAACATTTGATAACATTTTCTAGATTGTCCTGGACAGTGTAACCCCACCTAACACCAGAAGTTTTCAACTTCAAGAATTTTTAAAAGCAGCTGAAGTGTGTGAAGAGTTTTAGTCTGGCTTTAAACTTCTTCACAGCACTCAAACTGCGCTTTTAAAAGTTTTAATGATCTTCTACTGAGTGTTAATTCCAGTAATTGTGCCATTTTGGTTCTTCTGAACTTCACGGCAGCATTTGATACTGTTGACCATGCGATCCTTTTACAGCACCTTGAGCATTGTGTTAGACTAACAGGCACAGTTCTTGAACCGGTTTCAATCATTTCTCACAGATAGATCGTTTTCTGTCCAAATGGAGAAGTTTTCCTCCTCAGTGGCCCCTCTGACCTGTGGTGTCCCCCAGGGGTCAGTTTTGGGTCCACTTTTGTTTTCCCTTTATACGATAACCCTTTCATTGCTTTGCTGATAATCTGCAGGTTTACCTACCATTAAAAAGTCCTTCCAGTGATTCTCTTCAGGCTCTGCTAAACTGCATGACAGACACAAAACATGGATGGACTTTAATTTCTTTATTAAAGTAAAACAGAGGTGGTCCTGTTTGGTCGCCCTGAGACTGTTCAAGTCCTTGGTAATGACCTCGGGCTACTTGCACCTTACAACAGAGCTCATGCCAGGAATCTTGGTGTGATTATAGACAACACCTTTAAGACGGACAAGCAGGTCAGCATGGTGGTCAAGTATAGCTTTTTCCAGCTAAGACCATACCGGATTGATTTTAAGATTCTTTTATTTGTTTTTAAGTGTTTGAATGGGCCCCAGATTATCTGTCTGAACTTATCGAAGCACATTGGCCCTGTAAAGTCAGCCAGCAGGATGGTCTTGAAGATTCCACACTCAAACTTAAGAACAAGAGGAGACAGAGCCTTCGCAGTTGCGGCTCCTAAACTCTGGAACGTGCAGTCTGCCGACAGTCTGTAGACTTTTAAATCTAGGCCGAAAACACATTTATTTGCTTTGACCTTGACTGATCATGATCAGAGGATTGGACTTTATAAGTGTGTTTGTCCTTGTATTTTAGTGTTTTTAATTGTTGTTTTTACTTTCTCTATTTTTATTGATTATGTAAAGCACTTTGGATGCTGTGGGTGTGGAAATGTGCTAAACAGCTCAAAGCCATGTCCGAGTCCCAGCTAAGTGATGAGTGTAACGAAGGACTCCTCAAGACGGATAAACGTTTGAACAAGTTTATTCACCAAACAGGAGAATGAGGATAACCTCACCAAGCTGATGGTGAAGCGGCTCAACGGATAATGCGTGAGACAAGCAAGGGTCAAAACCAGGGAGTCAAGCCATGGAGAATCCAGAGACCAGCAGGGATCAGAACCGGGAAATCGAGTCACGGAGAATCCAGAGACTAATCAAATCACATCAAATCAAACTTTATTTCTTGAGCACTTTTTATGCCACGGGCAACATGAGATAAAACCAAGTCATCAGGATTAAAACAAACAGTAGATAACAAGACATTTAAAAACTATAAAGATGCAAGCTCTTTCTCTCTCTCTCTCTCACACACACACACACACACACACACACACACACACACACACACAAGGACAGAGAGCAAACACCCCACATTCCCCAAAAAAACATCATTCCCTGCATACTGTCTCTTTAACTGAACACAGGTTAATAAAACAAATAAAACATTAACTAAGTGATAAAAATTCTGACTTGGTGCTGATGTGAGGAAATGATACCTAGGGATCCATCCACACCAGGAGCCGGTCACCGCATGCTCATAGGGGCTGTTGCCATGGCAACCGCACAACTCCCAGGCAGCCGAGGGCCCACCCCGCAGCCGTGAAGCTGCAGTGCTGGAAGCTAAAAAGGTCTTGAGCCTCTTCTTAAAAACATCAACAGTCTCGGCGGCCCTGAGGCTCTCTGGCAGGCTGGTCCACAGTCCAGGACCAGAACAATGGAAAGAGGTCTCACCGTATGTCTTAGTTCTGACTTTAGGAACCACTAAAAGGCCAGAACCAGAGGACCTCAGGGTCCGCGAAGGCTCATAATTAAAAAGAAGGACAGATAAATAAGAAGGTCCAGGGTCATTAAGGCATTTATAAACAGGTAAAAGAATCTTAAAATCCATCCTGAAACGCACAGGAAGCCGATGCAGCGATTTTAAAACTGGTGTAACGTCAGAACTCTGGTCCTTGTCAGAACTCGTGCCGCTGAGTTCTGTAGTAATTGTAGGCTGGAAAGAGACTTTTTAGGAAGACCAGAGAGCAGGACGTTACAGTAATCTAATCTACTGGAAATAAAAGCATCAGCACCTCTGTGCGGACTCTGGCTATGTTTTTAGATTAAAAACCTGTTTTTGTTACACTTTTTTTTTTTTTAACCTGTCCTGTCCAGCATCTCAGCAGACAGAACAACAATCTGCGTGTCGTATTTTTGCCAGACAGATTTGCTCTGTCAAGGGAGACATCTCATGTAAATAGCTGCCCTTGATAATCTGAATATTTTTATTAGTATGATAATTATTTTATTTTATTTATTTATTCATTTTTTTCCTTTTTTCATTTTGCAATCATCGTCAGTCTTGATATGGCCGAGCTGGACCTGGCAGGTAAAGAGGAAAAAAAGAGGAAATGAAAGGAGGAAAAAGAGAGAGAGAAAAGAAAGGCGTGTCTAAGCTGCTAAAGTTACAGTATTTGCAAAACAATATAAAGTACTGAAAAAATACAAGACATAAGTAGGATAGTGACAATATTCAAAAACAGACAAAAAAATGAAAGATAAAAGTAAAAAAAGAAAATGAATGAATAAAATAACAATTCCAATACCAACCGTTATTAAACATACCTACAGAGAGTCATCAGCAACATTTAGTAGGAAGCAGATGGGAAGATGAGCGCATGTGGGCGTGCACGTGTGACTGTTCAACCTGTGATCATGCAATCAAAGATCAGCTGAGTGCTTGTAGGGGAGCACGACCACGACCCGAGGTGTAGGGGAGGAAGCCAAGGCCCCCAGGGCCCGGCAAGCCCACCGCGCACAGAGCCCGGGCAGGCAAAGCAGAGAGAGCCTCCGTCCCCCGAGCCCAGAGCAGTGGAAGCCTCCAGGCAGGCGCCACCCGGCGCCACGAGGCAGGGGCACCGGGTAGCACAGGGCGACGGCACGCCGGCCCGGCGTGCGCCGGGTGCCCCTGCCTCGTGGCGCCTGCCTGGGGGCTTCCACTGCTCTGAGCCGGCAGCCCACAGGCCCCAGGACCACCCGTTCCCCCCGGCAGAGCCCCGGCCAAGACCCAGCGGGCCCTGCCCACCCAGAGCAAAACCATCGCGGGCCGGCGCCACCACGATACCAGGGGCGGGATCCCCAAGCACAAGGACACGTCCGTAGACCCTCCCCCCAACAACCCCTCCCCACAACCCTCCCGCTGCTTCCTACCCCCCCTCTCCAGCACCCTCCCCATCCCTCTCCCTCCCAAGCCCTACCTCCCTACATTTGGGAAAAAACCAGGTGAAGACGGCATCAACCCAGTTGGAAAGAAGGACTATTGCAACTTTAAGAGGCTCAGCATCAATGCAGGCTGTAAGTTTTGCTTTTGCAATAAAGTTCTGCTTTGTCGTGACAGACGTGATTAAACTGATGCAGATAATGCAAACGCTAACGGGACGAGTCTGAAGGTTTAACTTCCTTCCAAACGGCGACCAGAAATGAGCCCCAGGTTTTTTTTCTTATATCTATCCTATGCTCTGCCATGTTAAAGGTTGTAAATGACTTCTCTATTTATTATTTTTCTACCACACAGAAAGTACAGTATTTATGATGGATGTAGCTTTGCTCTCCCCACCATGACATGCAGTTGTAATAATCATGATGATCATTTAACAAGGTGACCATCATGTAGTCTGATATTGCCACCTGTTGGATATCGGCAAGGAGGATATTTTATTTCCATCGTATTTATTCACCGATTCAGAATGCAAACTTTTTATTTCTGACATCTTCACGTCATGTTTGTAAAACGGGAGCTGTGCAGGATTAATATCTGCAGCTGCAGCCTCTGTGGATGTGGAGGTCTGACTCCTGGTATGATGGATCTGAAAGATATGTTTTATTTTATCTACATGCAGTGAAGACACAGAGGTTAGGGAAAATTGTCTCTGTGTATAACTGTGTGAAATAAAATGAGTGTTTTTAATATTCTATGTTAATATTTCAGTGTATGAAAACCTGTTTTATTTAATAAGCTTTAAAAAAAAAAAAAAAGTATGCAAAGCACTTTGTGTTGCCTTTGGCATGAAAATGCTTTATAAAGTTTGATTTGATCTATTTGTATTACAATATTTGATTACTCTTAAACTGCAGCTATTTACACCTACATACTATTTATGTGATGATCTGATGTTTTTATAACTTGTATTTGCAGATTTTAGTCCAGCACATCTCACGCCACGCGCAGCACCAGCGGTCTACTGATGTCTAAAAGTTGATGTTGGAGCAGACTGACCCTACAATGCAGGCAACAACTGGAACACAGCTGTCATCAAGGACTTTCCACCCTCTCTTCAGAAATACAGGTTTGTCGTTTGTTTAATTAATTTTACATACAGAAAATGATAATAAATCAAACACATATACATTCTTAATGGAAGCTAAGAGGCACTTTTATTGCTTGTTCTGAAGTCAGTATCTGGTTCTGTGCAGAAAAGGAACCCAGACGACAGCAGTGAAGATGAGATCTCAGCTCAGTCTGGAGGAAGATGATGATGAAGAGTGCTGTGGAGGCTTGGTCAATCGGCTCCAGAACAACGAGAGTCCACATAAAACCCAGAAAACTAAGCTACTGTTAATAGAATCAATAACTAAGAGTGAAAATGATCATTTTTATTTTATTACATTGAAAATGAGCATTGATTTTATTTCTCCACACTAATAAAGATATTGTGTTTTAAAGAGCTGTATTTTTTTTTACTTCAGCTTTACATTTTACGTTCAGAAGTCAGATGCATAAATGTGTATATAGTAAAGTTTTGTATTTACTTTAAGTCTATTGCTATTGTCCTAAGTGACTGCAGCAAATTTACTATTTGTTATATGTAATATGAAATGGCAAGAACATATATAATCACCTTTTACAGTTATTTGCCATTTGATTAGCTTTATTTTTTTATTTTTGGGCATTGAAGAGAAACTTGCCTCTAATTCCCTCCAACAGGTAAATGTATACAATCCTGCTTATAAATATTTCCTGCATTTTGTAATGAAAAAGCATTGAAGCAGACTGGTTCCACGCCAGCATGTTGGGTCAGACACGGAGGAGTTTGGACCTGCTTTATCCTTCTGAGCACCTAAGGAAATGAAAAGAGAAATTTTATTTTCTAAGCACAGTAATAATATCTTGCTGTCTATTTCTGTTGGCATGTGCAGCTTAACAAACAATTAGACCAACATAATAGATGGTAAGTGATGCTGGAATATATAAAACATGAGTCTACATTAGTCAGCAGGAAGCCTGATCAATGATACAAGATATCTGACTTCATGTTATTTATCTGTACAGTAACACAGCAGCCCACATCAGTGGCTGCATCAACCAGAGATCTGTCATGTTGACATAACGACATTTTTCACACTCCTGGCTAAAACGGGAAATCTAAATAAGATAATTAATTTAGAAAAACGTGACGGTAAATAAAACCTCAATAAAAAGCGCAGCTTCGTGACAATTAAAATGTGTGTGCTTATCTGGGTGCAGACCGGCCGGCAGCTGGACACTGAACGTACCGACCGGTTCAGTCAACATCCGTTTAATTTTTTACATCTGTAACTTCAGATTGTGTTAAAAAGTACATTTATTGTTAAAAAAACGGTCCAACATGGAATAAAACTGAGACGTATTAACATGAACGACATGCCTCGTTGTCAACATGCTATCTGAACAGGCAAGGCGAGCAGACATTAAAAATGACGACTTTACCATTCGGAGAAAGTTTGTTGTAAACGTGCTCCTTTCACCATCTCGGTATCTTCTCTCTCAGGATCAGAGTCCGGTTCAGACATCAATGCTGAATTCAGAAAGCTGCTGCTGTCGGGTTAGCTGCTATCACTAGCCGCTAATGTTTTTAGGCAAGGCAAGGCAAGTTTATTTGTATAGCACCTTTCATGTACAAGACAATTCAAAGTGCTTTACATGAAACATTAAAAGCATTACAGAAAAAAGCATAAAAGAAAATACAAATAAAATCATAATAAAATCATAAATTATATTCAAATAATTAAAAGCACAATTAAGTAAAAGTTACTGTGCAGATGTCATGCATAGACACATGAGAAAGGAAATGTTTTTAACCTGGATTTAAAAGTTTCTACATTTGGTGAGAGTTTAATTTCCACTGGCAGATTATTCCACGTGTTTGCAGCGTAACAGCTAAATGCCACTTCTCCGTGTTTAGTCTGGACTCTGGTCTGGACTCGTCGACCAGCGTCTTTGGATTGTAGAGCTCTACTTGGTTTATATTCTCTGAACATATCACAGATGTATTCTGGTCCTAAACCATTCTGGGATTTGTAAACAATCAGCAGGGTTTTGAAATCTATCCTGTGATTGACTGGAAGCCAATGTAATGATTTTAAACCTGGTGGGATGTGTTCAGACCTCTTAGTTCTAGTTAAAGCTCTAGCAGCAGCATTCTGGATGAGTTGCAGATGTTTAATACTCTTTTTAGGAAGTCCTGTTAAATAACTGTTCCAGTAATCCAGTCTGCTGGAGATGAATGCATGGATGAGTTTCTCCTGATATTTCTGGGAGACTAAACTTTTAATTCTGTTGATGTTTCTCAGTTGGTAAAAAGCTGTCTCAGTGATTTTTTTAGCATGGAGGCTACTGGCCTCGCCCCCCTTCCGACTCCGGACTTCCAGCGATCAATCAGCGAGCAGCTCATTAACATTATTTTAATCCATATCCAGAAGAGAGAATCTTGCATGTATTCTCGCGAGAAAAGTTTTATTATGAATAAAGTGTCAGAAAAAGCACTTTAAATTTTTTTTTGTTTAAACAGTTATATAAAAATCGTTAGAGGACAGTGGGCACATGAAAAGACCAGGTTATGACTGTCATGTTTGCCGGAACCAGACCCAAAAAATGCCAGACAGAGACACAACCACAGAAGGTTCACCGAAGCAATTAATTCTTTTAATTGCTCAAAAAAAAAAAAAATGAGCAACTCCACAAAAACACTGTGGAAAACCAATAAAGTTTAACACAGGAGCAATGCAGGCAGCAGTCCTGGGCAGTCACACACACCCAAGAGCTGTGCACCACTGACGACCATCTGGCAAAGGCTGAGAGGGCAACCCTCCTTAAGTACTGGGGGGAGTGATGATGAAAAGCAGGTGTGCTACGCGCCCAGGGCTGCTGCACAGCCTAAAACAAAGAGGGGAAAAAAGGAAAAACAAATGACCACAGGAGCAAATACACAAACCATAAAGACCAAAACTCTGACAATGACCCCTTTAAGTTGTTCCTTTAAAATGTCATGATGGATTTTTAATTTTGTTTTCTTCCATTTCCTCTCTGCTCTCCTGCAGCTTCTCTTTAACTCTTTTATTTCCCAGTTTCTTCATGGTGTCCTGAATTATTTCTTAATATTTTTGTTTTAACTGGAGCTGCTGAGTTAATTGCCGACTTTAATTTGTTGTTAAAATGGTCGACGATAAAATCCCATGATGCACGAAAAATCTGAGCAGGAGTTCCAGATAAAATATTAATAAAATTTGCAGCCACTTCAGAAGTAATATATCGCCTCCTCACAGTCCTCACTGAAGCGTCCTGTTTTATAGAGCTGGTAAAGTTATAAAACACACAGTAGTGGTCTGACACAGCCAGGTCAACAACAGAGGACACATCAGTGGTAAGGCCATAAGTTATGACCAAGTCCAAGGTGTGTCCTCTGTTGTTGGTAGGCTGTGTAACATACTGTTTAAAACCCTTCATCTTCATCTTCATCTTCTGCCGCTTATCCGGGGTCGGGTCGCGGGGGCAGCAGCCTAAGCAGGGAAGCCCAGACTTCCCTCTCCCCAGCCACATTTACCAGCTTTGTGGGGGGGATCCCGAGGCGTTCCCAGGCCAGCCGAGAGATGTAATCCCTCCAGCGTGTCCTGGGTCTTCCCCGGGGTCTCCTCCCAGAGGGACGTGCCTGGAACACCTCACCAGGGAGGTCCAGGAGGCATCCTGACCAGATGCCCGAGCCACCTCAACTGGTTCCTCTCGATGCGGAGGAGCAGCGGCTCTACTCTGATCTCCTCCCGGATGACCGAGCTCCTCACCCTATCTCTAAGGGAGAGCCCGGCCACCCTGCGGAGGAAACTTATTTCAGCCGCCTGTATACGAGATCTCCTTCTTTCGGTCACGACCCACAGCTCATGACCATAGGTGAGGGTAGGAATGTAGATCGACTGGTAAATCGAGAGCTTCGCCTTCTGGCTCAGCTCCTTCTTCACCACGACAGACCGGCGCAGAGTCCGCATTACTGCAGACGCCGCACCGATCTGTCTGTCGATCTCGCGCTCCATCCTTCCCTCACTCGTGAACAAGACCCCGAGATATTTAAACTCCTCCACTTGAGGCAGGACCTGACTCCCGACCCGGAGAGGGAAATCCACCCTATTCCGGCTGAGGACCATGGTCTCAGATTTGGAGGTGCTGATTCTCATCCAACCCCGGGGCCTTGCCGCCAAGGAGCTTTTTGACCACCTCAGCGACTTCAGCCCCAGAGATAGGAGAGTCCACCCCTGAGTCCACCGGGGTAAACCCCAACGTGCAGGCACCAAGCTGGGGGCTGATGAGAATGCCCACACCTGCTCGGCGCCTCTCACCATGAGCAACTCCAGAGTGGAAGAAGGTCCAGCCCCTCTCGAGGGTACTGGTTCCAGAGCCCAAGCCATGCGTCGAGGTGAGTCCAACTATATCTAGCCGGAACCGCTCAACCTCGCGCACAAGCTCAGGCTCCTTCCCCACCAGAGAGGTGACATTCCACGTCCCTAGAGCCAGCTTCTGCAGCCGGGGATCGGACCGCCAGGGTCCCCACCCCTTGCTGCCGCCCAGCTCACACTGCACCCGACCCCTACGGCTCCTCCTGCAGATGGTGAGCCCACGGGAGGTGGCATGTAACCCTTTCGGGCTGAGCCCGACCGGGCCCCATGGGTAAAGGCCCGGCCACCAGACACTCGCTCTCGTACCCCACCTCCAGGCCTGGCTCCAGAGGGGGTCCCGGTAACCCGCGTCCGGGCAAGGGAACATTCATGCCCAGGTTGGTCGTCATCATAGAGGTCTATGAGCCGTGCTTGGTCTGGTCCCTCCCCTAGACACCTGTTTGCCATGGGTGACCCTACCAGGGGCATAAAGCCCCTGATAGCATAGCTGCTAGGATCTTCGGGACGCACAAACCCCTCCACCACGATAAGGTGACGGCTCAGGGAGGGGCTTTACAAACATTATGTATGATAAAACTTTATTATCATCATGTATAATAAAACTTTACTATTATCACGTATGACAAAACTTTACTTGTTGTTATCGGGACACCACCTAGACAACCAGCGGTTGAAGGATGACATGCGGCTAAACATGTCATCGCTGATTAAATTTGGCAAGGGACCAGAGAAAACTACGGAGTCCGACATGCTCTTGGCAAAGTTACACACCGAAGCAACATTAATTTTAGTGACCTCCGATTGGCGTAACCGGGTGTCGTTACCGCCGACGTGAATTACAATCTTACGGTATTTACGTTTAGCCTTAGTCAGCAGTTTCAGATACGATTCGACGTCGCCCGCTCTGGCCCCAGGAATGCATCTGACTATGGTCCCCGGTGTCTCTAGAGCCACGTTTCTGACTATGGAACTACCTATAATCAGGGTTTCTGCCTCAGCGAGTGTGTCGCCGAGCGGGGAAAATCTGTTAGAAACGTGAACAGGTCGGTGGTGGCCAGTGGGTTTTGGTTTGGGGCTACGCTTCCGCCTGACCGTCGTCCAGCCCGCCTCGGCTCCCGGCTGCGCGGGAACTGCTGAGGGACCGCTAGGTGGGCTAGCTGCCCTGGCTGGTAGCTCCGCACTGGCTAATGGGGGCTTGCTGACTAACTGCTTCCCTAACTGAGTGCGGAGCTGGGCTTCTAACTCACAGAGCCTCGCCTCCAAAGCTGCCAAGCTGCTACACTTAATACACCTACCGTTATCACTAAAGGAGGCGGAGGAGTAGCTAAACATCAGACACACCGAGCAAGAAAAGGCAGGGGACCGGGGTGTGGGAAGAGAGCTAGCAGCCATGCTAAAACCGAGTGTTTGAGCTGTTTAAGTCAGTAAACAGAAAGCCAAAGATCCCAAAAATAAATGCAATATATAGAACAGTGGTTTGGGAAGATATTGTGCCCTAAAGTGAGTGGTTGGTTAACAATAGACAGAAGTTAGAAAGAAGTTAAAGGAGCCAACGGCTCGTAGCAATCTGCAGTGATAATAGCTAGGGAAACAGGAAATGACACAATACGTTACCGCAACGTCAGCGCGTCCAATGTTAGAGCTCAATGTTAGAGAGCAGACATTAAAAGTGAGGACTTTACCATTCAGAGACAGTTTGTTGTAAACGTGCTCCTTCCACCATCTCGGCATCTTCTCTCTCAGGCTCAGAGTCCGGTTCAGACATCAATGCTGAATTCAGAAAGCTGCTGCTGTTAAACATTAGCGGCTGTTCCTAGCCGCTAATGTTTTTAGCATGGAGATTACTGGCCTCGCCCCCCTTCCGACTCCGGACTTCCAGCGATCAATCAGCGAGCACCTCATTAACATTATTTTATTTCATATCCAGGTTGGTGAAAATCTCACATGAATTCTCGCGAGAAAATGTTTATTATGAATAAAGTGTCAGAAAAAGCACTTTTTTTTTTTTTTTTTTTTGTTTAATAAGTTTTTAAACAGTGATTCAAAAACCATTAGAGGACAGTGGGCACATGAAAAGACCAGGTTATGACACCTTTAAGACAATAGAAGATGATCTCACTCGCTGGAAGTCACTCCCCATTTCACTTTTGGGGAGAGTTGCTACGATAAAAATGATGGTTCTACCCAAAATCAACTACCTGTTCTCCATGATTCCTATGAAACCTCCCTCCACCTGGTTCAAATCACTAGAATCATAAACTTCCCAATTTCTCTGGAAGAATAAACCACCCCGGATTAGTTTAAAAACCTTACAAAAACCTAAAGATCAGGGAGGCTTAGACTTGCCTAACTTTCAACATTATTTCTTAGCAAATAGGCTGCAATATATCTTAAAATGGCTTAAACCGAGTCCATTAGATGAACCATGGATAGACTTAGAACAAACATTCTGTGACAATGTGGAAATCTCAGGAAACAACAGAAAGTGGCAATTTACAAAAATTGATGAACAATAGATGGAGAAACTTGGACTTTTGTGATATATGGTTGTTGTTTCACCCTAAAATCAAAGAGTATGTTTTCTTTTCTTCAGTTCACCATTCATACTCCAGGCTAGATTATTTCCTGATTAGCAGTTCTTTGGTAAGCAAGATTTCAGAAACCCAGATCGACCCCATTACAGTTAGCGATCATAACCAGCTTCCTTCATTCTGAGGAACACTAGAATTACACTGCCTCCTAAAAGCTGGAGGTTTAATGCAGCACTGCTTAAAGATTCTGACTTTATTAGCTATTTCAGCAAAGAATGGGCTTTATTTTTAGAAAATAATGAGAAAACCAGGAGTTTCAGCAAGTGTGCTGTAATGCGAAGCAAAATTATCTCTTTTGCATCACATAAAAAAAAAAGAAGAAAAACTCCAAAACATTAGAATTAGAACTAAGAAAATAATCATGAGACGAAGCTTATAGTGCTTCACCAAATGAAAAATAATTAATCAGATAAGGAAAGCTAAACTGCTGCATGGTGCTGCGGCTGCACGGTGGCACAGTGGTTAGCACTGTGGCCTCACAGCAAGACGGTCACTGGTTCAATCCTTGGCGGGGGCACTTCTGTGGGGAGTTTGCATGTTCTCCTTGTGTATGCGTGGGTTCTCTCCAGGTACTCCAGCTTCCTCCCACCGTCCAAAGACATGCACGTTAGGTTAATTGGTTACTCTAAATTCCCCCTAGGAGTGAGTGTGAGTCATGGTTATTCATCTCTGTGTGGCCCTGTGATGGACTGGCAAGCTGTCCAGGGTGTACCCTGCCTGTCACCCAAAGCCAGCTGGGATAGGCTCCAGCTTCCCTGCAACCCTGAATTGGATTAAGCAGTTCAGAAAATGAATGGAAAGCTAAACTTGAATTAAATAAAATAATCAATAAGAGAGCAGAGTTTCTGGTGCAAAGATTACGCTGCAAAGGTTTGAACACAGTAATAAATCTGGAAAATTCTTAGCTAATCAATAAAAAATGAATCCACAATATCATCTGTTAAAGATCCAGCAGGTAATATCTTACATGACCCTGACACAATAAATAGCATTTTTAGAGACTTCTATAAAAATCTGTATACATCCCGATTAGATCCATCAGATAATGACATAAATCAGTTTCTTAATAATATAGACCTCCCAGGACTACAGCAGGAAGACGTTATAGCCTTAGATTCCCCCCTTACAGCAGAGGAGCTACATGAAGCACTCAAACATATGCCATGTAAAAAAGCCCCAGGACCGGATGGCTTCCCAGCAGAGTTCTATCAGGTATTCTGGACAACACTGGCCCCTACGTTTTTCTAAATGATGACACAAATAAAGGAAAACGGCTACTTACCCCAAAACATGAATTCTGCCAGCATCATTGTACTGTTAAAACCAGGCAAAGACTCCACACTTCCATCTAGCTACAGACCCATATCACTGATAAATGCAGACCTTAAAATAATCTGCAAAGCTTTAGCTGCAAGGTTAGAGAAAGTAACTCCACTCATTATACACCCTGATCAGACAGGCTTTATAAAAGGCAGATATTCCTCTGTTAACATGCGCAGGCTAATCAATATAATAGATTACTCTACCATCAATAACCTGGAAACAACTATAGTTTCTCTGGATGCAGAGAAGGCTTTTGATAGAGTAAATTGGAAATTTTTATGAGCTACTTTAAGTAGATTTGGCTTTGGACCTTCCTTTCTTGACTGGATCAAAATCTTCTACAGCTCCCCTAATGCGAGAGTCAGGACGAACGATCAAACCTCTCCAAGTTTTAATCTTCAAAGGTTGTCCACTCTCTCCCTCACTTTTTGCTGTATTTATTGAACCACTAGCTGCTGCAATTCGACAGAATCAAATTATAAAGGGCATCCAGTCCAAAAATATAATTCATAAAATAAGCCTTTATGCCGATGATATTTTACTATTCCTCCAAAACTCACAAACATCATTATCTGAAACAATCTCACTAATTAATAAATTCTCATCACTATCTGACTACTCTATTAATTGGTCTAAGAGCACAGTCCTACCAATTAACTGTAGGTTTCAAAATCCATCCAACATTAATTTACAATCAGGTAACATTAGATACTTAGGCATAAATATTCCCCCCAGGCTCTCAGAACTGATAAAATGTAATTACACTAACCTTCTGAAGACAATAGAAGATGATCTCACTCGCTGGAAGTCACTCCCCATTTCACTTTTGGGGAGAGTTGCTACGATAAAAATGATGGTTCTACCCAAAATCAACTACCTGTTCTCCATGATTCCTATGAAACCTCCCTCCACCTGGTTCAAATCACTAGAATCATACACTTCCCAATTTCTCTGGAAGAATAAACCACCCCGGATTAGTTTAAAAACCTTACAAAAACCTAAAGATCAGGGAGGCTTAGACTTGCCTAACTTTCAACATTATTTCTTAGCCAATAGGCTGCAATATATCTTAAAATGGCTTAAACCGAGTCCATTAGATGAACCATGGATAGACTTAGAACAAACATTCTGTGACAATGTGGAAATCTCTAATCTTCCATTCTTCAGCTTCAGTGTAAAAAAGTTAAAGTGCTTCAAAAGCGTCAACATCAGCACCTCTCTGACAGCTTGGTGGGAATTTCTTAAAAAAACCAATTCATCAATAATCCCATGTAAACTCACACCTATCTGGAACAACCCTGACATTCTTCTAAACAAAAATATGATCAACTTTAAACAATGGATTAATAAAGGAATTAATTATTTAGAGCATATTATCACAACAGAAGAATTTAATCTTTTGACACTCTATCATCACAATATGGAATTAATAGTAGCAGATTTCTAGAATATCAGCAACTCAAATCCATTATACTTAGGAAATTCCCCCTTCATCAAATAGACTTGGAACTTCCTCCCACAGTAGCAGAATTTATGGAACTTCGTAGCCCAAAGTTACTTTCAAAAGTATACAGGTCGATGTCAAAAATAGATGATTGAAATTCCTTGCCAACTTCCCAATGGGAGGCAGACCTATCTATCAGTCTCAGTCAACCTTCTTGGCTGCAAATATGTCTAAATGCTTTTAATATGACAGACAGTTCACATCTACAACTCATCCAGTACAAAATCCTTCATAGAACACATTACACAGGACAAAGAATGTTCAAGATGGGTCTAAATCACTCAGAGATCTGCACACAGTGCACATGTAACGCAGTAGATAATTATTTACATGCTCTATGGCTCTGTCCACCTGTTCAAAATGTCTGGAATAAGGTTTGTGGGGAATTATCAACATGGCTTAGATGCAGCATTCCTGCATGCCCCAAGCTTTGCTTACTGGGAGACCTTAGTGACATCAACATGGACCCCAACAACAACACACACACTATCCTTGTGGCCCGATGTGTAGCAAAAAAAACTGTCCTGTTAAACTGGAAGTCCAAAAGAAGTCTAAGTATTAATCACTACAAAAATCTCCTGGTGGAACACAGAAGTCTCCAGATCACATCTGCTTCCATCAAAAATGAATCGGATATGGCAATTTCAGACCTGCCATTTATCAGCACAGCTGTCAAACACCAAAAATGCTTTAAAAGCATTAATATCAGCTCCTCACTAATGGCCTGGTGGGAATTTCTTAAACTAACCAAATCCTTGCTTATTCCATGCAAACTTACACCCATCTGGAACAATCCCGACATCCAGCAAAACCGGAAGATGATAAACTTCCCTCAGTGGAAGAATAAAGGAATAAAACAGTTAGAACATTTAATAGAAAACGGGAACTTTCTCCCTTTTGATACAATTACTTCACGATATGAAATCAGCAGCACAAAATTCTTAGAATACCACCAACTTAAATCTATTACAGGTAAGAAATACACCCCTGATCAATTAAACTTGCAGCTACCTATCAGGGCTGCAGAATTCTTAAATCTCAATGCCCCGAAACTGTTATCCAAAATATATAGATTACTATCAAAGCTAGACGATTCCATATGTCTCCCAACTTCTAAATGGGAAGCAGACTTATCCAGTAACTTTGACCAAAATGAATGGTCACAAATCTGTTCAAATACATTTACAATGACTAAGAATTCAAACATGCAACTAATACAATTTAAAATTCTGCATAGAACTCATTATACAGGACACAGGATGTTCAGGATGGGTCTGTCACAATCAAACATCTGTCCACACTGCACTGGCAACACGACTGACAGCTACTACCATGCTTTGTGGTCTTGTCCACCTGTCCAGGAATTCTGGTTTCAGGTATGTAAAGATCTGTCAAATTGCTTCAAATGTAACATCCCTACAAACCCCAAACTGGGCCTACTGGGTTACTTGGGTGAAATTAACATAGAATTTAATTCTGCAAACTTAATCCTCACCAGTTTATGTATCGCAAAGAAAACTATCCTTCTAAACTGGAAAAGCAAACAAAGTCTGTGTATCCAGCAGTTCAGAAATCTCTTATTAGATCACATCAGTATGGAGATGATGTCTGCCTCCTCAAGAGATCAGTCGGCTGAACTTTAGTGCCGTGGCGAAACATGAATGCGTGTGTGTGTGTGTGTGTGGGAGGGGGGTGGGCGATGGGGCAGGGGTGTATGTATGGGGGAGTGGGTGGTGCATGTGTGTGGTGGGTTGGTGGATAAGTGTAGATGTGATGGATGGGGGTGGGGGAGATTTGGATGTGACGTGGGGGTCAGGAGGATGGTTTTGAGGGTGGGCTGAATGTGTGTGTGGGTGGACCTGTATGTGTCAGGAAGTGTGTGTGTGTGTGTGTGTGTGGCTGTAGGTGTGTGTGCTGAGACAGTGGCGGATGTGCGTGAAAGCACCGATGTGTGGACAAGGGGGGGCTTCATGTCCCCAGGTGGGGGTGTCCTCTGTGAGTGAGGGGGCGGTGGACCATCGGTCTGGGATTCCCCTTCTGCCGCCCCTCCTCTTCTGTCCTCATGCCCCCCCTTCTGCCGCCCCTCCTCTTCTCTGTCCTCATGCCCCCCTTCTGCCGCCCCTCCTCTTCTCTGTCCTCATGCCCCCCCTTCTGCCGCCCCTCCTCTTCTCTGTCCTCATGCCCCCCTTCTGCCGCCCCTCCTCTTCTCTGCCCTCATGCCCCCCTTCTGCCGCCCCTCCTCTTCTCTGTCCTCATGCCCCCCTTCTGCCGCTCCTCCTCTTCTCTGTCCTCATGCCCCCCTTCTGCCGCCCCGCCTCTTCTCTGTCCTCATGCCCCCCTTCTGCCGCCCCTCCTCTTCTCTGCCCTCATGCCCCCCCTTCTGCCGCCCCTCCTCTTCTCTGTCCTCATGCCCCCCTTCTGCCGCCCCTCCTCTTCTCTGTCCTCATGCCCCCCTTCTGCCGCCCCTCCTCTTCTCTGCCCTCATGCCCCCCCTTCTGCCGCCCCTCCTCTTCTCTGTCCTCATGCCCCCCTTCTGCCACCCCTCCTCTTCTCTGTCCTCATGCCCCCCCTTCTGCCGCCCCTCCTCTTCTCTGTCCTCATGCCCCCCCTTCTGCCGCCCCTCCTCTTCTCTGTCCTCATGCCCCCCCTTCTGCCGCCCCGCCTCTTCTCTGTCCTCATGCCCCCCTTCTGCCGCCCCTCCTCTTCTCTGCCCTCATGCCCCCCCTTCTGCCACCCCTCTTCTTCTCTGTCCTCATGCCCCCCCTTCTGCCGCCCCTCCTCTTCTCTGTCCTCATGCCCCCCTTCTGCCGCCCCTCCTCTTCTCTGCCCTCATGCCCCCCCTTCTGCCACCCCTCTTCTTCTCTGTCCTCATGCCCCCCCTTCTGCCGCCCCTCCTCTTCTCTGTCCTCATGCCCCCCCTTCTGCCGCCCCTCCTCTTCTCTGCCCTCATGCCCCCCTTCTGCCGCCCCTCCTCTTCTCTGTCCTCATGCCCCCCTTCTGCCGCCCCTCCTCTTCTCTGTCCTCATGCCCCCCCTTCTGCCGCCCCGCCTCTTCTCTGTCCTCATGCCCCCCCTTCTGCCGCCCCTCCTCCTCTCTGTCCTCATGCCCCCCTTCTGCTGCCCCTCCTCTCTCTGTCCTCATGCCCCCCTTCTGCCGCCCCTCCTCTTCTCTGTCCTCATGCCCCCCTTCTGCCGCCCCTCCTCTTCTCTGTCCTCATGCCCCCCCTTCTGCCGCCCCTCCTCTTCTCTGTCCTCATGCCCCCCCTTCTGCCGCCCCTCCTCTTCTCTGTCCTCATGCCCCCCTTCTGCCGCCCCTCCTCTTCTCTGTCCTCATGCCCCCCTTCTGCCGCCCCTCCTCTTCTCTGTCCTCATGCCCCCCTTCTGCCGCCCCTCCTCTTCTCTGCCCTCATGCCCCCCCTTCTGCCACCCCTCTTCTTCTCTGTCCTCATGCCCCCCCTTCTGCCGCCCCTCCTCTTCTCTGTCCTCATGCCCCCCCTTCTGCCGCCCCTCCTCTTCTCTGCCCTCATGCCCCCCTTCTGCCGCCCCTCCTCTTCTCTGTCCTCATGCCCCCCTTCTGCCGCCCCTCCTCTTCTCTGTCCTCATGCCCCCCTTCTGCCGCCCCTCCTCTTCTCTGTCCTCATGCCCCCCCTTCTGCCGCCCCTCCTCTTCTCTGTCCTCATGCCCCCCTTCTGCCGCCCCTCCTCTTCTCTGTCCTCATGCCCCCCCTTCTGCCACCCCTCTTCTTCTCTGTCCTCATGCCCCCCCTTCTGCCGCCCCTCCTCTTCTCTGTCCTCATGCCCCCCCTTCTGCCGCCCCGCCTCTTCTCTGTCCTCATGCCCCCCTTCTGCCGCCCCTCCTCTTCTCTGTCCTCATGCCCCCCTTCTGCCGCCCCTCCTCTTCTCTGTCCTCATGCCCCCCTTCTGCCGCCCCGCCTCTTCTCTGTCCTCATGCCCCCCCTTCTGCCGCCCCTCCTCTTCTCTGTCCTCATGCCCCCCTTCTGCCGCCCCTCCTCTTCTCTGTCCTCATGCCCCCCTTCTGCCGCCCCTCCTCTTCTCTGTCCTCATGCCCCCCCTTCTGCCGCCCCTCCTCTTCTCTGTCCTCATGCCCCCCTTCTGCCGCCCCTCCTCTTCTCTGTCCTCATGCCCCCCTTCTGCCGCCCCGCCTCTTCTCTGTCCTCATGCCCCCCCTTCTGCCGCCCCTCCTCTTCTCTGTCCTCATGCCCCCCCTTCTGCCACCCCTCTTCTTCTCTGTCCTCATGCCCCCCCTTCTGCCGCCCCTCCTCTTCTCTGTCCTCATGCCCCCCCTTCTGCCGCCCCGCCTCTTCTCTGTCCTCATGCCCCCCCTTCTGCCGCCCCTTCTCTTCTCTGTCCTCATGCCCCCCCTTCTGCCGCCCCTCCTCTTCTCTGTCCTCATGCCCCCCCTTCTGCCGCCCCTCCTCTTCTCTGTCCTCATGCCCCCCTTCTGCCGCCCCTCCTCTTCTCTGTCCTCATGCCCCCCCTTCTGCCGCCCCTCCTCTTCTCTGTCCTCATGCCCCCCTTCTGCCGCCCCTCCTCTTCTCTGCCCTCATGCCCCCCTTCTGCCGCCCCTCCTCTTCTCTGTCCTCATGCCCCCCTTCTGCCGCCCCTCCTCTTCTCTGTCCTCATGCCCCCCCTTCTGCCGCCCCTCCTCTTCTCTGTCCTCATGCCCCCCTTCTGCCGCCCCTCCTCTTCTCTGTCCTCATGCCCCCCCTTCTGCATGTGGTGAGTTGGTCCCTCTTGGGTCGGTGATGACTCTCTGGTTAGAGGCTCTGGTTACGGGGATGGCTGCCCCTGGCTTGTCCTGGTCCTTGGGGGACCCTGGGAGGGGGGGGCATGCCTAGTGCTGCTGGCAGCTCACTTTCCTCCAGACTTAAATCCCTCGACCCCTCTTCCTCCCCGCTCCCCATCACACACAGGCAGGGTATTGGGAGGTGTGCACGTGGCGCTGGGTGGTGAGAAAGGCCATCAGGGTGGTCTTGATCGCTGCACCCAGCCTCGGCTCACCCCCCAGTTTTAATTACACTTAGACATCAAAACACCAAAACACTGAAAACTCACATGATTAGGGGGGGGGTGCGGTGTATGGTGGGCGGGGCTGCTTAGGTGGTCCCTCTCCCAACACCGCGTGGCACTTCCCTCAATTTTAATTGCAACTAATACATACTTCACAATCAGTCATAAGCGGGGGGGGGGGGGGGGGGGGGGCGCGATAGGGTCTTCTCATGCCCCTATTCTCGGGGCTTTACTGGGGGGGTGGGTGGTGGGGGAAGAGTGCCATCCATTAGACCTAAGTCTGGGCTGGCCTGGCTGTAGGAGGGTTGTCGCCGGCCCTGGGGGGGTGCTGGGTCGGCTGCATCTGTGGGGTGGTGGGGGGGACGCTGGGAGTGGTGGGCGGTAATTATGGGGGCCCTGATCGGGGCCATCCTGTCCTCTGCCCCCTCTGAGGTATCTCACATGGGACATGATGGAGGGGGGAGGTGAGGATGTGTGGGAGTGGGTGTATGGGGTTACAGATGGATGGTGGGATGGCTGGGGGGGGGATTAGGGTTGGGATATAGGTGGGTAGGGGGGTGAGGGGATAGGGATGTGTGAGGATGAGTAGATGTGTGTGTGTGTGTGTGTGTGTGTGTGGGGAGGGGTATGTTGGTGGGTGGGTTGTATGTAATGGGGTGTGCCTGTGTTGGAGGAGTGAGGGTGTCTGTGGGGGGGCTGTGGGTGGTGGAGGGGTGTTTGGTGGGGCATGTGTGGTTGGGTAGAAGTAGAGGGATGGGGTGGCGGGGTGTGAGCGTGTGTGGGGGCGGGGTCGGTTGGGGTTTGTCCTGTACCCGGGGGCGCAGCTGGTGTACTGGGGTGCGGCCTGGCTGCCGCTAGGTGGCGGTCTGGGGATCCTGGTCCTCCGTCGGTGTGGGCTGGGCCCTCTGCCTGCGGGGGGCGGGGGGCTGCTCTCGGGCTCTTGGGGCCCTGGGGCCTGCGCTCTGTCTGCCCTGGGGGGCCGGTGCCCGGCGGGATCGGCCCTTGCCGGCCTGGGCCTGCTGGGGCCTGTTCCCCCTGACTGCGGGGGACTCTGGTTGGGCACCTCCTTCGCCACCTCCTGGGCGGATGCATGGCTGGCTCTGGAGTGGGGGGGTTGGGGTCTGTGCCTGGGGGTGACTGTCGGTTACCCGGGTCTCTGGGTTCTCCTGGCCTGCCTCTAGCCCTAGGCGGGCGGGGTCACATTGGCATGATCACTCTTCTCTAAACACGTTCCACTCTGAATGTTCTGCATGAATGTTCTGCATGTGTCACAGTCACTGAGTCATCCAGCAAGTTTATTCACTAACAGCAGGTACCTCTCTTTCTGTCTTTCTGATTTAACTTGCTAGTTTCTGGTCCTCCTGATTGTCAATGGTTTTGTTCTCCACGAATCTAGAGTTGGCTTGTGTGGGTGTATATATTTATGTGTGTGGGTGTACATATGTATGTATGTATATGTCTGTATGTATGTGCATGGATATGTATGTGTATATGTATGTATATATATCTATATATATATGTATGTATGTGTGTGTGTGTGTGTGTGTGTGTATGTATATATATAATGTATGTGCGAGTGTATATACATGTATATGTAGGTGGGTATGTATGTGCATATACGTGTACGCATTGATCTCTTTCTTTTGTTTTTTATGTTCTCGTTTCTGTTCTCTTTCTGCCCCTTTCCTGTCCTTTCGGGTCCAGCAGCATAAACTCTGTAATACAAACTATTATCCAAAGCAAATAGAAAAATAAAATAAGAATCAAGAAATACAAGGGGATCATTACATCTATAAAAGTTCCCCTTGGCAAAAATAAATTTGCTCAGCAGAACATCCAGAACATCAGTCTGCTGCTTAAATGCTGGACAAGACAAAATAAAAATAAAAATAAAAAAAAGATTCGGCCAATGCTCACTCTCCCTGGACCCTGCTAATCAATCACATCACTTAGTGGGAGTGGGGGCTGGGACCTTAGCGGCCCTGGGGAGTGGATTGGGGTCCTTGGGGTGGGGTGGCTCTCGGGCCGGGAATCCAGACAGAGTCATCTTCCAACCTCGAATAGGCCTTAAGAGTGACAAGGAGCACAGTCAACGGTTTTGGTCGAGCACGACAGGATCTCCACCAACTTGCTGATTTATCTGGTGAGAAGTATATCTGTCCAAATTAGAACCTGGTCATTTGTTCTAACGACAGAGGCAGATGGCTGCCTGTCTTTAGCCGGGTTCTGCCGGAGGTTTCCTTCCTGTTAAAAGGGAGTTTTTTCCTTCCCACTGTCGCCAGTGTGCTTGCTCAGGATAGGAGATTGAGTTGGACTCAACTCAATCTGTTGGTTTCCTTATATAGGCTGTTATGAATTGGCCTTCATTATGTTTTCCCCTCTGACTGTAAAGCGTCTTGAGATGGCATTGCCGTGATTTGACGCTATATAAATAAAGTTGAATTGAATTGAACATGTTTATTTCTGCTGTAAACTTTTATTTCTGTTGTAAACGTGTTTATTTCTGCTGTAAACATGTTTATTTCTGTTGTAAACATGTTTATTTCTGTTGTAAATATGTTTATTCCTGCTGTAAACATATTTATTTTTGCTGTAAATATGTTTATTCCTACTGTAATCATGTTTATTCCTGCTGTAAACATGTTTATTCCTGCTGTAAACGTGTTTATTCCTACTGTAAACATGTTTATTCCTACTAAAAACATGTTTATTCCTGCTGTAAACATGTTTATTCCTGCTGTAAACATGTTTATTCCTACTAAAAACATGTTTATTCCTACTGTAAACATGTTTATTCCTACTGTAAACATGTTTATTCCTACTAAAAACATGTTTATTCCTACTGTAAACATGTTTATTCCTACTGTAAACATGTTTATTCCTACTAAAAACATGTTTATTCCTACTGTAAACATGTTTATTCCTACTGTAAACATGTTTATTCCTGCTGTAAACATGTTTATTTCTGCTGTAAACATGTTTATTCCTGCTGTAAACATGTTTATTCCTACTAAAAACATGTTTATTCCTACTGTAAACATGTTTATTCCTACTGTAAACATGTTTATTCCTGCTGTAAACATGTTTATTTCTGCTGTAAACATGTTTATTCCTGCTGTAAACATGTTTATTCCTACTAAAAACATGTTTATTCCTACTGTAAACATGTTTATTCCTACTGTAAACATGTTTATTCCTACTAAAAACATGTTTATTCCTACTGTAAACATGTTTATTCCTACTGTAAACATGTTTATTCCTACTAAAAACATGTTTATTCCTGCTGTAAACATGTTTATTCCTGCTGTGAAGTTGGTCTTTTTAACATGGGAGTCTATGGGGATTTGCTCTGTTTTGCAGCCCCTAGTGGATGAAGGGGGAACTGCAGTTTTAAGCACTTCCACATAGAGGTACGCTGGAGGTAGCTGCTTTGTTTGCCTGAATGTTCTGATCTGCCGTCTTTATGCGCTGCCTGTTTGTGCGTTGTTGCTTGGACATGTTGCCATGACGATGGATGTGAGTGAGGTACCTGCTCATGTGTCCACTTCTAGACTTTGTTGAATAAAACAAGACAAGTTTGAACTCAATAGAGTTTTATTGTACTGAAATTCTTTTATTTGACTTCACAGATCATTGGAAGGAAACTCCTCTGTTATATCAACTGATCAGTCTGATCGATCAGTACTAAAGTGCATTCAGTAAAAAGAGACAACAGAGACCTGCTGAAGGATGAATCTGAACAGGACGAGGTAGACTGACAGCTTTACAAAGATGATGAGACAGCATCAGAACATTGCAGTATCAGCTCAGCATGACCTCATCAGAGCTCTTTTATCCTGTTCGTGGAATTTACAGTGAAACAAAAACTACCAGTCAAAAGTTTGGACACACCTTTCCATCAAATTCAATGGGTACTGGTGCACAAAATGGACCAATCGCTGAGCTATGTCCCGTTTTGTTCAATCACAGGAATGGATTTGAAAAATTGACAAAAATCTGAATAACTGGAAAATTTTAAATGTCAGAAAGACCAAAAGTCACAGCACATATCTCCACAAGCTGTAGCCCATATCTCCTGAATGATCAGAAAAGTTTGAGATTTAAATGAGTGAAGTAGAACAAAAGGTTTATTAGCATGAAGCGATGCTTTTCACAACATAAGCTTCACCATTAGGAGAACAAGCACAACTATCTGCCATGTTTTAATAAGAAAGTGCATAAGCATAAGCATTTAGAGAAGAAGCACAACTATACAACTTATTTTACATACTGCATCAGGATGGGCACCAAGGAATATGTGAACAAGAGCCCATGCCTTTAACCACTACCCAGCACAGCTATTAGCTGCACCCTGGCAAAAAAAATTGTAACCTGCAGTGCGTAACCGGCAGAAGAGCCTAAGATTTACATGGGTAAGGCAACACACAGGATTCATCTGCTTGCTTTTCTCAGCATAAGCATTTGGACAAGAAGTACAACCATCTGACATGATTTATCAAGATCCGGCACCTTGGTCTGAAACCATGACCTTCTGATTGAAAGGCATTTTATTTCATCACTATGCCACAACAGCTTTCACCAACAGCCCGGCAGGAGCGCTAATATGTCTTACCAGTGGGATGGGAATACCTGTGCCACCAGTGTGTAATCAGCAGAATTGCAAAAACATGTGAAAGGTTGAACTGCTGTCAAGAAACTACAGATAGTTTTATGCAGTTTGTAACATCTAAAATGTTGAAGTCAGTAGTTAAACTGCATTATTCAATGCAGAAAATAATTGCAGAAAACCATTTAGAAGTGCGTGTGTAATCAGTGGTGATGGCAAGATCGAAACGGTGTTCCAGTCCATACTGAACCTACTGTGGAACGAATGCGATGCGAAACTACGTTCCGTAATCTGAATCGAGACGTGGAAGTCACGTGACTGTTCCACTTGGTGTTCCATTACGTAACCAATCGTTCTGAAGTGCCACGGTTGTTCCGCCCCGTGTTAAAATTAAAACTGAGTAAAACCCAGACAAACCTCAGTGATCTTTTCAACTACTGTCCAAAATGGAACAACAAAATAAAGAAAAATGAAAATATTTAACACATTCACATATGTGTACTTCATTTACACAAAATAAGAATACTGATATTCATAATTATTTATCGTATCTTTCCTTATTGGTGGCTGATTCATCAGCTGATATGCGCGAAACATTAAATATCTCCTAACGGCCGTTTATCTGTGAAGCCTTGCCTCATTTACCTGAGTGTATGGTACCGAGCGTAGCATCCTAGGTCAGCTGTCTGGGATTACTTCTTAATAAAAATTCCTAAATGTACAGAAGCACCCTTTACAAATATAATCAGATTGTATACAGAAGCCCACAAATAAATACTGACTGGTTTAAAGAAACATCCTTTCATACTGACATCACTTTAAACGAAGAAGTTACATCAAACATCACAACTCAGGGCACATGGAAACGTTCCAGCCTATTGAGTTCAGCGAGTTGAAATCACATTTTTGGCCACTAGATGTCACTGAGATAAGGATGATCTCGCAAACATTCCATTTTTGCCATCACCAGTAATCAGTTTAAGACTTTATTGTTTAACGTGAACAACTTTCTTTCCTTTGAAGCATTTTAACACAAAATTTTAATATTGAACTATCATTTCCGCAGTTCTTTTTAAGTTGAATTAACACCT
The DNA here is from genome assembly GCF_933228915.1 of Telmatherina bonti. Lineage (NCBI taxonomy): Eukaryota > Metazoa > Chordata > Actinopteri > Atheriniformes > Telmatherinidae > Telmatherina > Telmatherina bonti. The sequence goes on from NC_136620.1 coordinate 2,358,290, forward strand.
TTTATTAACTGTACAACTTTTCAAGACAGACATCTTATTTGTGCAGACAGTCCACACTTTATAAAGCACATTTTACAATTATAGCAAAGCATTTTGATGGGACAATACGCAGCACTGTGTGTCCAACGACTGACACATCATCATGGTGCACAATGTTTAATGCTGGATTTGGACCCGCATCTTGTACACCAAGGCATACCTTTGAATGGAGCACAAAACGGACCAATTGCTGAGGTAAATTTTCCATTTTGTCCAATCACAGGAACAGATTTAAAAAATGGACCAAAACTTGAATAACTTGAGAAGTTTACATGTTCCAATAGCACATATCCCCTGAATGGGCTGAAGAATTTGATACTTGAATGGTTGAAGTGAGACGAAAGGTGTTGGAGGAGTAGCGTTTCAAACATTTTGCAGGAAAGACCCCTTTGTTTCATGTGAAGCATTTTAACAATTTAATATTGAACTGTCATTTTTGCAGTTAACCTTTCACTTCAAATACACACTTCGTGTTAAGTGTTTAACTTTTCAAGACCAGCATTGCACTGACGTTATCTTACATGTGCAGACCGCCCATACTTTAACTGCACAGTTTGCAGCTGAAGCCAAAGCTTTTTGATAGACCAGTACACGGCATTCTGTATGCAACAACTGACGAATGGTGTACAATTATTAATATGGGATTTGAACCCTTGCCTTGTATACCAATAAGTACCTGTGCACCGGTGCAGAAGATGCCCAATGGGCATTCACATTAACAAGATACAAAGAACTGGATCTCAATACTGTGCCCTATGGGAAAACATCTTCTATATAGCAAATTCTAATTCAAATCCTCTTCCTCCCATAGGACTCTTAGAGACTCTGGGAACCACCAGTAAACCTGCAGTCTGAGAGCCAAGTGCTCTATTTGGAATATATGGAACTATAAGATCTTTTATGTACAATGGAGCTTGGTCATGGAGAGCTTTATATGTGAGGAGAAGAATTTTAAACTTGATCCTGGATTTAACAGGGAGCCAGTGTAGAGAGGCTAAAACTGGTGAAACATGATCTCTCCTGTAGTCCTCATCAGAACCCTCGCTGCAGCATTTTGGATCAGATGGAGACTTTTCAGGGCATATTTGGGACAACCCATAAATAAGGACTTGCAGTAATCCAGCCTGGAAGTAATAAAGGCATGGACTCATTTTTCTGCATCTTTCTGAGACAAGATGCTCCTAATTTCTGCAATATTACGCAGGTGGAAGAAGGCGGTTCTAGAAACCTGTTTTAAATGTGAGCTAAAAGACAAGTCCTGGTCAATAATGACTCCAAGGTTCCTCACAGTGGTACTGGAGGCCAGATTAATGCCATCCAGATTAATTACATAACTGGATCATTTTGTTCTAAGTTTTTCAGCCTGAAGATAACGACCTCTGTCTTGTCTGAGTTTAAAAGGAGAAAATTCAGAGTCATCCAGGTCTTGATGTCTGTAAGACATCTTTGTAATCTAAGAAACTGATTGGTTTCATCTGGCTTCATGGAGAGGTAGATCTGAGTGTCATCCGCATAGCAATGAAACTTTATACCATGCTGCCTGATGATATTTCCTAAGGGAAGCATGTATAATGTGAGAAGTATTGGTCCAAGTACAGAACCCTGAGGAACTCCATGACTTACCCTGGTGTGTGAGGAAGACTCATCATTTACATTTACAAACTGAAATCTATCAGATAAATATGACTGGAACCAGTCTGATGCGGTCCCTTTAATCCCAATAACATGTTCCAGCCTCTGTAGCAGAATATTGTGATCGGTAACAAGAAGAAATGAATCCAAGATGAAAGATTTGTTTTATGAACTCCCACCTCTGAAATCACAATTTGTGTGGCCTTGTGTACACATTATCAGGCCAAAGTCATGGTCTGTCAACCTATGAAATACAGGGAATAATCTTTTTTTTTTAGCCATTTTTATTCCACATCTAATCATTTTATTTCAACCTTTATTTATGAATCCATTTATTATAAAAATAAATGTGAAAATAAAATATGGTAGATTTGTAAAAAAAAATAAAAAGGATGAATAAACGAATAAACTAATAAAAATGGGCAAGACTGATCGTCTACACACAACTGTGAGCGTAAATTTGATTTGCATGTCTGTCAGCCTCTGGTGACCAGCTGAACCCAGAACCTGGAAACTGGTTTATTCAGAAAAAGTCCACAAATAAAAACTAAAAACAAGAAAAGACAATGAAAGCCGTTTGGTTCTGGTGGTTTTGTAAGAACCGCAGTCCATCTGAACCTGGCTGACCTAAGGAAGCGGTCCAAAGTTCTGCATCCTGTTCAGGGCCAGAGAAGACCTGAACCGGTTCTGTGAACTTAGTCCTGCATGTTTACAGTCTGATGAAGAAGATGGAACATGGGAAGCTCAGACATCCATGATGAGCCACATTTTCAGTGGACCCGGACGGAGACCAGCTGGAACTTCATCCTGACACACAAACTGTAAAAGCACACACACATCTTCAGTCCTGAGGCTTCACGAACGTCCTCTTCCTCTCCGTCTGGTTGTCATTCTCCAGCAACGTTCTCTCTCGCTTTTTTGAAAACTTCTTCTTCATGCTTCCAACTAAACTCTCGTACCTGGAAAACAACATGGAACAAGGGATTAGCTGGAAAACCGGCAATGGGGGGGGGGTTGGCATCCTAGAGATAAATCCAAGCAGAAACGATCCAAAACGAGCCGATGCAGAAACAGTTATGATCAGCAGCTGTACACCGTGTTGGCTTGGATGTACGAGGGGAACGCCGCAGTTGGCTGTGCAATGGGACAAATGATGGAATTTGCTGATATGACTGGATATGAGAGAATATATGATGATACGAGAGTGAGATCTGGACTCTGATGGAACATTTCCCAGCTGCAGCCTCTGTCTGACAGAGTTTAGGCTTTTCTATGCGAGTTATCATCGGTGTATTAACAACGAATAACCTGACGCATCCCTCTAAGCCAAGAGGCTCATATTGGTCTCCGAATGAGGGACATCCATGTGGGACGACAGAGGGACGACAGAGGGTCGAGAGGGACGACAGAGGGACGACAGAGGGTCGAGAGGGACGACAGAGGGTCGAGAGGGACGACAGAGGGTCGAGAGGGACGACAGAGGGTCAAGAGGGACGACAGAGGGACGACAGAGGGTCGAGAGGGACGACAGAGGGACGACAGAGGGTCGACAGAGGGTCGAGAGGGACGACAGAGGGTCGAGAGGGACGACAGAAGGTCGAGAGGGACGACAGAGGGACGACAGAGGGTCGACAGAGGGTCGAGAGGGACGACAGAGGGTCGAGAGGGACGACAGAAGGTCGAGAGGGACGACAGAGGGTCGAGAGGGACGACAGAAGGTCGAGAGGGACGACAGAGGGTCGACAGAGGGTCGACAGAGGGTCGAGAGGGACGACAGAGGGACGACAGAGGGTCGACAGAGGGTCGACAGAGGGTCGACAGAGGGTCGAGAGGGACGACAGAGGGTCGAGAGGGACGACAGAGGGACGACAGAGGGTCGACAGAGGGTCGAGAGGGACGACAGAGGGACGACAGAGGGTCGACAGAGGGTCGACAGAGGGTCGAGAGGGACGACAGAGGGTCGACAGAGGGTCGACAGAGGGTCGAGAGGGACGACAGAGGGTCGAGAGGGACGACAGAGGGTCGAGAGGGACGACAGAGGGACGACAGAGGGTCGACAGAGGGTCGACAGAGGGTCGAGAGGGACGACAGAGGGTCGAGAGGGACGACAGAGGGACGACAGAGGGTCGACAGAGGGTCGAGAGGGACGACAGAGGGTCGACAGAGGGTCGACAGAGGGTCGAGAGGGACGACAGAGGGACGACAGAGGGTCGACAGAGGGTCGAGAGGGACGACAGAGGGACGACAGAGGGTCGACAGAGGGTCGAGAGGGACGACAGAGGGTCGACAGAGGGTCGAGAGGGACGACAGAGGGACGACAGAGGGTCGACAGAGGGTCGACAGAGGGTCGAGAGGGACGACAGAGGGACGACAGAGGGACGACAGAGGGTCGAGAGGGACGACAGAGGGACGACAGAGGGTCGACAGAGGGTCGACAGAGGGTCGAGAGGGACGACAGAGGGACGACAGAGGGTCGACAGAGGGTCGAGAGGGACGACAGAGGGACGACAGAGGGTCGAGAGGGACGACAGAGGGACGACAGAGGGTCGACAGAGGGTCGACAGAGGGACGACAGAGGGTCGAGAGGGACGACAGAGGGACGACAGAGGGACGACAGAGGGTCGAGAGGGACGACAGAGGGACGACAGAGGGTCGACAGAGGGTCGAGAGGGACGACAGAGGGACGACAGAGGGACGACAGAGGGTCGACAGAGGGTCGAGAGGGACGACAGAGGGACGACAGAGGGTCGACAGAGGGTCGAGAGGGACGACAGAGGGTCGACAGAGGGTCGAGAGGGACGACAGATGGTCGAGAGGGACGACAGAGGGTCGACAGAGGGTCGACAGAGGGTCGAGAGGGACGACAGAGGGACGACAGAGGGACGACAGAGGGTCGAGAGGGACGACAGAGGGACGACAGAGGGTCGACAGAGGGTCGAGAGGGACGACAGAGGGACGACAGAGGGTCGACAGAGGGTCGAGAGGGACGACAGAGGGACGACAGAGGGTCGACAGAGGGTCGACAGAGGGTCGAGAGGGACGACAGAGGGACGACAGAGGGTCGACAGAGGGTCGACAGAGGGTCGAGAGGGACGACAGAGGGACGACAGAGGGACGACAGAGGGTCGACAGAGGGTCGAGAGGGACGACAGAGGGACGACAGAGGGTCGACAGAGGGTCGAGAGGGACGACAGAGGGTCGAGAGGGACGACAGAGGGACGACAGAGGGTCGACAGAGGGTCGACAGAGGGTCGAGAGGGACGACAGAGGGACGACAGAGGGTCGACAGAGGGTCGAGAGGGACGACAGAGGGACGACAGAGGGTCGAGAGGGACGACAGAGGGACGACAGAGGGTCGACAGAGGGTCGACAGAGGGTCGAGAGGGACGACAGGGACGACAGAGGGTCGACAGAGGGTCGAGAGGGACGACAGAGGGACGACAGAGGGTTGAGAGGGACGACAGAGGGACGAGAGGGACGACAGAGGGTTGAGAGGGACAACAGAGGGTCGAGAGGGACGACAGAGGGTCGAGAGGGACGACAGAGGGTCGAGAGGGACGACAGAGGGTTGAGAGGGACGACAGAGGGACGAGTGGGACGACAGAGGGTCGAGGGGAACGACAGAGGGTCGAGAGGGACGACAGAGGGTCGAGAGGGACGACAGAGAGACGACAGAGGGTCGAGAGGGACGACAGAGGGACGACAGAGGGTCGAGAGGGACGACAGAGGGACGACAGAGGGTCGAGAGGGACAACAGAGGGACGACAGAGGGTCGAGAGGGACGACAGAGGGTCGAGAGGGACGACAGAGAGACGAGAGGGACGACAGAGGGTTGAGAGGGACGACAGAGGGTCGAGGGGAACGACAGAGGGTTGAGAGGGACGACAGTGGGTCGAGAGGGACGACAGAGGGTCAAGAGGGACGTGAGGGACGACAGAGGGACGACAGAGCGACGACAGAGGGTCGAGGGGGACGACAGATGGGACGACAGAGGGTCGAGAGGGACGTCAGAGGGTCGAAAGGGACGTCAGAGGGTCGAGAGGGACGACAGAGGGTCGAGAGGGACGACAGAGGGTTGAGAGGGACGTCAGAGGGACGACAGAGGGTCGAGAGGGACGACAGAGGGACGACAGATGGGACGACAGAGGGTCGAGGGGACGACAGAGGGACGTGATGGACGACAGAGGGACGACAGAGGGTCGAGAGGGACGACAGATGGGACAACAGAGGGACGACAGAGAGACGACAGAGGGTCGAGAGGGACGACAGAGGGACGACAGAAGGACGACAAAGGGTCGAGAGGGACGACAGAGGGACGTGATGGACGACAGAGGGTCGAGAGGGACGATAGAGGGACGACAGAGTGTCGACAGAGGGTCGAGAGGGACGAACGAGGGACGAAAGAGGGTTGAGAGGGACGACAGAGAGACGACAGAGGGTCGAGAGGGACGACAGAGGGTCAAGAGGGACGTGAGGGACGACAGAGGGACGACAGAGGGTCGAGAGGGACGACAGAGGGTCGAGAGGGACGACAGAGGGACGACAGAGGGTCAAGAGGGACGACAGAGGGTCGAGAGGGACGACAGAGGGTCGACAGGGACGACAGAGGGACGACAGAGGGTCAAGAGGGACGTGAGGGACGACAGAGGGACGACAGAGGGTCAAGAGGGACGTGAGGGACGACAGAGGGACGACAGAGGGTCGAGAGGGACGACAGATGGGACGACAGAGGGTCGAGAGGGACGACAGAGGGTCAAGAGGGACGACAGAGGGACGACAGAGGGTCAAGAGGGACGACAGAGGGTCGAGAGGGACGACAGAGGGTCGAGAGGGACGACAGAGGGTCGACAGAGGGTTGAGAGGGACGACAGAGGGTCGAGAGGGACGACAGAGGGTCGAGAGGGACGACAGATGGGACGACAGAGGGTCGAGAGGGACGACAGAGGGTCGAGAGGGACGACAGAGGGTCGACAGAGGGTTGAGAGGGACGACAGAGGGTCGAGAGGGACGACAGAGGGTCGAGAGGGACGACAGAGGGACGAGAGGGACGACAGAGGGTAGAGAGGGACGACAGAGTGACGAGAGGGACGACAGAGTGACGAGAGGGACGACAGAGGGACGAGAGGGACGACAGAGGGACGAAAGAGGGTCGAGAGGGATGACAGAGGGACGAGGGGGACGACAGAGGGTCGACAGAGGGTCGAGAGGGACGACAGAGGGACGACAGAGGGTCGAGAGGGATGACAGAGGGACGAGGGGGACGACAGAGGGTCGACAGAGGGTCGAGAGGGACGACAGAGGGACGACAGAGGGTCGAGAGGGACGACAGAGGGTCGAGAGGGATGACAGAGGGACGAGGGGGACGACAGAGGGTCGAGAGGGACGACAGAGGGACGACAGAGGGTTGAGAGGGACGACAGAGGGTCGAGAGGGAAGACAGAGGGTCGAGAGGGACGACAGAGGGACGACAGAGGGTTGAGAGGGACGACAGAGGGTTGAGAGGGACGACAGAGGGTCGAAAGGGACGACAGAGGGTCAAGAGGGATGACAGAGGGTCAAGAGGGTCGAGAGGGACGACAGAGGGTCGAGAGGGACGACAGAGGGTTGAGAGGGACGACAGAGGGTCAAGAGGGTCGAGAGGGACGACAGAGGGTTGAGAGGGACGACAGAGGGTTGAGAGGGACGACAGAGGGTTGAGAGGGACGACAGAGGGTTGAGAGGGACGACAGAGGGACGAGTGGGACGACAGAGGGTCGAGGGGAACGACAGAGGGTCGAGAGGGATGACAGAGGGTTGAGAGGGACGACAGAGGGACGAGTGGGACGACAGAGGGTCGAGGGGAACGACAGAGGGACGAGAGGGACGACAGAGGGTTGAGAGGGACGACAGAGGGTCGAGGGGAACGACAGAGGGTCGAGAGGGACGACAGAGGGTCGAGAGGGACGACAGAGAGACGACAGAGGGTGGAGAGGGACGACAGAGGGTCGAGAGGGACGACAGAGGGACGACAGAGGGTTGAGAGGGACGACAGAGGGTTGAGAGGGACGACAGAGGGTCGAGAGGGACGACAGAGAGACGACAGAGGGTGGAGAGGGACGACAGAGGGTCGAGAGGGACGACAGAGGGACGACAGAGGGTCGAGAGGGACGACAGAGGGTTGAGAGGGACGACAGAGGGTCGAGGGGAACGACAGAGGGTCGAGAGGGACGACAGAGGGTCGAGAGGGACGACAGAGGGTCGAGAGGGACGACAGAGGGACGACAGAGGGTTGAGAGGGACGACAGAGGGTCGAGAGGGACGACAGAGGGTCGAGAGGGACGACAGAGAGACGACAGAGGGTGGAGAGGGACGACAGAGGGTCGAGAGGGACGACAGAGGGACGACAGAGGGTCGAGAGGGACGACAGAGGGTTGAGAGGGACGACAGAGGGTCGAGGGGAACGACAGAGGGTCGAGAGGGACGACAGAGGGTCGAGAGGGACGACAGAGGGTCGAGAGGGACGACAGAGAGACGACAGAGGGTCGAGAGGGACGACAGAGGGTCAAGAGGGACGTGAGGGACGACAGAGGGACGACAGAGCGACGACAGAGGGTCGAGGGGGACGACAGATGGGACGACAGAGGGTCGAGAGGGACGACAGAGGGACGACAGAGGGTCGAGAGGGACGACAGAGGGTCGAGAGGGACGACAGAGGGACGACAGAGGGTCAAGAGGGACGACAGAGGGTCGAGAGGGACGACAGAGGGTCGAGAGGGACGACAGAGGGACGACAGAGGGTCAAGAGGGACGTGAGGGACGACAGAGGGACGACAGAGGGTCAAGAGGGACGTGAGGGACGACAGAGGGACGACAGAGGGTCGAGAGGGACGACAGAGGGTCAAGAGGGACGACAGAGGGACGACAGAGGGTCAAGAGGGACGACAGAGGGTCGAGAGGGACGACAGAGGGTCGACAGAGGGTTGAGAGGGACGACAGAGGGTCGAGAGGGACGACAGAGGGTCGAGAGGGACGACATGGGACGACAGAGGGTCGAGAGGGACGACAGAGGGTCGAGAGGGACGACAGAGGGTCGACAGAGGGTTGAGAGGGACGACAGAGGGTCGAGAGGGACGACAGAGGGTAGAGAGGGACGACAGAGTGACGAGAGGGACGACATGGGACGACAGAGGGTCGAGAGGGACGACAGAGGGTCGAGAGGGACGACATGGGACGACAGAGGGTCGAGAGGGACGACAGAGGGTCGAGAGGGACGACAGAGGGTCGACAGAGGGTTGAGAGGGACGACAGAGGGTCGAGAGGGACGACAGAGGGTCGAGAGGGACGACAGAGGGTGGAGAGGGACGACAGAGGGTCGACAGAGGGTCGAGAGGGACGACAGAGGGACGAGAGGGACGACAGAGGGTAGAGAGGGACGACAGAGTGACGAGAGGGACGACAGAGGGACGAGAGGGACGACAGAGGGACGAAAGAGGGTCGAGAGGGATGACAGAGGGACGAGGGGGACGACAGAGGGTCGACAGAGGGTCGAGAGGGACGACAGAGGGACGACAGAGGGTCGAGAGGGATGACAGAGGGACGAGAGGGACGACAGAGGGTCGAGTGGGACGACAGAGGGTCGAGGGGAACGACAGAGGGACGAGAGGGACGACAGAGGGACGAGTGGGACGACAGAGGGTCGAGGGGAACGACAGAGGGACGAGAGGGACGACAGAGGGACGAGAGGGACGACAGAGGGTCGAGGGGAACGACAGAGGGTCGAGAGGGACGACAGAGGGTTGAGAGGGACGACAGAGGGACGAGTGGGACGACAGAGGGTCGAGGGGAACGACAGAGGGACGAGAGGGACGACAGAGGGTTGAGAGGGACGACAGAGGGTCGAGGGGAACGACAGAGGGTCGAGAGGGACGACAGAGGGTCGAGAGGGACGACAGAGAGACGACAGAGGGTGGAGAGGGACGACAGAGGGTCGAGAGGGACGACAGAGGGACGACAGAGGGTCGAGAGGGACAACAGAGGGACGACAGAGGGTTGAGAGGGACGACAGAGGGTCGAGAGGGACGACAGAGGGTCGAGAGGGACAACAGAGGGACGACAGAGGGTCGAGAGGGACGACAGAGGGTCGAGAGGGACGACAGAGGGTCGAGAGGGACGACAGAGAGACGACAGAGGGTCGAGAGGGACGACAGAGGGTCAAGAGGGACGTGAGGGACGACAGAGGGACGACAGAGCGACGACAGAGGGTCGAGGGGGACGACAGATGGGACGACAGAGGGTCGAGAGGGACGTCAGAGGGTCGAAAGGGACGTCAGAGGGTCGAGAGGGACGACAGAGGAACGACAGAGGGTCGACAGAGGGTCGAGAGGGACGACAGAGGGTCGAGAGGGACGACAGAGGGACGACAGATGGGACGACAGAGGGTCGAGAGGGACGACAGATGGGACGACAGAGGGTCGAGAGGGACGACAGAGGGTCGAGAGGGACGACAGAGGGACGACAGATGGGACGACAGAGGGTCGAGGGGACGACAGAGGGACGTGATGGACGACAGAGGGACGACAGAGGGTCGAGAGGGACGACAGATGGGACGACAGAGGGACGAGAGGGACGACAGAGAGACGACAGAGGGTCGAGAGGGACGACAGAGGGACAACAAAAGGACGACAGAGGGTCGAGAGGGACGACAGAGGGACGTGATGGACGACAGAGGGTCGAGAGGGACGACAGAGTGTCGACAGAGGGTCGAGAGGGACGAACGAGGGACGAAAGAGGGTTGAGAGGGACGACAGAGAGACGACAGAGGGTCGAGAGGGACGACAGAGGGTCAAGAGGGACGTGAGGGACGACAGAGGGACGACAGAGGGTCGAGAGGGACGACAGAGGGACGACAGAGGGTCAAGAGGGACGTGAGGGACGACAGAGGGACGACAGAGGGTCGAGAGGGACGACAGAGGGTCAAGAGGGACGACAGAGGGACGACAGAGGGTCGAGAGGGACGACAGATGGGACGACAGAGGGTCAAGAGGGACGACAGAGGGACGAGAGGGACGACAGAGGGTCGAGAGGGACGACAGAGGGTCGACAGAGGGTCAAGAGGGACGACAGAGGGTCGAGAGGAACGACAGAGGGTCGAGAGGGACGACAGAGGGTCGAGAGGGACGACAGAGGGACGACAGATGGGACGACAGAGGGATGACAGATGGGACGACAGAGGGTCGAGAGGAACGACAGAGGGACGAGAGGGACGACAGAGTGACGAGAGGGACGACAGAGGGACGAGAGGGACGACAGAGGGACGTAAGAGGGTCGAGAGGGACGACAGAGGAACGACAGAGTGTCGACAGAGGGTCGAGAGGGACGACAGAGGGACGACAGATGGGACGACAGATGGGACGACAGAGGGTTGAGAGGGACGACAGAGGGTCAAGAGGGACGACAGAGGGACGACAGAGGGTCGAGAGGGACGACAGAGGGTTGAGAGGGACGACAGAGGGTCAAGAGGGACGACAGAGGGACGACAGAGGGACGACAGAGGGTCGAGAGGGACGACAGAGGGTCGAGTGGGACGACAGAGGGTCGTGAGGGACGACAGATGGGACGACAGAGGGTCAAGAGGGATCACAGAGGGTCGAGAGGGACGACAGAGGGTCAAGAGGGACGACAGAGGGTCGAGAGGGACGACAGAGGGTCGAGAGGGATCACAGAGGGACGAGAGGGACGACAGAGGGTCGTGAGGGACGACAAATGGGACGACAGAGGGTCGAGAGGGACGACAGAGGGTCGAGAGGGATCACAGAGGGACGAGTGGGACGACAGAGGGTCGAGAGGGACGACAGAGGGACGACAGATGGGACGACAGAGGGACGACAGATGGGACGACAGAGGGTCGAGAGGGACGACAGAGGGTCAAGAGGGACGACATAGGGACGAAAGAGGGTCGAGAGGGACGACAGAGGGTCAAGAGGGACGACAGAGGGACGACAGAGGGTGGAGAGGGACGACAGAGGGTCGAGAGGGACGTCAGAGGATCGAGAGGGACGACAGAGGGTCGAGAGGGACGACAGAGGGACGACAGAGGGTCGAGAGGGACGACAGAGGGACGAAAGAGGGTCGAGAGGGACGACAGAGGGTCGAGAGGGACGACAGAGGGTCGAGAGGGACGACAGAGGGTTGAGAGGGACGACAGAGGGTCAAGAGGGACGACAGAGGGACGACAGAGGGTTGAGAGGGACGACAGAGGGACGACAGAGGGTTGAGAGGGACGACAGAGGGTCGAGAGGGACGACAGAGGGTTGAGAGGGAGGACAAAGGGACGACAGAGGGTCAAGAGGGACGACATAGGGACGAAAGAGGGTCGAGAGGGACGACAGAGGGTCAAGAGGGACGACAGAGGGTTGAGAGGGACGACAGAAGGTCGAGAGGGACGAAAGAGGGACGACAGAGGGTCGAGAGGGACGACAGAGGGACGACAGAGGGTCGAAAGTGACGACAGAGGGTCGAGAGGGACGACAGAGGGACGACAGAGGGTCGAGAGGGACGATAGAGGGTCGAGAGGGACGACAGAGGGACGACAGAGGGTCGAGAGGGACGATAGAGGGTCGAGAGGGACGACAGAGGGACGACAGAGGGTCGAGAGGGATCACAGAGGGACGAGAGGGATGACAGAGGTTCGTGAGGGACGACAGAGGGTCGAGAGGGACAACAGAGGGTCGAGAGGGACGACAGAGGGAAATAGAGGGACGACAGAGGGTCGAGAGGGACGACAGAGGGTCGAGAGGGATCACAGAGGGACGACAGAGGGTCGAGAGGGACGACAGAGGGAAGACAGAGGGTCGAGAGGGACGACAGAGGGACGACAGATGGGACGACAGAGGGTCGAGAGGGACGATAGAGGGTCAAGAGGGACGACAGAGGGTCGAGAGGGACGACAGAGGGACGAGAGGGACGACAGAGGGTCGTGAGGGAATACAGAGGGACGACAGATGGGACGACAGAGGGTCGAGAGGGATCACAGAGGGACGACAGAGGGACGACAGAGGGACGACAGAGGGTCGTGAGGGACGACAGAGGGTCGAGAGGGACGACAGAGGGTCGAGAGGGACGACAGAGGGTCGAGAGGGATCACAGAGGGACGACAGAGGGACGACAGAGGGTCGTGAGGGACGACAGAGGGTCGAGAGGGACGACAGAGGGTCGAGAGGGATCACAGAGGGACGAGTGGGACGACAGAGGGACGACAGATGGGACGACAGAGGGTCAAGAGGGACGACAGAGGGTCGAGAGGGATCACAGAGGGACCAGAGGGACGACAGAGGGTCGTGAGGGACGACAGAGGGACGACAGAGGGTCGAGAGGGACGACAGAGGGACGACAGATGGGACGACAGAGGGTCGAGAGGGACGACAGAGGGTCAAGAGGGACGACATAAGGACGAAAGAGGGTCGAGAGGGACGACAGAGGGTCAAGAAGGACGACAGAGGGTCGAGAGGGACGACAGAGGGTCAAGAGGGACGACAGAGGGTCAAGAGGGACGACAGAGGGTGGAGAGGGACGACAGAGGGACGACAGAGGGTCGAGAGGGACGTCAGAGGATCGAGAGGGACGACAGAGGGTCGAGAGGGACGACAGAGGGTCGAGAGGGACGACAGAGGGACGACAGAGGGTCGAGAGGGACGACAGAGGGTCGAGAGGGACGACAGAGGGTTGAGAGGGACGACAGAGGGACGACAGAGGTTCAAGAGGGACGACATAGGGACGAAAGAGGGTCGAGAGGGACGACAGAGGGTCAAGAGGGACGACGGAGGGTTGAGAGGGACGACAGAGGGTCGAGAGGGACGACAGAGGGTCGAGAGGGACGACAGAGGGTTGAGAGGGACGACAGAGGGACGACAGAGGGTCGAGAGGGACGACAGAGGGTCGAGAGGGACGACAGAGGGTCGAGAGGGACGACAGAGGGACGACAGAGGGTTGAGAGGGACGACAGAGGGACGACAGAGGGTTGAGAGGGACGACAGAGGGTCGAGAGGGACGACAGAGGGTCGAGAGGGACGACAGAGGGTTGAGAGGGAGGACAAAGGGACGACAGAGGGTCAAGAGGGACGACATAGGGACGAAAGAGGGTCGAGAGGGACGACAGAGGGTCAAGAGGGACGACAGAGGGTTGAGAGGGACGACAGAAGGTCGAGAGGGACGACAGAGGGTCGAAAGGGACGACAGAGGGACGACAGAGGGTCGAGAGGGATCACAGAGGGACGAGAGGGACGACAGAGGGTCGAGAGGGACGACAGAGGGACGACAGAGGTTCAAGAGGGACGACATAGGGACGAAAGAGGGTCGAGAGGGACGACAGAGGGTCAAGAGGGACGACGGAGGGTCGAGAGGGACGACAGAGGGTCAAGAGGGACGACAGAGGGACGACAGAGGGTCGAGAGGGACGACAGAGGGTCGAGAGGGACGACAGAGGGTCGAGAGGGACGACAGAGGGTTGAGAGGGACGACAAAAGGTCGAGAGGGACGACAGAGGGTCGAGATGGACGACAGAGGGTTGAGTGGGACGACAGAGGGAAGACAGAGGGTCGAGAGGGACGACAGAGGGACGACAGATGGGACGACAGAGGGTCGAGAGGGACGACAGAGGGTCGACAGAGGGTCGAGAGGGACGATAGAGGGTCAAGAGGGACGACAGAGGGTCGAGAGGGACGACAGAGGGTCGAGAGGGATCACAGACGGACGAGAGGGACGACAGAGGGTCGTGAGGGACGACAGAGGGACGACAGATGGGACGACAGAGGGTCGAGAGGGACGACAGAGGGTCGAGAGGGATAACAGAGGGACGAGTGGGACGACAGAGGGTCGAGAGGGACGACAGAGGGACGACAGATGGGACGACAGAGGGTCGAGAGGGACGACAGAGGGTCAAGAGAGACGACAGAGGGACGACAGAGGGTCGAGAGGGACGACAGAGGGACGACAGAGGGTCGAGAGGGACGACAGAGGGTCGAGAGGGATGACAGAGGGTTGAGAGGGACGACAGAGGGTCAAGAGGGACGACAGAGGGACGACAGAGAGTGGAAAGGGACGACAGAGGGTCGAGAGGGACGACAGAGGGACGACAGAGGGTTGAGATGGACGACAGAGGGTCGAGAGGGACGACAGTGGGTTGAGAGGGACGACAAAGGGACGACAGAGGGTCAAGAGGGACGACATAGGGACGAAAGAGGGTCGAGAGGGACGACAGAGGGTCAAGAGGGACGACAGAGGGTTGAGAGGGACGACAGAGGGTCAAGAGGGACGACAGAGGGACGACAGAGGGTCGAGAGGGACGACAGAGGGTTGAGAGGGACGACAAAAGGTCGAGAGGGACGACAGAGGGTCGAGATGGACGACAGAGGGTTGAGTGGGACGACAGAGGGAAGACAGAGGGTCGAGAGGGACGACAGAGGGACGACAGATGGGACGACAGAGGGTCGAGAGGGACGACAGAGGGTCGACAGAGGGTCGAGAGGGACGATAGAGGGTCAAGAGGGACGACAGAGGGTCGAGAGGGACGACAGAGGGTCGAGAGGGATCACAGACGGACGAGAGGGACGACAGAGGGTCGTGAGGGACGACAAAAGGTCGAGAGGGACGACAGAGGGTCGAGAGGGACGACAGAGGGTTGAGAGGGACGACAAAAGGTCGAGAGGGACGACAGAGGGTCGAGATGGACGACAGAGGGTTGAGTGGGACGACAGAGGGAAGACAGAGGGTCGAGAGGGACGACAGAGGGACGACAGATGGGACGACAGAGGGTCGAGAGGGACGACAGAGGGTCGAGTGGGACGACAGAGGGTCGAGAGGGACGACAGAGGGACGACAGATGGGACGACAGAGGGTCGAGAGGGACGACAGAGGGACGACAGAGGGTCGAGAGGGATCACAGAGGGACGAGAGGGACGACAGAGGGACGACAGAGGGTCGAGAGGGACGACAGATGGGACGACAGAGGGTCGAGAGGGACGACAGAGGGACGACAGAGGGTCAAGAGGGACGACATAGGGACGAAAGAGGGTCGAGAGGGACGACAGAGGGTCAAGAGGGACGACAGAGGGTCGAGAGGGACGACAGAGGGTCAAGAGGGACGACAGAGGGACGACAGAGGGTGGAGAGGGACGACAGAGGGACGACAGAGGGTCGAGAGGGACGTCAGAGGATCGAGAGGGACGACAGAGGGTCGAGAGGGACGACAGAGGGTCGAGAGGGACGACAGAGGGTCAAGAGGGACGACAGAGGGTCGAGAGGGACGACAGAGGGTCAAGAGGGACGACAGAGGGACGACAGAGGGTGGAGAGGGACGACAGAGGGACGACAGACGGTCGAGAGGGACGTCAGAGGATCGAGAGGGACGACAGAGGGTCGAGAGGGACGACAGAGGGTCGAGAGGGACGACAGAGGGACGAGAGGGACGACAGAGGGTTGAGAGGGACGACAGAGGGTCAAGAGGGACGACAGAGGGACGACAGAGGGACAACAGAGGGTGGAGAGGGACGACAGAGGGTCGAGAGGGACGACAGAGGGTCGAGAGGGACGACAGAGGGTTGAGAGGGACGACAAAGGGACGACAGAGGGTCAAGAGGGACGACATAGGGACGAAAGAGGGACGAAAGAGGGTCGAGAGGGACGACAGAGGGTCAAGAGGGACGACAGAGGGTCAAGAGGGACGACAGAGGGACGACAGAGGGTCGAGAGGGACAACAGAGGGTCGACAGGGACGACAGAGGGACGAGAGGGACGACAGAGGGACGACAGAGGGTCGAGAGGGACGACAGAGGGTTGAGTGGGACGACAGAGGGATGAAAGGGATGACAGAGGGAAGACAGAGGGTCGAGAGGGACGACAGAGGGTTGAGAGGGACGACAGAGGGAAGACAGAGGGTCGAGAGGGACGACAGAGGTACGACAGAGGGTCGAGAGTGACGACAGAGGGTCGACAGAGGGTCGAGGGGGACGACAGAGGGACGACAGAGGGTCGAGAGGGACGACAGAGGGACGACAGAGGGTGGAGAGGGACGACAGAGGGACGACAGAGGGTCGAGAGTGACGACAGAGGGTCGACAGAGGGTCGAGAGGGACGACAGAGGGACGACAGAGGGTTGAGAGGGACGATAGAGGGTCGAAAGGGACGACAGAGGGACGACAGAGGGTCGAGAGGGATCACAGAGGGACGAGAGGGATGACAGAGGGTCGTGAGGGACGACAGAGGGACGACAGAGGGTCGAGAGGGACAACAGAGGGTCGACAGGGACGACAGAGGGTCGACAGGGACGACAGAGGGACGACAGAGGGTCGAGAGGGACGACAGAGGGTTGAGTGGGACGACAGAGGGATGAAAGGGATGACAGAGGGAAGACAGAGGGTCGAGAGGGACGACAGAGGGTTGAGTGGGACGACAGAGGGACGACAGAGGGAAGACAGAGGGTCGAGAGGGACGACAGAGGGTCGAGAGGGACGACAGAGGGTTGAGAGGGAAGACAGAGGGTCGAGAGGGACGACAGAGGGTCGAGAGGGACGACAGAGGGTTGAGTGGGACGACAGAGGGATGAAAGGGATGACAGAGGGAAGACAGAGGGTCGAGAGGGACGACAGAGGGTTGAGTGGGACGACAGAGGGACGACAGAGGGAAGACAGAGGGTCGAGAGGGACGACAGAGGGTCGAGAGGGACGACAGAGGGTTGAGTGGGACGACAGAGGGACGACAGAGGGAAGACAGAGGGACGAGAGGGACGTCAGAGGGTCGAGAGGGACAACAGAGGGTCGAGAGGGATCACAGAGGGACGAGAGGGACGACAGAGGGTCGAGCGGGACGACAGAGGGTCGAGAGGGACGTCAGAGGGTCGAGAGGGACAACAGAGGGTCGAGAGGGATCACAGAGGGACGAGAGGGACGACAGAGGGTCGAGCCGGATGACAGAGGGTCGAGAGGGACGATGGAGGGTCGAGATGGACGACAGAGGGTCGAGCGGGACGACAGAGGGTCGAGAGGGATCACAGAGGGACGAGTGGGACGACAGAGGGTCAAGAGGGACGACAGAGGGACGACAGATAGGACGACAGAGGGTCAAGAGGGACGACAGAGGGTCGAGAGGGATCACAGAGGGACGACAGAGGGTCGTGAGGGACGACAGAGGGACGACAGAGGGTCGAGAGGGACGACAGAGGGACGACAGATGGGACGACAGAGGGTCGACAGAGGGTCGAGAGGGACGACAGAGGGTCGAGAGGGACGATAGAGGGTCGAGAGGGACGACAGAGGGACGACAGAGGGTCGAGAGGGACGACAGAGGGTCGAGAGTGACGACAGAGGGTCGACAGAGGGTCGAGAGGGACGACAGAGGGTCGAGAGGGACGATAGAGGGTCGAGAGGGATCACAGAGGGACGAGAGGGATGACAAAGGTTCGTGAGGGACGACAGAGGGACGACAGAGGGTCGAGAGGGACGACAGAGGGTCGACAGGGACGACAGAGGGACGAGAGGGACGACAGAGGGATGACAGATGGGACGACAGAGGGTCAAGAGGGACGACAGAGGGTCGAGAGGGATCACAGAGGGACGAGAGGGACGACAGAGGGTCGAGAGGGACGACAGAGGGACGACAGAGGTTCAAGAGGGACGACAGAGGGACGAAAGAGGGTCGAGAGGGACGACAGAGGGTCAAGAGGGACGACAGAGGGTCGAGAGGGACGACAGAGGGTCAAGAGGGACGACAGAGGGACGACAGAGGGTCGAGAGGGACGACAGAGGGTCGAGAGGGACGACAGAGGGTCAAGAGGGACGACAGAGGGACGACAGAGGGTCGAGAGGGACGACAGAGGGACGACAGAGGGTCGAGAGGGACGACAGAGGGACGACAGAGGGTCGAGAGGGACGACAAAGGGACGACAGAGGGTCAAGAGGGACGACAGAGGGTCAAGAGGGATCACAGAGGGACGACAGAGGGAAGACAGAGGGTCGAGAGGGACGACAGAGGGACGACAGATGGGACGACAGAGGGTCGAGAGGGACGACAGAGGGTCGAGAGGGACGACAGAGGGTCAAGAGGGACGACAGAGGGTCGAGAGGGATCACAGACGGACGAGAGGGACGACAGAGGGACGACAGATGGGACGACAGAGGGTCGAGAGGGACGACAGAGGGTCGAGAGGGATCACAGAGGGACGAGTGGGACGACAGAGGGTCGAGAGGGACGACAGAGGGACGACAGATGGGACGACAGAGGGTCGAGAGGGACGACAGAGGGTCGAGAGGGACGACAGAGGGTCGAGAGGGACGACAGAGGGTCGAGAGGGATCACAGACGGACGAGAGGGACGACAGAGGGACGACAGATGGGACGACAGAGGGTCGAGAGGGACGACAGAGGGTCGAGCGGGACGACAGAGGGTCGAGAGGGATCACAGAGGGACGAGTGGGACGACAGAGGGTCGAGAGGGACGACAGAGGGACGACAGATGGGACGACAGAGGGTCAAGAGGGACGACAGAGGGTCGAGAGGGACGACAAAGGGACGACAGAGGGTCAAGAGGGATCACAGAGGGACGACAGAGGGTTGAGTGGGACGACAGAGGGAAGACAGAGGGTCGAGAGGGACGACAGAGGGACGACAGATGGGACGACAGAGGGTCGAGAGGGACGACAGAGGGACGACAGAGGGTCGACAGAGGGTCGAGAGGGACGATAGAGGGTCAAGAGGGACGACAGAGGGTCGAGAGGGACGACAGAGGGTCGAGAGGGATCACAGACGGACGAGAGGGACGACAGAGGGTCGTGAGGGACGACAGAGGGACGACAGATGGGACGACAGAGGGTCGAGAGGGACGACAGAGGGTCGAGAGGGATCACAGAGGGACGAGTGGGACGACAGAGGGTCGAGAGGGACGACAGAGGGACGACAGATGGGACGACAGAGGGTCAAGAGGGACAACAGAGGGTCGAGAGGGATCACAGAGGGACGAGAGGGACGACAGAGGGTCGTGAGGGACGACAGATGGGACGACAGAGGGTCAAGAGGGACGACATAAGGACGAAAGAGGGTCGAGAGGGACGACAGAGGGTCAAGAGGGACGACAGAGGGTCGAGAGGGACGACAGAGGGACGACAGAGGGTCAAGAGGGACGACAGAGGGACGACAGAGGGTCAAGAGGGACGACAGAGGGACGACAGAGGGTGGAGAGGGACGACAGAGGGACGACAGAGGGTCGAGAGGGACGACAGAGGGTCGAGAGGGACGACAGAGGGTCAAGAGGGACGACAGAGGGACGACAGAGGGTCGAGAGGGACGACAGAGGGACGACAGAGGGTTGAGAGGGACGACAGAAGGTCGAGAGGGACGACAGAGGGTCGAGAGGGACGACAGAGGGACGACAGAGGGACGACAGAGGGTCGAGAGGGACGACAGAGGGACGACAGAGGGTCGAGAGTGACGACAGAGGGTTGAGAGGGTCGAGAGTGACGACAGAGGGTTGAGAGGGACGACAGAGGGACGACAGAGGGTCGAGAGGGACGACAGAGGGTCAAGAGGGACGACAGAGGGACGACAGAGGGTCGAGAGGGACGACAGAGGGACGACAGAGGGTTGAGAGGGACGACAGAAGGTCGAGAGGGACGACAGAGGGTGGAGAGGGACGACAGAGGGACGACAGATGGGACGACAGAGGGTCGAGAGGGACGACAGAGGGACGACAGAGGGTCGAGAGTGACGACAGAGGGTTGAGAGGGACGACAGAGGGACGACAGAGGGTGGAGAGGGACGACAGAGGGACGACAGATGGGACGACAGAGGGTCGAGAGGGACGACAGAGGGACGACAGAGGGTCGAGAGTGACGACAGAGGGACGACAGAGGGTCGACAGAGGGTCGAGAGGGACGACAGAGGGTCGACAGAGGGTCGAGAGGGACGACAGAGGGACGACAGAGGGTCGACAGAGGGTCGAGAGGGACGACAGAGGGTCGAGAGTGACGACAGAGGGTCGAGAGGGACGACAGAGGGTCGAGAGGGACGACAGAGGGACGACAGAGGGTGGAGAGGGACGACAGAGGGACGACAGAGGGTCGACAGAGGGTCGAGAGGGACGACAGAGGGACGATAGAGGGTCGAGAGGGACGATAGAGGGTCGAAAGGGACGACAGAGGGACGACAGAGGGTCGAGAGGGATCACAGAGGGACGAGAGGGATGACAGAGGGTCGTGAGGGACGACAGAGGGACGACAGAGGGTCGAGAGGGACAACAGAGGGTCGACAGGGACGACAGAGGGACGAGAGGGACGACAGAGGGTCGAGAGGGACGACAGAGGGTTGAGTGGGACGACAGAGGGATGAAAGGGATGACAGAGGGAAGACAGAGGGTCGAGAGGGACGACAGAGGGTTGAGAGGGACGACAGAGGGAAGACAGAGGGTCGAGAGGGACGACAGAGGGTTGAGTGGGACGACAGAGGGACGACAGAGGGAAGACAGAGGGTCGAGAGGGACGACAGAGGGTCGAGAGGGACGACAGAGGGTCGAGAGGGACAACAGAGGGTCGAGAGGGATCACAGAGGGACGAGAGGGACGACAGAGGGTCGAGCGGGACGACAGAGGGTCGAGAGGGACGTCAGAGGGTCGAGAGGGACAACAGAGGGTCGAGAGGGATCACAGAGGGACGAGAGGGACGACAGAGGGTCGAGCCGGACGACAGAGGGTCGAGCGGGACGACAGAGGGTCGAGATGGACGACAGAGGGTCGAGCGGGACGACAGAGGGTCGTGCTTCATATTGCTTAATGTTGATTAATACCGCTTCATGTTGCATCATGTTGCTTAATGACACTTCATGTTTTATCATGTTGCTTAATGACGCTTCATGTTGCTTAATGACACTTCATGTTGCTTAATGACGCTTCATGTTGCTTAATGACGCTTCATGTTGCTTAATGACGCTTCATGTTGCTTAATGACACTTCATGTT
This sequence comes from Telmatherina bonti, assembly GCF_933228915.1. Lineage (NCBI taxonomy): Eukaryota > Metazoa > Chordata > Actinopteri > Atheriniformes > Telmatherinidae > Telmatherina > Telmatherina bonti. The sequence goes on from NC_136620.1 coordinate 2,379,934, forward strand.
GCATCATGTTGCTTAATGTCGCTTCATGTTGCTTAATGACGCTTCATGTTGCTAAATGTCTCTTCATGTTGCTAAATGTCGCTTCAGTTTGCTTTATGTCGCTTCATGTTGCTTAACGTCGCTTCATGTTGCTTAACGTCGCTTCAAAGTGCCTAATGTCGCTTCAAAGTGCTAAATGTCGCTTCATGTTGCTTCATGTTGCTTAATGTGGCTTAATGTCGCTTCATGTTACTTAATGTCGCTTCATGTTGTTTAATGTCGCTTCATGTTAATGTATTTTCATGTTGCTTATTGTTGCTTCATGTTGCTTAATGCCCCTTCCTGTTGAATCATGTTGCTTAATGACGCCTTATGTTGCATCATGTCGTTTAATGACGCTTCTTGTTGCTTAATGTCGTTTCATGTTGCTAAATGTCGCCTCATGTTGCTTAATGTCGCCTCATGTTAATAAATGTCGCTTCATGTTGCTTAATGACGCTTCATGTTGCTTCATGTCACTTCATGTTTCTGTCGCTTCATGTTGCTAAATGTCGCTTCATGTTGCTAAATGTCGTTTCATATTGCTAAATGTCGCTTCATGTTGATGAATGTCAATTCATGTTTGCTTTATGTCGCTTCATGTTGCTTAACGTCGCTTCATGTTGCTTAATGTCGCTTCACGTTGCTAAATGTCGCTTCATGTTGCCCAATGTCACCACATGTTCTTTCATGTCGCTTCATTTTGCTTCATGTCGCTTCATGTTGCTTCATGTTGCTTAATGTCGCTTCACGTTGCTAAATGTCGCTTCATGTTGCCCAATGTCACCACATGTTCTTTCATGTCGCTTCATTTTGCTTCATGTCGCTTCATGTTGCTTCATGTTGCTTAATGTCGCTTCACGTTGCTAAATGTCGCTTCATGTTGCCCAATGTCACCACATGTTTTTTCATGTCGCTTCATTTTGCTTCATGTCGCTTCATGTTGCTTCATGTCGCCTAATGTCGCCTCATGTTGCTTAATGTCGCTTCATGTTTCTTCATGTTGCTTCATGTTTCTTCATGTTGCCTAATGTTGCTTCATGTCGCTTTAACTTGCTTCATGTCGCTTCATGCCACTTTAACTTGCTTCATGTCGCTTCATGCCGCTTCATGTCGCTTCATGTTTCTTCATGTTGCAACATGTTGCTTAATGACGTCTTATGTTGCATCATGTCGCTACAGTTTGCTTAATGTCGCTTCATGTTGCTTAACGTCGCTTCATGTTGCTAAATGTCGCCTCAAAGTGCCTAATGCCACTTCATGTTGCTTCATGTCGCTTCATGTTGCTAAATGTCGCTTCATGTTGCTTCATGTTGCTTCATGCCACTTCATGTTGCTTAATGACGCTTCATGTTGCTTAATGCCGCGTCGTGTTGCTTCATGCCACTTCATGTTGCTAAATGTCGCTTCATGTTGCTAAATGTCGTTTCATATTGCTAAATGTCGCTTCATGTTGATGAATGTCAATTCATGTTTGCTTTATGTCGCTTCATGTTGCTTAACGTCGCTTCATGTTGCTTAATGTCGCTTCACGTTGCTAAATGTCGCTTCATGTTGCCCAATGTCACCACATGTTCTTTCATGTCGCTTCATTTTGCTTCATGTCGCTTCATGTTGCTTCATGTTGCTTAATGTCGCTTCACGTTGCTAAATGTCGCTTCATGTTGCCCAATGTCACCACATGTTCTTTCATGTCGCTTCATTTTGCTTCATGTCGCTTCATGTTGCTTCATGTTGCTTAATGTCGCTTCACGTTGCTAAATGTCGCTTCATGTTGCCCAATGTCACCACATGTTTTTTCATGTCGCTTCATTTTGCTTCATGTCGCTTCATGTTGCTTCATGTCGCCTAATGTCGCCTCATGTTGCTTAATGTCGCTTCATGTTTCTTCATGTTGCTTCATGTTTCTTCATGTTGCCTAATGTTGCTTCATGTCGCTTTAACTTGCTTCATGTCGCTTCATGCCACTTTAACTTGCTTCATGTCGCTTCATGCCGCTTCATGTCGCTTCATGTTTCTTCATGTTGCAACATGTTGCTTAATGACGTCTTATGTTGCATCATGTCGCTACAGTTTGCTTAATGTCGCTTCATGTTGCTTAACGTCGCTTCATGTTGCTAAATGTCGCCTCAAAGTGCCTAATGCCACTTCATGTTGCTTCATGTCGCTTCATGTTGCTAAATGTCGCTTCATGTTGCTTCATGTTGCTTCATGCCACTTCATGTTGCTTAATGACGCTTCATGTTGCTTAATGCCGCGTCGTGTTGCTTCATGCCACTTCATGTTGCTAAATGTCGCTTCATGTTGCTAAATGTCGTTTCATATTGCTAAATGTCGCTTCATGTTGATGAATGTCAATTCATGTTTGCTTTATGTCGCTTCATGTTGCTTAACGTCGCTTCATGTTGCTTAATGTCGCTTCACGTTGCTAAATGTCGCTTCATGTTGCCCAATGTCACCACATGTTCTTTCATGTCGCTTCATTTTGCTTCATGTCGCTTCATGTTGCTTCATGTTGCTTAATGTCGCTTCACGTTGCTAAATGTCGCTTCATGTTGCCCAATGTCACCACATGTTTTTTCATGTCGCTTCATTTTGCTTCATGTCGCTTCATGTTGCTTCATGTCGCCTAATGTCGCCTCATGTTGCTTAATGTCGCTTCATGTTTCTTCATGTTGCTTCATGTTTCTTCATGTTGCTTCATGTTTCTTCATGTTGCTTCATGTCGCTTTAACTTGCTTCATGTCGCTTCATGCCACTTTAACTTGCTTCATGTCGCTTCATGTCGCTTCATGTTTCTTCATGTTGCAACATGTTGCTTAATGACGTCTTATGTTGCATCATGTCGCTACAGTTTGCTTAATGTCGCTTCATGTTGCTTAACGTCGCTTCATGTTGCTAAATGTCGCCTCAAAGTGCCTAATGCCACTTCATGTTGCTAAATGTCGCTTCATGTTGCTTCATGTTGCTTCATGCCACTTCATGTTGCTTAATGACGCTTCATGTTGCTTAATGCCGCGTCGTGTTGCTTCATGCCACTTCATGTTGCTTAATGACGCTTCATGTTGCTTAATGCCGCGTCATGTTGCTTCATGCCACTTCATGTTGCTTAATGACGCTTCATGTTGCTTCATGCCGCTTCATGTTGCTTCATGCCGCCTCATGTTGCTTCATGCCGCCTCATGTTGCTTAATGTCGCTTCATGTTGCTAAATGTCGCTTCATGTTGCTTAATGACGCTTCATGTTGCTTAATGACGCTTCGTGTTGCTTAATGACGCTTCGTGTTGCTTAATGACGCTTCGTGTTGCTTAATGACGCTTCGTGTTGCTTCATGCCGCTTCATGTTGCTTCATGCCGCCTCATGTTGTTTCATGCCGCCTCATGTTGTTTCATGCCACCTCATGTTGCTAAATGTCGCTTCATGTTGCTAAATGTCGCTTCATGTTGTTTAATGCTGTCTCATGTTGCCTAATGTCGCTTAATGTTGCTTAATGTTGCCTCATGTTGCTTAATGTCACCTCATGTTGCTTCATGCCCCTTCACGTTGCTTCATGTCGCTTCATGTTGTTTAATGCCGTCTCATGTTGCTTAATGTCGCTTCATGTTGTTTAATGTCGCTTCATGTTAATGTATTTTCATGTTGCTTATTGTTGCTTCATGTTGCTTAATGCCCCTTCATGTTGAATCATGTTGCTTAATGATGCCTTATGTTGCATCATGTCATTTAATGACGCTTCTTGTTGCTTAATGACGCTTCATGTTGCTAAATGTCGCTTCAAAGTGCCTAATGTCGCTTCATGTTGCTTAATGTGTCTCCATGTTGCTAAATGTCGCTTCATGTTGCTAAACGTTGCTTCATGTTGCTTAATGTCTTCCTCATGTTGCTTAATGTGTCTTTATGTTGCTAAATGTCGCTTCATGTTGCTAAATGTCGCTTCATGTTGCATCATGTCGCTTCATGTTGCATCATGTCGCTTCATGTTGCCAAATGTCGCTTCATGTTGCCAAATGTCGCTTCAAGGTGCTTAATGTCGCTTCCTGTTGCTTAATGTCGCTTCATGTTGCTTAATGTCGCTTCATGTTGCTTAATGTCGCTTCATGTCGCTTCATGTCGCTTCATATTGCTAAATGTCGCTTCATGGTGCTTAATGTCGCTTCATGGTGCCTAATGTCGCTTCAAGGTGCCTAATGTCGCTTCATGTTGCTAAATGTCGCCTCATGTTGCTTAATGTCGCTTCATGTTGGTTAATGTCGCTTCATGTTGCTTAATGACGCTTCATGTTGCTTCATGTCGCTTCATGTTGCTTAATGTCGCTTCATGTTGCTTAATGACGCTTCATGTTGCTTAATGTCGCTTCATGTTGCTTAATGACGCTTCATGTTGGTTAATGTCGCCTCATGTTGCTTAATGACGCTTCATGTTGCTTCATGTCGCTTCATGTTGCTTCATGTCGCTTCATGTTGCTTAATGACGCTTCATGTTGCTTCATGTCGCTTCATGTTGCTTAATGACGCTTCATGTTGCTTAATGTTGCTTCATGTTGCTTAATGTCACTTCATGTTACTTAATGTCGCTTCATGTTGCTTAATGTCACTTCATGTTGCTTAATGTCGCTTCATGTTGCTTAATGACGCTTCATGTTGCTTAATGTCGCTTCATGTTGCTTAATGTCACTTCATGTTACTTAATGTCGCTTTATGTTGCTTGATGTCGCTTCATGTTGCTTAATGTCACTTCATGTTACTTAATGTCGCTTCATGTTGCTTAATGTCGCTTCATGTTGCCCAATGTCGCCTAATGTTGCTTAATGTCGCTTCATGTTACTTCATGTTGCCCAATGTCGCCTCATGTTTCTTCATGTTGCTTCATGTTGCTTCATGTTTTTTCATGTCGCTTCATTTTGCTTCATGTTGCCTAATGTCGCTTCATGTTGCCTTATGTTGCTTCATGTCGCTTCATGTTGCTTCATGTCGCTTCATGTTGCTAAATGTCGCCTCATGTTGCTTCATGTCGCTTCATGTTGCTTAATGACGCTTCATGTTGCTAAATGTCGCCTCATGTTGCTAAATGTCGCCTCATGTTGCTTAACAACGCTTCATGTTGCTTAATGACGCTTCATGTTGCTTCATGACGCTTCATGTTGCTTAATGTCGCTTCATGTTGCTTAATGTCGCTTCTTGTTGCTTAATGTCGCTTCATGTTGCTAAATGTCGCTTCATGTTGCTTAATGTCGCTTCATGTTGCTTCATGTAACTTCATGTCGCTTCATGTTGCCCAATATCGCCTCATGTTTCTTCATGTTGCTTCATGTCGCTTCATGTTTCTTCATGTCATTTCATTTTGCTTCATGTCGCTTCATGTTTCTTCATGTCGCTTCATTTTGCTTCATGTCGCTTCATGTTTCTTCATGTCGCTTCATTTTGCTTCATGTCGCTTCATGTTTCTTCATGTCGCTTCATGTTGCTTCATGTCGCTTCATGTTTCTTCATGTCACTTCATTTTGCTTCATGTCGCTTCATGTTTCTTCATGTCGCTTCATTTTGCTTCATGTCGCTTCATGTTTCTTCATGTCGCTTCATGTTTCTTCATGTTGCTTCATTTTGCTTCATGTTGCTTCATGTTGCTTCATGTTTCATCATGTCGCTTCATTTTGCTTCATGTCGCTTCATGTTTCTTCATGTCGCTTCATTTTGCTTCATGTCGCTTCATGTTTCTTCATGTCACTTCATTTTGCTTCATGTCGCTTCATGTTTCTTCATGTCGCTTCATGTTGCTTCATGTCGCTTCATGTTTCTTCATGTCACTTCATTTTGCTTCATGTCGCTTCATGTTTCTTCATGTCGCTTCATTTTGCTTCATGTCGCTTCATGTTTCTTCATGTCGCTTCATTTTGCTTCATGTTGCTTCATGTTTCTTCATGTCGCTTCATTTTGCTTCATGTCGCTTCATGTTTCTTCATGTCGCTTCATGTTTCTTCATGTTGCTTCATTTTGCTTCATGTTGCTTCATGTTTCATCATGTCGCTTCATTTTGCTTCATGTCGCTTCATGTTTCTTCATGTCGCTTCATTTTGCTTCATGTCGCTTCATGTTTCTTCATGTCACTTCATTTTGCTTCATGTCGCTTCATGTTTCTTCATGTCGCTTCATGTTGCTTCATGTCGCTTCATGTTTCTTCATGTCGCTTCATTTTGCTTCATGTTGCTTCATGTTTCTTCATGTCGCTTCATTTTGCTTCATGTTGCTTCATGTTTCTTCCTGTCGCTTCATTTTGCTTCATGTTGCTTCATGTTTCTTCCTGTCGCTTCATTTTGCTTCATGTCGCTTCATGTTTCTTCATGTCGCTTCATGTTGCTTCATGTTGCTTCATGTTTCATCATGTCGCTTCATGTTGCTTCATGTTGCTTCATGTTTCATCATGTCGCTTCATTTTGCTTCATGTTGCTTCATGTTGCTTCATGTTTCATCATGTCGCTTCATGTTGCTTCATGTTGCTTCATGTTGCTTCATGTTTCATCATGTCGCTTCATTTTGCTTCATGTTGCTTCATGTTGCTTCATGTTGCTTCATGTTTCATCATGTCGCTTCATTTTGCTTCATGTCGCTTCATGTTGCTTCATGTTGCTTCATGTTGCTTCATGTTTCATCATGTTGCTTCATGTTTCATCATGTCGCTTCATTTTGCTTCATGTCGCTTCATGTTTCTTCATGTCGCTTCATGTTGCTTCATGTTGCTTCATGTTTCTTCATGTCGCTTCATTTTGCTTCATGTTGCTTCATGTTGCTTCATGTCGCTTCATGTTTCTTCATGTCGCTTCATGTTGCTTCATGTTGCTTCATGTTTCTTCATGTCGCTTCATGTCGCTTCATGTCGCTTCATGTTGCTTCATGTTGCTTCATGTTGCTTCATGTTTCTTCATGTCGCTTCATTTTGCTTCATGTCGCTTCATGTTTCTTCATGTCGCTTCATTTTGCTTCATGTCGCTTCATGTTTCTTCATGTTTCTTCATGTCGCTTCATTTTGCTTCATGTCGCTTCATGTTTCTTCATGTCGCTTCATTTTGCTTCATGTTGCTTCATGTTGCTTCATGTTTCTTCATGTCGCTTCATTTTGCTTCATGTCGCTTCATTTTGCTTCATGTCGCTTCATGTCGCTTCATTTTGCTTCATGTCGCTTCATGTTTCTTCATGTCGCTTCATTTTGCTTCATGTTGCTTCATGTTTCTTCATGTCGCTTCATGTTGCTTCATGTTGCTTCATGTTTCTTCATGTCGCTTCATGTTTCTTCATGTCGCTTCATGTTTCTTCATGTTGCTTCATGTTGCTTCATGTCGCTTCATGTTTCTTCATGTCGCTTCATGTTGCTTCATGTCGCTTCATGTTTCTTCATGTCGCTTCATGTTTCTTCATGTCGCTTCATGTTGCTTCATGTTGCTTCATGTTGCTTCATGTTTCTTCATGTCGCTTCATTTTGCTTCATGTCGCTTCATGTTTCTTCATGTCGCTTCATTTTGCTTCATGTTGCTTCATGTTGCTTCATGTTTCTTCATGTCGCTTCATTTTGCTTCATGTCGCTTCATGTTTCTTCATGTCGCTTCATTTTGCTTCATGTTGCTTCATGTTTCATCATGTCGCTTCATTTTGCTTCATGTCGCTTCATGTTTCTTCCTGTCGCTTCATTTTGCTTCATGTTGCTTTATGTCGCTTCATGTTTCTTCATGTCGCTTCATGTTTCTTCATGTCGCTTCATGTCTGGAAAACTGGAATTTACCGCACCAGCACAAGCGCCTTGGCTCCACTGCGTGTTCGATGTCGCATCAGTTCGGACTGCAGCCGACCAATTAGTTTCTGGGCATGGCTCCGCTTCTGATTGGTCAGGAGCGATGTGCTGATGAGCTCAACGTGACAAACCCGAATCTCGATGGAAGTAACCGTAGTCTAACCATGAACGTAGAACGTAGTCTAACCACAAATCTGTTGTGAAATTACATCAATATAGTTCAAGAAAGTCAATTTGTTAGGACGAGGAAACTTTCCATCCATCCTGTGATGACCTGTCGTTACCTCAGAGCCATCTCTTCATCCGTGACATCCATCTGCATCCGTCTCACATCCTCCTCCTCCTCCTCTTCGGCTTTCGGGTTCAATAGAGCCATCAGTTTCTGCAACGGACAGAGGAGCAGCTGAAACATACGGAGATGCCGGCTGTCCACACACACCATCTCTGTCATCAAAACTTTACTCTAAGAGTCACAGAAAGCAGACAGAACAGAGCAGACCAGAAGACACAGACCTCCACTTCTGGGTTAAAGCCTCTGAAGGACAGCCGGCCAAATAACAGGTCCTCACAAGGTCCAAAACTCTTCTCCTCCATGATCAGGCTCCTGACACAAAACATTCATCATTCACCGGAGCCTCATGAACCAGGCAGATGTCCCCTGCTCCATCAGGACACCTACTCTTTCGCCTGGAGCTCGGGCAGTTCCAGGTACCAATGTTCATCGCTGATGATCTTCTTCTCATCTTCCTCCAGCTGCTTCTTTGTCTCAGCATCCAGACCTCTCTGCATGAACTGCAACCAGCAGAGAAACCGTCAGTCTCACCCACAAATGATCAGAAACATTCACAATCAGCTGAACAGCATCACAATAAATACAAGAAATAAAACAGAAAATCTGTTTCTATCACAGAAATAAGAATCATGTCTTCACACCAGATATCAGTTTAAACTCATAATAACAGACGTTTTAAAGAGTATTTTTATTAACTCCGAATGAATAAATAAGCTATTCCAGACCTAATGATTTCCAAATCTTTTCCTCTGGATCACATAAAATACTCATTCAGCCTGAAAAGGTGGAATTAGCAGATTTCCAGCTGGAGGAGAGCCGGCTGCTTTCTGCACCAACCTTCATCCGCAGCAGGTTCTTAGAGAGCTTCACGGCGTCGCCCGACATCCTGACCAGCTAACCAGGTCACCACCTAACCAGATAACCAGATAACCAGGTCACCAAACAGCCGAACGTTCGATCCCAACAAGCCGCTGCGCCGTGGGCCGCACGCGCTACACGCCGTTGCCGCGTGCGCAGGCAGAAACAATCGAGCGGCCAGCAGTTAACAGTAAAACTAATCGATTGCAGATACCGACCCTTGGAAAGAAACAAAAGCAAAATGAATAAATAAGCATTTAAATAAAACATATATATCTTAGCTGCCAAGTATCCCGTTTTGGCTGGGAAACTTCGGTATTTTCCCTGTTTCCTGATTTCGTCCCGTATTTTTAATTTCCAAATCAAATGGATAGAAAACAACTCATACAGCATGAAGACATGAATTCCTGTGTCACTGTGTTCATGATCATATTAATGAAACATGAAGACATGAATTCCTGTGTCACTGTGTTCATGATCATATTAATGAAACATGAAGACATGAATTCCTGTGTCACTGTGTTCATGATCATATTAATGAAACATGAAGACATGAATTCCTGTGTCACTGTGTCCAACATCGTATTAATGAAGGACGTGGGCCTCCATCAGGAACGTCTGAATATGAGGCTGATGGTCCAGAATCACACCGCCTGCTTTCATCAGGTTACTACTTCACTATTCTGACATAAACATGACCAAAGCATCTGTAAACATTACTTCGAAATAAATTATTTACTTCTGTGTTTTATGATAATATAAATGTAAAACATTTTTACAGCTCAAAGTGATTTAAACAGTGAAATTTCATCAGGGTTCACAACTTTATTGATGTAACAGCTGAAAGTGGACATTTTATTCATCTTCACAGCAGCAACGGTGATCAGGACACACACTGTAATTACAAGTGGTGTGAGCACATGCAGTCAGATTCATGTGAAGGATGTAGAGGATTAAACCTTTGTCTTTCAGTCTTTATGACAACCCAGCCACTGTTCCGGGGTTTATTCACATTAAAACGCTTCACTCATTATGCAGGACTTTGTGTTTGTATTCACTGTCTACAAAGGCAACTGGAAGACTGAACAGCTGGGCTTCACAGGCTAAAGAAAAGGACCAGAAACAATTTGTGCACTGAACGTTATAAAATTATGGAAAGCATTTCCACCTAAATAAAATGCATCAATTTAACAAGAAACAATCAAGATAAGCAACCTAAATGATGTAATGGCATTACTATTACTGTCACTGTTTAGTTAAACTTGATTTGTAAAGGTAAATATAATATAAAATCAGTCTCAATTTTCTTGGGAAATTTTAACTTGTATCATTTAATTAGGCATTACTTTCATCAAATCATTCATCAAATAGCGTAGTTACAATAACTGGAATCAATTCTGCCAATCCAACCCATAGTTAAGTTTATTCATGATTGCAGAGTTCTCCACCGGCCACTGGGTGTCACTAGAGGCTGGAGAAACATTAGACATGGTTCAGCTAGCAGTCAAAGTTGTGTTTCACATGTTCATGGCAAGGCAGAGGCGTTAACCTGTTCATCTTATTTCCTGTAAGTCTGCTTATATTTTACTATCGCTGGTAAGCTAATTTAAGTTTCTAATATCATGTATTAGGCAGATTTATGTTGAAATTGCATTAGCTTATGTTTATACTGTTGTACTGTTGCAGGGCTTCCTCATCATTGTCATGAAAACAATCTGACATCGAGGTGTGTGTTTCTTTATGAGAAAGCCATGGTTGTTACTTGCACTGTCCCTGGCATACCTTTGGTACGGAAGATGTATTTGAAGCCCTTGCTGTTCCCTATTCCCTATTCCCTATTGACAAATCACGGACTAGCCCATCAGGACCCGCCTGGAATTGCTGCGCAGGCCCAGGTTCTGGCTCCAGGCCCTAAACTCAAACGTCCCAGGGTTGACATCAGCATATCAATGGAAGAATGGGATGTGTTCACCAGTCGCTGGGATGTCTTCCGCATTGGCTCTGGCATAGGAGACACCCAGGCCCCTTTCCAGCTGTTCCACTGTGCTGGGCTCAAACTCAGAGATAGCCTATTGAAGGCGAACCGCAATGCTGCATCTGGACCCCTGCCAGACCTGTTTGCCATGAGCTCACTTGCAGTCATTCCTGTGGCCACTTCCATCTGGCGCACTGAGCTCCTTCAATTACACCAGGAACAGGATGAATCTTTCCGCGCCTTCCATGCCAGGGTGCGGGGGAAGGCAGAGACCTGCACCTGTAACGCAGCATGTGTATGCGGTAGGGCCATGGACCTTACCAACCGTATTATCCGTGATGTTTTAGTGAATGGCAACTATGACTCAGACAAATGCCGTGAAACCCCGGGTGACACCCAATGTCCCGAGGAATTGAACACAAAGAAATGGCTCGCAGTGCACTTCCGTTGCCCAACCTTTCATCTATGTCTTCCTTCAGGCACTTGAACAAGGTTCAAAAGACGGGCCCCACCCCAACCCCAGCCCCGGATGAAAGGGCTAAAAAGGCCCGGACTGAAAGAACACTTTCAGGGTCTTCTCTGTGGGACCTCGTGGTTGGAACACCAAGCCTCACCGAGTCTGAATTGACTGCTTCAGGGCCCGTCGCCGTCAGAGGTGGCAGCAGCTGCCACCCGTCGGCCAACAGGCTGCAATGGAATCAGACCCTATTTCCCAGATTCTGTCATTCCGGTCCAAGGTCCTGCCTGCCCAACGTTGCAGGGGTCAGCGCTGGTGCTGTGCTCCGATGGCGCATCCTGGTGCCGTCACACCCATCAGGCTTAACCACCACATCTTCTCGAGGGGTGAGAGGAGACGCACCAAGCTGAGAGACCACCCCCATGTGTCGATCTCTATCTCAATTGATGACCTAGCTGAGCCAAGAGGCGGCACCCGCAGCAGGGGTTCGGGCTCGAAGGCAACAGTGTCAGCATCTCCTATGCCAGAGCCGATGTGGACGACATCCCAGTCAGACCTTTGGTCCCTGTCAGAGTTTCTTGTCTGGGATGATGACAGATAACCCTTACTGGTTCACGCTTCCTATCCTCGGCAGAACAGTGTTAAGCTGCCATCAAGGGGGAGTCTCTGGCCGTGGCCTGGGGCCTTGAGCAGACAAAATATTTTATTCAAGGGTGCAACAACCTTGTCATCATCACCGACCACAAACCTCTGGTTAAGACCTTCGGCGACCATACGGATGAGATCACGAACTCTCAGCTGTTGAGGCTCAAAACGCGTACTCACTCTGGCATCAGGCATGGGGGGCAAAGGAGGAGGCCCTCCAAACGCGCATGTGACATGCTACTGAGTCTCTGGGGCAGCACTCACAGCCGCTCCGCCCACTAGAACTGGGGGAGATGGTGTTCCTCCAGAACCTGCAGGGCCCAGCCCGTACAAGTGGGATAGGTCTAAGGTGGTGGTGGAGTTGCTGGGCTATGATCAGTTTCGGATAAGGGTCGACAGGTCAGGCCGCCTGACCTTGCACAATCAGTGCTTCCCTTGCGCCAATACCTTGGCTACCACCACACCAGACAGCAGGAGGCCGCACTGTCGCCACTGCTCATCCGTAAGTGGGAAATATCTTGGAGAAGCGGTTGCTCGGTTTAGGTGGAAACTGACCCCGATTTGGCTGTTTCGGAGTCCGACTGAGACCACTAAGGACTCAAAGCTGAGCCAAACGAAGCTTAGCTTGACCCAAAACAAAGCTGTTATCTGAATCTGTCTCCCTGACTGGCCTTGGGCAGGCTGGTTATCACGTCTCCTGGAATGTAATGCTGTCTGATGCTCAGTCCCCCTCCTAACCCCCTCTGTAGGAATGAGACATTAACTGTCTTTTTTGTGCTTATGTCATTTGTTATGCAGATCCAAAAAGTCCCCCGTTGACCACATCTTCACCTCTTTCTTCCCCCAGTGCTGGGACTACCTCCTCTCGATCATTCTCAGATGAGCCTTCCACCAGTCAATTAACCAGTCCACATGGACACAGCAATTGGATGGACAGATTTCAGGTGCAGTGGGGCAAAATGAGGCCCTCTTCTCAAAAGAGCCATTGGTGCTGGTAATCGTCCAGACCCTGGGGATCACCGACATATGGTAAAAGTTATTGTTGATTCCATGAGAGAACACTGCTTGAACCTGACACACAAAGACTGCACTTCAGAAGCAAAAGATATAACTCTGATACTGGCAGCTTTTTAGATAACACTGATGAACAGATTGGCTGTGAATACTTCACTTGACTGCAGCAGCTGAAGACCAGAGTTGAATATGTCAATAGAGACAACGCACTCTCCTGTCTGAGGAGGCCCAGGAGGTCACAGACAAGTGATGATGACTAACCACCACCACCAATTCTAGTCAAATGTGCTAGAATTGACAGTTATGGTTGTATCAACTGGCAGCCACAGGAGTACCCAGAGGGGGAAACGGCTCGTTTACTTGGAGAAAAAAAAAGGAAAGAAATGATAGATATATTTATTTAAGAGGGACTTCGGACAGAAGAGAGGGCAAGGATAAAGGAGCTAATGACAATCACATATCTATAACAGCGAGAGGACATCAATGCAGACCCATCTGCCAGCATTCTGGACACAAGTAAACGGTGGTTGTTTCTTCTGTCTTGGAAGTACTTATTTTCCCACTCACCACTTTTACTGGTGTTGACCTGTACAACAGACTAAGGGACGACATGAATAAAAAGGGGAAGAGGCTTCTGGAGTACTTCAGATTTCATGATGATGAGCTGGACCAAGGAAGTAAACGCTCTTCTGAAATATGCTTTGAAGGAAGACTGAGAGGGTATCGATGGTCTGACAGCACTCCTGGTGATGATGACACATTTCAAAGAACCAGAGAATGCCCTTCTCATCCTTGCAGATGTAAGTTATCATATTGGTCTTCAATAACTTTTATTGTATTTTTTTAGATGTACTTAAGCTAAATTCCAATACTTACAGGTGACAACAACTGCTGCTGATGCAGAGGAACAGTAGGTCCTCCCCACCATCCCCAGGCTCATTGCACCAGGTAAAACTATCATTTATTAAAAGCAGATTTGGAGAAGAATAAAACTAAGTGGACATACACAGAGAGTATTGTCATTTAACTTTTGTGGCAGTTCATCTTAACAAATAAATGCTATTTCAGACTGAATAAGTTAAGAAAAAAAGAAGTTTATGCCCTTTTAGTTGTTTGGGAGGTATTTGTTAGGGCCCTATAAAACCCGTATTATTTTTTCCCAAATTCCATTTTATTTTTTCCTAAATTCTGTTTTTTCCATTTTAATTTTTGGAAATTCCATTTTTTCCATTATATTTTTGGGGAATCCCTCTTTTCTTTCTTTCTTTTACTTTTTACTCCTATTTTACTTTCAAAAACATTGTTTTTTCATTGAAATAACTACAATGTACACAAATTAAATAAAAATATACTTTAAATTTATTGAGGTGACAGACGAGACATGTCCTCAATACAGTACATTAAAGTGCATCAAAAACAAGTTAAGTTATGGAGTTGTATGGTTTGAGAAACCGTTGAGCAGTTCCATGGAGACAACATCCACCAGGAAGTTTAGGTTTTTAACTCCTGTGATGAAAGAAAATGAAAACATTCATTTACACATGTAATACTAAATGTGTTTTATTTATTGATGTTAATTATTATCAATAATAAGAATAATATCAATTGTATGGCTGTTCAGATTATTTTTGTTTGATTATAATTTTATTATATTTTATTTCGAACATGTAATTTAAAAAATTATTAGTTAAAAGAAAAAGTAGGGAAAGGAAATGGGCAACATTTTACTTCTATTACAATTTGATTTACATTAATGCTGTCATTTACATGTTCAGAAAGTAATGCCTTTTATTCTTATTGTATGAAATGTCAGCCAGATTCCCACATGGGATGAGTTGTTTTTTTGTTTTTTTTTAAATTCTGATGCATAATCTATTAATCTTTATCATTTTATAGAAAACCTATCTTCAGTTATCTTATTATATTGTTATTGCATCATACTTTTCCTTGTTCTTCATGTGGCTTTTGGACACGATGTAATTGCGTGTATTTTTACTTTTCAGGCAGCAGAGTGTTGACAGAAACATCAGGTCACCTGACACATAAGTTGTGGGGAACTGCTCGGCTCTGTACCGAGGGATTATTGTTGAGTTCCGCAGTTTTTTCACTGACGAAACCAGAGTAGCGTGCAGCCGCTTCACCATGCTTACTCTGTTTTGAAGAGGGAGGGAGGGGGGCTCCGTCAGTGGAAGCGGCTTGTTGTGCCACCAGATTTCTTTGCCTCCATGCAGTTTTCTCCAGACAAACTTTCCTTCTCCACATGATAACAGTTTTGCAGTCAAATTAAGTCAACTTCCATGATGTTCCGCGTTAAAAAATATATTCCGTTTTAATCGGCCAATTCCGTGATTCTGTCCGCGATTCCGTGATCGCGGAAAGTATAGGGCCCTAATTTGTCATTGTACATTGTGCACATGGTGTATGTGACATTTGTCCTCTGTATTAACCCTAAGACCAGTGAGGAAGTTTCATTACTGCATTGCCTGGGAGAAAATTCAAACACATAGACTCAGTGGGCCAGGAATAAGCCAATGAGCTTCTGATTACCAGACACCCTTCTGTCCACTCAGCCACTGTCTGCAGCAGTGAGCCAGAGAAGTGGGTCTGCAGAGTCAGGCATTACTTGTAATTCAATTGTTGTTTTATGTTTGATTATTGTAGGAGACACTGTGTGGTCTGCAAACAACTGGATGCTGTTCATAGCGGACCATGTTGTAGTCCCACATTCTCCTCCCATGCTGGATTTCACAACTGCCTTGGCTGTCCTCTTTGCTAGCTTCCACGTAAACCATGTTGAATATCAGGTGGAAGCAGTGACAACCCTGGAATTTGTTCAGAGGTATTGCCAATAACATTCTAACATTGAACTCCAAATATTTAGAATAATCCAGGAATACTTCATAGAGGCAAAATAATGATTTGTATCCCAAGATGAAAACACAGAATCAGAGAAAATCTAATAGTATTTGTACAAGAGCCCAACTCGTATCTTGTCTGATAACTGATATATCAGTTATTGGTTTTTTAAGATCCTTATATTGGTATCGACATCGGCCCCTAAAATTCCATATACAGTGGGGCTCCAAAGTTTGGGCATCCCTGGTAAAAAATTATGTTAATGTGTAAATAAGGAGCTTTAAAAAGATGGAAAATCTCAAAAAGGCATCAAATTACAGTTTAGACATTCTTATAACATGTCAAAAAAAAGTTACATATTATTTCCATCATTTAAACCTTCAAAATAACAGAAAACAAAAGATGGCATCTGTAAAAGTTTTGGCACCCTGCATAGTTAGTACCTTGGACAACAGAGACCTGACAGTGTCCTGGATTGTTTACAGTTAGTGTCTGGAAAGACCAGGTGATGTCAATCTCAAAGGTTTTAAATGCTCAGACTCATCTGACCTCGCCTCAACAATCGGCACCATGGGTTCCTCTAAGCAGCTGTAAAGAACACTGGAACTGAAAATAGTTGATGCTCACAAAGCAGGAGAAGGGTGTAAGAAAATAGCAAAGTGTTTTCAGATGCTAATATCCTCTGTTCCGAATGTAATCAAGAAATGGCGGTCATTGGGAACAGAGGAAGTTAAAGCAAAATCTGGAAGACCAAGAAAAATATCAGACAGAACAGCTCACAGGATTGTAAGAAAAGCAAGTCAAATCCCAAGTTTGACTGCATGATCCCTCCAGGAAGATCTGGCTGATACTGGAGTCATGGTACACCATTCCACTATAAAGAGGTACTTGTACAAATATGGCCTTCATGGAAGAGTCATCAGAAGGAAACTTCTTTTACATCCTTACCACAAAAATCTGCATTTGAAGTTTGCAAAGGAACATATAGACAAGCCTGCTGCATTTTGGAAACAAGTTCTGTGGATTGATGAGGTTAAGATTGAGCTTTTTGGCCGGAATGAGCCACAGGTCCGTTTGGAGAAGAAAGGGCACATAATTTAATGAAAAGAACCTCTATCCTACTGTTGAGCATGGGGGTGGATCAATCATGCTTTGGGGTTGTATGGCAGCCAGTGGCACAGGGAACACGTCACGAGTAGAAGGGAAAATGGATTCAATGGGATTTGAGCAAATTTTGGATGCTAACCTAATGCCATCTGTGAAAAAGCTGCAGTTAAAGAGAGGATGGATCTACAAATGGATAATGATCCTAAAAACACCTCAAAATCCAGGGTGGATTACATCAAGAGGCATGAACTGAAGGTTTTGCCATGGCCTTCACAATCTCCTGACCTCAACATGATTGAAAGTCTATGGATAGACCTTAAAAGAGCCGTGCGTCACAGATGACCCAGAAATCTCAAAGATCTGGAAGACTTTTGCAAGGAAGAATGGGTGAAGACACCTCAAAAAAGATTCGAAAGATTATTGGCTGGCTATGAAAAGTGTTTACAAACTGTCATATTTGCCAAACGGGGGAATAGAAGGTACTAACTATGCAGGGTGCCCAAACTTTTACAGAGCCATTTTTTTGTTTTCTGTTATTTTAAAAGTTAAAATGATGAAAATAAGATCGAACTTCTTTTAACATCTTGTAAGAATGTCTAATCTGTAATTTGACGCCTTTTGGAGATGTTTCATCTTTTGTTAGCTTCTTTTTGGCACATTAAAATAAATTTTTACCAGGGGTGCCCAAACTTTGGAGCCCCACTGTAAGTCGCGCACTAATTTCTACGTACAATGGTTAATTGAGGGCATTACAAGTTGTATTTATAACTGAAATTGGCATCAAAGAAATTTCTGTTTTAACAGTTTTGGGGCACCTTGACAAAGATACATGACTCTTAAAATTCATATCGTTTCAGGTCGACTTAAAAATTTTTTTTGATCTGTACTGAAAAGACTTCTGTTAAGATTATATATGTTTAAACTGGGATAGAGATATACTAACTTCTGTTTTCATTTCTATTTCCTTGCCAGTATCAATCCAGATTCCATCAGATGGAAGGTCCAGACAAGCAGGGAAACTGGCTGAACTGTGAAGCGAAAGACATCCGATATAAATCCACACGTTGTTTCCTTCATGAATGCCTTCTCTGCAGTTGACTGGGAAAACGGCTAGATTAAGGTGAGGTTCTAGTACTAGCATTATATCTATGAAGATGGATTTGCTTTTTAATTTTAAAACTTTGTCTAAAATCTTAGCTAACAAATATTAAACTACTTCCCACTGAAGAGATAGTCAACCCTTGTCAAATTGCCTTGATTAAATTAATCTGTTTTGGATTTTGTTGAGGCACAAAGTGGATACATATAGTATATTGAAACTTTTACATTACTAATTAAAAATGTCAGCATACAGACATTAATTACAGTGTGCTGCAAGGATGCAGTCAGTAATCAGTGTTAGTTTGTCCACTTGTTAACACAGGAAAGAAGGGGGGGGGGGGCAAGCAAAGGATGAGAAGAGGTGGAGCAAGGACAGAAGGGAGGGAATGTCTCAGCTGGTCGCCACGGGAGTACCCAGAGGGGGAGGCAGGAAGTCACCCAGAGAAACAGAGAATCAGGTTAGTTTTCAAAACGTGTGTTTGTGGTCTAAAGGTGTTTATCTAGCTAAACAGAGTTGAACACATCGAGACTACACACACATCCTACACACATCCTACACACATCCTACACACATCCTACACACATCCTACACACATCCTACACACATCCTACACACATCCTACACACGACTGGGGCCGAGGCAGCTGTTGACCGGCACAGACATGTATTCCAGAAAGTCGTTTAGCTGACCAGCTGAGTCCTGGACCAGCTGAGTCCTGGACCAGCTGAGTCCTGGACCAGCTGAGTCCTGGACCAGCTGAGCTCTGGACCAACTGAGTCCTGGACCAGCTGAGTCCTGGACCAGCTGAGTTCTGGACCAGCAGAGTCCTGGACCAGCTGAGTCCTGGACCAACTGAGTTCTGGACCAGCTGAGTCCTGGACCAGCTGAGTTCTGGACCAGCTGAGTCCTGGACCAGCAGAGTCCTGGACCAACTGAGTCCTGGACCAGCTGAGCTCTGGACCAACTGAGTCCTGGACCAGCTGAGCTCTGGACCAACTGAGTCCTGGACCAGCTGAGTCCTGGACCAGCTGAGCTCTGGACCAACTGAGTCCTGGACCAGCTGAGCTCTGGACCAACTGAGTCCTGGACCAGCTGAGTCCTGGACCAGCTGGGTCCTGGACCAGCTGAGTTCTGGACCAGCTGAGTCCTGGACCAGCAGAGTCCTGGACCAGCTGAGTCCTGGACCAGCTGAGTTCTGGACCAGCTGAGTCCTGGACCAGCAGAGTCCTGGACCAGCTGAGTCCTGGACCAGCAGAGTCCTGGACCAGCTGAGTCCTGGACCAGCTGAGTTCTGGACCAGCTGAGTCCTGGACCAGCTGAGTCCTGGACCAGCTGAGTTCTGGACCAGCTGAGTCCTGGACCAGCTGAGTCCTGGACCAGCTGAGCTCTGGACCAGCTGAGTCCTGGACCAGCTGAGTCCTGGACCAGCTGAGTTCTGGACCAGCAGAGTCCTGGACCAGCTGAGTCCTGGACCAGCTGAGTTCTGGACCAGCTGAGTTCTGCACCTTCGTACCTCTCAGAGCTTCTGCACCGTCATCGTCCTGTCAAAGCTCTGAGATCCGACGACCAGATGCTCTTAGTGGTCCCAAGAACTCGACTCTGGAGACAGAGTCAGCAGCCCCCTAATTCTGGAAGGATCTCGGTCTTTCTGGGAGGTCTGCCACGACTTTAAGTGGTTTTAAGTCTCTTTTAAAAATCATCTTTTTAAATAGGCTTTTAACTCCGGAGAGCAGCAGTACTGTTCCGCCCCCTTTTTTATATATATTGTCTATTTAACTGTTTTTTATTCAAGCTTTTCATGTTGATTTATTTTATTAACCTGTACAGCACATTGGATACCTTGTGGTTTATGAAAGTGCTCTATAAATAAAATTTTGATTGATTTTTGATTGGATTTGAGGAACTGATGTCTTCATCAGATGAAGCTTTGACGTGACTCACCTAAGAGAGCATCAGGAAAGTGTAGCAGAGGCGGGTTAATGGACTCGAGCCCGTCTAAATCCTGCCAGGTGGGAATCGGCTGCCTCCATGTTTGGTCTGCATGGAGGACGCTGCTTCTTCTCATTGCTGCTGTAGAACTCTTTCTGTCATCTTCTGTCTTGATCCCCAGCTGGTGGCCATTCGGTGACGACTGGGAGCTCTGGGAGGACATTCGGTGACGACTGGGAGCTCTGGGAGGCCATTCGGTGACGACTGGGAGCTCTGGGAGGACATTCGGTGACGACTGGGAGCTCTGGGAGGACATTCGGTGACGACTGGGAGCTCTGGGAGGACTTTCGGTGACGACTGGGAGCTCTGGGAGGACATTCGGTGACGACTGGGAGCTCTGGGAGGACATTCGGTGACGACTGGGAGCTCTGGGAGGACATTCGGTGATGACTGGGAGCTCTGGGAGGACATTCGGTGACGACTGGGAGCTCTGGGAGGACATTCGGTGACGACTGGGAGCTCTGGGAGGACTTTCGGTGACGACTGGGAGCTCTGGGAGGACATTCGGTGACGACTGGGAGCTCTGGGAGGACATTCGGTGACGACTGGGAGCTCTGGGAGGACATTCGGTGACGACTGGGAGCTCTGGGAGGACATTCGGTGATGACTGGGAGCTCTGGGAGGACATTCGGTGATGACTGGGAGCTCTGGGAGGTTCCGTTCCTGCTGTCTCCTTCCAGCGGTGGCACAAATGCTCCAGTAGCCTTTAGCCCAACAGCTGGAGCAATGCGAGCATCTTTCTCTGAGAAAACAAGACACAGACCAAAAATTATTTTAAATATGTGAATAAAAACTTGCATCATATATCAGAAAGTCATTTCCATAATAACTGAAGACTAATCATACTAATAATCCATCGTTTTAGGGCAGCATTATCCAGCAAGTGGTGTGTATGAAATCATCAGCATGCTGCCTTTTGATGTTTCTGGTTAACGTTTAATTTTTTTAAGCTAAGCTTTACTATCACTTTTAAAAAAAGATTTTTCTGCTTTATCCCATTTAACCTTGTTTTCTCCTTTTTACCTCATTCGCCCTTTTCAAAATTACAACAAATAAATGTAAAACTGAACAGCAAAGTTGGTCATAACCTCTACTAGTATGACTAGAATTCAGTAAGATTGATCCAAACAATCAGCGATGGTGAGACGTAGCCTGTGACCGAAACGCTGCAGTCTGACCCCGCTGTTAAGCCCGGTGGCCTTCGCTGTGTCGGCGCCGTGTCGGTTTTCATCCAGATTTCCACTGGTGTGGGAGAAATGGTGGGAATGCACCGTTTATAAACGCCGTGTTTCCGTTGGAAATCAGGAAATGCACCGTTTATAAACGCCGTGTTTCCGTTGGAAATCAGGAAATGCACCGTTTATAAACGCCGTGTTTCCGTTGGAAGTCAGGAAATGCACCGTTTATAAACGCCGTGTTTCCGTTGGAAGTCAGGAAATGCACCGTTTATAAACGCCGTGTTTCCGTTGGAAGTCAGGAAATGCACCGTTTATAAACGCCGTGTTTCCGTTGGAAGTCAGGAAATGCACCGTTTATAAACGCCGCATTTCCGTTGGAAGTCGGGAAATGCAGCGTTTATAAACGATGCGTTTCCGTTGGAAATCAGGAAATGCACCGTTTATAAACGCCGTGTTTCCGTTGGAAGTCGGGAAATGCAGCGTTTATAAACGATGCGTTTCCGTTGGAAATCAGGAAATGCACCGTTTATAAACGCCGTGTTTCCGTTGGAAGTCGGGAAATTCACCGTTTATAAATGCCGCGTTTCCGTTGGAAGTCGGGAAATGCACCGTTTATAAACGCCGCATTTCCGTTGGAAATCAGGAAATGCACCGTTTATAAACGCCGTTTTTCCATTGGAAGTCGGGAAATGCACCGTTTATAAACGCCGTGTTTCCGTTGGAAGTCGGGAAATGCACCGTTTATAAACGCCGTGTTTCCGTTGGAAGTCGGGAAATGCACCGTTTATAAACGCCGTGTTTCCGTTGGAAGTCAGGAAATGCACCGTTTATAAACGCCGCGTTTCCGTTGGAAGTCAGGAAATGCACCGTTTATAAACGCCGCGTTTCCGTTGGAAGTCAGGAAATGCACCGTTTATAAACGCCGCGTTTCCGTTGGAAGTTGGGAAATGCACCGTTTATAAACGCCGCATTTCCGTTGGAAATCAGGAAATGCACCGTTTATAAACGCCGTGTTTCCGTTTGAAGTCGGGAAATGCACCGTTTATAAACGCCGTGTTTCCGTTGGAAGTCAGGAAATGCACCGTTTATAAACGCCGCATTTCCGTTGGAAGTCAGGAAATGCACCGTTTATAAACGCCGCGTTTCCGTTGGAAGTTGGGAAATGCACCGTTTATAAACGCTGCATTTCCGTTGGAAATCAGGAAATGCACCGTTTATAAACGCCGTGTTTCTGTTGGAACTCAGGAAATGCACCGTTTATAAACGCTGCATTTCCGTTGGAAATCAGGAAATGCACCGTTTATAAACGCCGTGTTTCCATTGGAAGTCGGGAAATTCACCGTTTATAAATGCCGCGTTTCCGTTGGAAGTCAGGAAATGCACCGTTTATAAACGCCGTGTTTCCGTTGGAAGTCGGGAAATGCACCGTTTATAAACGCCGTGTTTCCGTTGGAAGTCAGGAAATGCACCGTTAATAAACGCCGTGTTTCCGTTGGAAGTCAGGAAATGCACCGTTTATAAACGCCGTGTTTCCGTTGGAAGTCAGGAAATGCACCGTTTATAAACGCCGTGTTTCCGTTGGAAGTCAGGAAATGCACCGTTTATAAACGCCGTGTTTCCGTTGGAAGTCAGGAAATGCACCGTTTATAAACGTCGCGTTTCCGTTGGAAGTCGGGAAATGCACCGTTTGTAAACGCCGTGTTTCCATTGGAAGTCGGGAAATGCACTGTTTATAAACGCCGTGTTTCAGTTGGAAGTCGGGAAATGCACCGTTTATAAACGCCGTGTTTCCATTGGAAGTCAGGAAATGCACCGTTTATAAACGCCGCGTTTCCGTTGGAAGTCAGGAAATGCACCGTTTATAAACGCTGTGTTTCCGTTGGAAGTCGGGAAATGCACCGTTTATAAACGCCGTGTTTCCGTTGGAAGTCGGGAAATGCACCGTTTATAAACGCCGTGTTTCCGTTGGAAGTCAGGAAATTTACCGTTTATAAACGCCGTGTTTCCGTTGGAAGTCAGGAAATGCACCGTTTATAAACGCCGTGTTTCAGTTGGAAGTCGGGAAATGCACCGTTTGTAAACGCCGTGTTTCCGTTGGAAGTCGGGAAATGCACCGTTTATAAACGCTGTGTTTCCGTTGGAAGTCAGGAAATTTACCGTTTATAAACGCTGTGTTTCCGCTGGAAGTCAGGAAATGCACCGTTTATAAACGCCGTGTTTCCATTGGAAGTCAGGAAATGCACCGTTTATAAACGCCGCGTTTCCGTTGGAAGTCAGGAAATGCACCGTTTATAAACGCCGTGTTTCCATTGGAAGTCAGGAAATGCACCGTTTATAAACGCCGCGTTTCCGTTGGAAGTCAGGGAATGCACCGTTTATAAACGCCGCGTTTCCGTTGGAAGTTGGGAAATGCACCGTTTATAAACGCTGCATTTCCGTTGGAAATCAGGAAATGCACCGTTTATAAACGCCGTGTTTCTGTTGGAACTCAGGAAATGCACCGTTTATAAACGCTGCATTTCCGTTGGAAATCAGGAAATGCACCGTTTATAAACGCCGTGTTTCCATTGGAAGTCGGGAAATTCACCGTTTATAAATGCCGCGTTTCCGTTGGAAGTCAGGAAATGCACCGTTTATAAACGCCGTGTTTCCGTTGGAAGTCGGGAAATGCACCGTTTATAAACGCCGTGTTTCCGTTGGAAGTCGGGAAATGCACCGTTTATAAACGCCGTGTTTCCGTTGGAAGTCAGGAAATTTACCGTTTATAAACGCCGTGTTTCCGTTGGAAGTCAGGAAATGCACCGTTTATAAACGCCGTGTTTCAGTTGGAAGTCGGGAAATGCACCGTTTGTAAACGCCGTGTTTCCGTTGGAAGTCGGGAAATGCACCGTTTATAAACGCTGTGTTTCCGTTGGAAGTCAGGAAATTTACCGTTTATAAACGCTGTGTTTCCGCTGGAAGTGAGGAAATGCACCGTTTATAAACGCCGTGTTTCCATTGGAAGTCAGGAAATGCACCGTTTATAAACGCCGCGTTTCCGTTGGAAGTCAGGAAATGCACCGTTTATAAACGCCGTGTTTCCATTGGAAGTCAGGAAATGCACCGTTTATAAACGCCGCGTTTCCGTTGGAAGTCAGGGAATGCACCGTTTATAAACGCCGCGTTTCCGTTGGAAGTCAGGAAATGCACCGTTTATAAACGCCGTGTTTCCGTTGGAAGTCGGGAAATGCACCGTTTATGAACGCCGCGTTTCCGTTGGAAGTCAGGAAATGCACCGTTTATAAACGCCGTGTTTCCATTGGAAGTCGGGAAATGCACCGTTTATAAACGCCGCGTTTCCGTTGGAAGTCAGGAAATGCACCGTTTATAAACGCCGTGTTTCCGTTGGAAGTCAGGAAATGCACCGTTTATAAACGCTGCATTTCCGTTGGAAGTCAGGGAATGCACCGTTTATAAACGCCGTGTTTCCGTTGGAAGTCAGGAAATGCACCGTTTATAAACGCCGCGTTTCCGTTGGAAGTCAGGAAATGCACCGTTTATAAACGCTGTGTTTCCATTGGAAGTCAGGAAATGCACCGTTTATAAACGCCGCGTTTCCGTTGGAAGTCAGGAAATGCACCGTTTATAAACGCTGTGTTTCCGTTGGAGGTCGGGAAATGCACCGTTTATAAACGCCGTGTTTCAGTTGGAAGTCGGGAAATGCACCGTTTGTAAACGCCGTGTTTCCGTTGGAAGTCAGGAAATGCACCGTTTATAAACGCCGTGTTTCCGTTCGAAGTCAGGAAATTTACCGTTTATAAACGCCGTGTTTCCGTTGGAAGTCAGGAAATGCACCGTTTATAAACGCCGTGTTTCCGTTGGAAGTCAGGAAATGCACCGTTTATAAACGCCGTGTTTCAGTTG
This sequence comes from Telmatherina bonti, assembly GCF_933228915.1. Classification (NCBI taxonomy): domain Eukaryota; kingdom Metazoa; phylum Chordata; class Actinopteri; order Atheriniformes; family Telmatherinidae; genus Telmatherina; species Telmatherina bonti. The sequence continues at coordinate 2,405,109 of NC_136620.1, forward strand.
GAAGTCGGGAAATGCACCGTTTGTAAACGCCGTGTTTCCGTTGGAAGTCGGGAAATGCACCGTTTATAAACGCTGTGTTTCCGTTGGAAGTCAGGAAATTTACCGTTTATAAACGCTGTGTTTCCGCTGGAAGTCAGGAAATGCACCGTTTATAAACGCCGTGTTTCCATTGGAAGTCAGGAAATGCACCGTTTATAAACGCCGCGTTTCCGTTGGAAGTCAGGAAATGCACCGTTTATAAACGCCGTGTTTCCATTGGAAGTCAGGAAATGCACCGTTTATAAACGCCGCGTTTCCGTTGGAAGTCAGGGAATGCACCGTTTATAAACGCCGCGTTTCCGTTGGAAGTCAGGAAATGCACCGTTTATAAACGCCGTGTTTCCGTTGGAAGTCGGGAAATGCACCGTTTATGAACGCCGCGTTTCCGTTGGAAGTCAGGAAATGCACCGTTTATAAACGCCGTGTTTCCATTGGAAGTCGGGAAATGCACCGTTTATAAACGCCGCGTTTCCGTTGGAAGTCAGGAAATGCACCGTTTATAAACGCCGTGTTTCCGTTGGAAGTCAGGAAATGCACCGTTTATAAACGCTGCATTTCCGTTGGAAGTCAGGGAATGCACCGTTTATAAACGCCGTGTTTCCGTTGGAAGTCAGGAAATGCACCGTTTATAAACGTCGCGTTTCCGTTGGAAGTCAGGAAATGCACCGTTTATAAACGCTGTGTTTCCATTGGAAGTCAGGAAATGCACCGTTTATAAACGCCGCGTTTCCGTTGGAAGTCAGGAAATGCACCGTTTATAAACGCTGTGTTTCCGTTGGAGGTCGGGAAATGCACCGTTTATAAACGCCGTGTTTCAGTTGGAAGTCGGGAAATGCACCGTTTGTAAACGCCGTGTTTCCGTTGGAAGTCAGGAAATGCACCGTTTATAAACGCCGTGTTTCCGTTCGAAGTCAGGAAATTTACCGTTTATAAACGCCGTGTTTCCGTTGGAAGTCGGGAAATGCACCGTTTATGAACGCCGCGTTTCCGTTGGAAGTCAGGAAATGCACCGTTTATAAACGCCGTGTTTCCATTGGAAGTCGGGAAATGCACCGTTTGTAAACGCCGTGTTTCCGTTGGAAGTCAGGAAATTTACCGTTTATAAACGCCGTGTTTCCGTTGGAAGTCAGGAAATGCACCGTTTATAAACGCCGTGTTTCCGTTGGAAGTCGGGAAATGCACCGTTTATAAACGCCGTGTTTCCGTTGGAAGTCAGGAAATGCACCGTTTATAAACGCCGCGTTTCCGTTGGAAGTCAGGAAATGCACCGTTTATAAACGCCGCGTTTCCGTTGGAAGTCAGGAAATGCACCGTTTATAAACGCCGCATTTCCGTTGGAAATCAGGAAATGCACCGTTTATAAACGCCGTGTTTCCGTTGGAACTCAGGAAATGCACCGTTTATAAACGCTGCATTTCCGTTGGAAGTCAGGGAATGCACCGTTTATAAACGCCGTGTTTCCGTTGGAAGTCAGGAAATGCACCGTTTATAAACGCCGTGTTTCCGTTGGAAGTCAGGAAATGCACCGTTTATAAACGCCGTGTTTCCATTGGAAGTCAGGAAATGCACCGTTTATAAACGCCGCGTTTCCGTTGGAAGTCAGGGAATGCACCGTTTATAAACGCCGTGTTTCCGTTGGAAGTCAGGAAATGCACCGTTTATAAACGCCGTGTTTCAGTTGGAAGTCGGGAAATGCACCGTTTATAAACGCTGTGTTTCCATTGGAAATCAGGAAATGCACCGTTTATAAACGCCGCGTTTCCGTTGGAAGTCAGGAAATGCACCGTTTATAAACGCTGTGTTTCCGTTGGAGGTCGGGAAATGCACCGTTTATAAACGCCGTGTTTCAGTTGGAAGTCGGGAAATGCACCGTTTGTAAACGCCGTGTTTCCGTTGGAAGTCAGGAAATTTACCGTTTTTAAACGCCGTGTTTCCGTTGGAAGTCAGGAAATGCACCGTTTATAAACGCCGTGTTTCCGTTGGAAGTCGGGAAATGCACCGTTTATAAACGCCGTGTTTCCGTTGGAAGTCAGGAAATGCACCGTTTATAAACGCCGCGTTTCCGTTGGAAGTCAGGAAATGCACCGTTTATAAACGCCGCGTTTCCGTTGGAAGTCAGGAAATGCACCGTTTATAAACGCCGCATTTCCGTTGGAAATCAGGGAATGCACCGTTTATAAACGCTGTGTTTCAGTTGGAAGTCGGGAAATGCACCGTTTATCAACGCCGTGTTTCCATTGGAAGTCAGGAAATGCAACGTTTATAAACGCCGTGTTTCCGTTGGAAGTCAGGAAATGCACCGTTTATAAACGCCGCGTTTCCGTTGGAAGTCAGGAAATGCACCGTTTATAAACGCCGTGTTTCCATTGGAAGTCAGGAAATGCACCGTTTATAAACGCCGCGTTTCCGTTGGAAGTCAGGGAATGCACCGTTTATAAACGCCGTGTTTCCGTTGGAAGTCAGGAAATGCACCGTTTATAAACGCCGTGTTTCAGTTGGAAGTCGGGAAATGCACCGTTTATAAACGCCGTGTTTCCATTGGAAGTCAGGAAATGCACCGTTTATAAACGCCGTGTTTCCGTTGGAAGTCGGGAAATTCACTGTTTATAAATGCCGCGTTTCCGTTGGAACTCAGGAAATGCACCGTTTATAAACGCTGCATTTCCGTTGGAAATCAGGAAATGCACCGTTTATAAACGCCGTGTTTCCGTTGGAAGTCGGGAAATTCACCGTTTATAAATGCCGCGTTTCCGTTGGAAGTCAGGAAATGCACCGTTTATAAACGCCGTGTTTCCATTGGAAGTCAGGAAATGCACCGTTTATAAACGCCGCGTTTCCGTTGGAAGTCAGGGAATGCACCGTTTATAAACGCCGTGTTTCCATTGGAAGTCAGGAAATGCACCGTTTATAAACGCCGCGTTTCCGTTGGAAGTCAGGAAATGCACCGTTTATAAACGCCGTGTTTCCATTGGAAGTCAGGAAATGCACCGTTTATAAACGCCGCGTTTCCGTTGGAAGTCAGGGAATGCACCGTTTATAAACACCGTGTTTCCGTTGGAAGTCAGGAAATGCACCGTTTATAAACGCCGTGTTTCAGTTGGAAGTCGGGAAATGCACCGTTTATAAACGCCGTGTTTCCATTGGAAGTCAGGAAATGCACCGTTTATAAACGCCGTGTTTCCGTTGGAAGTCGGGAAATTCACCGTTTATAAATGCCGCGTTTCCGTTGGAAGTCAGGAAATGCACCGTTTATACACGCCGTGTTTCCATTGGAAGTCAGGAAATGCACCGTTTATAAACGCCGCGTTTCCGTTGGAAGTCAGGGAATGCACCGTTTATAAACGCCGTGTTTCAGTTGGAAGTCGGGAAATGCACCGTTTATCAACGCCGTGTTTCCATTGGAAGTCAGGAAATGCAACGTTTATAAACGCCGTGTTTCCGTTGGAAGTCAGGAAATGCACCGTTTATAAACGCCGCGTTTCCGTTGGAAGTCAGGAAATGCACCGTTTATAAACGCCGTGTTTCCATTGGAAGTCAGGAAATGCACCGTTTATAAACGCCGCGTTTCCGTTGGAAGTCAGGAAATGCACCGTTTATAAACGCCGTGTTTCAGTTGGAAGTCGGGAAATGCACCGTTTATAAACGCCGTGTTTCCATTGGAAGTCAGGAAATGCACCGTTTATAAACGCCGTGTTTCCGTTGGAAGTCGGGAAATTCACTGTTTATAAATGCCGCGTTTCCGTTGGAACTCAGGAAATGCACCGTTTATAAACGCTGCATTTCCGTTGGAAATCAGGAAATGCACCGTTTATAAACGCCGTGTTTCCGTTGGAAGTCGGGAAATTCACCGTTTATAAATGCCGCGTTTCCGTTGGAAGTCAGGAAATGCACCGTTTATAAACGCCGTGTTTCCATTGGAAGTCAGGAAATGCACCGTTTATAAACGCCGCGTTTCCGTTGGAAGTCAGGGAATGCACCGTTTATAAACGCCGTGTTTCCGTTGGAAATCAGGAAATGCACCGTTTATAAACGCCGTGTTTCCGTTGGAAGTCAGGGAATGCACCGTTTATAAACGCCGTGTTTCCGTTGGAAGTCGGGAAATGCACCGTTTATAAACGCTGTGTTTCCATTGGAAATCAGGAAATGCACCGTTTATAAACGCCGTGTTTCCGTTGGAAGTCAGGAAATGCACCGTTTATAAACGCTGTGTTTCCGTTGGAGGTCGGGAAATGCACCGTTTATAAACGCCGTGTTTCAGTTGGAAGTCGGGAAATGCACCGTTTGTAAACGCCGTGTTTCCGTTGGAAGTCAGGAAATTTACCGTTTATAAACGCCGTGTTTCCGTTGGAAGTCAGGAAATGCACCGTTTATAAACGCCGTGTTTCCGTTGGAAGTCAGGAAATGCACCGTTTATAAACGTCGCGTTTCCGTTGGAAGTCAGGAAATGCACCGTTTATAAACGCTGTGTTTCCATTGGAAGTCAGGAAATGCACCGTTTATAAACGCCGCGTTTCCGTTGGAAGTCAGGGAATGCACCGTTTATAAACGCTGTGTTTCCGTTGGAGGTCGGGAAATGCACCGTTTATAAACGCCGTGTTTCAGTTGGAAGTCGGGAAATGCACCGTTTGTAAACGCCGTGTTTCCGTTGGAAGTCAGGAAATGCACCGTTTATAAACGCCGTGTTTCCGTTCGAAGTCAGGAAATTTACCGTTTATAAACGCCGTGTTTCCGTTGGAAGTCGGGAAATGCACCGTTTATGAACGCCGCGTTTCCGTTGGAAGTCAGGAAATGCACCGTTTATAAACGCCGTGTTTCCATTGGAAGTCGGGAAATGCACCGTTTGTAAACGCCGTGTTTCCGTTGGAAGTCAGGAAATTTACCGTTTATAAACGCCGTGTTTCCGTTGGAAGTCAGGAAATGCACCGTTTATAAACGCCGTGTTTCCGTTGGAAGTCGGGAAATGCACCGTTTATAAACGCCGTGTTTCCGTTGGAAGTCAGGAAATGCACCGTTTATAAACGCCGCGTTTCCGTTGGAAGTCAGGAAATGCACCGTTTATAAACGCCGCGTTTCCGTTGGAAGTCAGGAAATGCACCGTTTATAAACGCCGCATTTCCGTTGGAAATCAGGAAATGCACCGTTTATAAACGCCGTGTTTCCGTTGGAACTCAGGAAATGCACCGTTTATAAACGCTGCATTTCCGTTGGAAGTCAGGGAATGCACCGTTTATAAACGCCGTGTTTCCGTTGGAAGTCAGGAAATGCACCGTTTATAAACGCCGTGTTTCCGTTGGAAGTCAGGAAATGCACCGTTTATAAACGCCGTGTTTCCATTGGAAGTCAGGAAATGCACCGTTTATAAACGCCGCGTTTCCGTTGGAAGTCAGGGAATGCACCGTTTATAAACGCCGTGTTTCCGTTGGAAGTCAGGAAATGCACCCTTTATAAACGCCGTGTTTCAGTTGGAAGTCGGGAAATGCACCGTTTATAAACGCTGTGTTTCCATTGGAAATCAGGAAATGCACCGTTTATAAACGCCGCGTTTCCGTTGGAAGTCAGGAAATGCACCGTTTATAAACGCTGTGTTTCCGTTGGAGGTCGGGAAATGCACCGTTTATAAACGCCGTGTTTCAGTTGGAAGTCGGGAAATGCACCGTTTGTAAACGCCGTGTTTCCGTTGGAAGTCAGGAAATTTACCGTTTTTAAACGCCGTGTTTCCGTTGGAAGTCAGGAAATGCACCGTTTATAAACGCCGTGTTTCCGTTGGAAGTCGGGAAATGCACCGTTTATAAACGCCGTGTTTCCGTTGGAAGTCAGGAAATGCACCGTTTATAAACGCCGCGTTTCCGTTGGAAGTCAGGAAATGCACCGTTTATAAACGCCGCGTTTCCGTTGGAAGTCAGGAAATGCACCGTTTATAAACGCCGCATTTCCGTTGGAAATCAGGGAATGCACCGTTTATAAACGCTGTGTTTCAGTTGGAAGTCGGGAAATGCACCGTTTATCAACGCCGTGTTTCCATTGGAAGTCAGGAAATGCAACGTTTATAAACGCCGTGTTTCCGTTGGAAGTCAGGAAATGCACCGTTTATAAACGCCGCGTTTCCGTTGGAAGTCAGGAAATGCACCGTTTATAAACGCCGTGTTTCCATTGGAAGTCAGGAAATGCACCGTTTATAAACGCCGCGTTTCCGTTGGAAGTCAGGGAATGCACCGTTTATAAACGCCGTGTTTCCGTTGGAAGTCAGGAAATGCACCGTTTATAAACGCCGTGTTTCAGTTGGAAGTCGGGAAATGCACCGTTTATAAACGCCGTGTTTCCATTGGAAGTCAGGAAATGCACCGTTTATAAACGCCGTGTTTCCGTTGGAAGTCGGGAAATTCACTGTTTATAAATGCCGCGTTTCCGTTGGAACTCAGGAAATGCACCGTTTATAAACGCTGCATTTCCGTTGGAAATCAGGAAATGCACCGTTTATAAACGCCGTGTTTCCGTTGGAAGTCGGGAAATTCACCGTTTATAAATGCCGCGTTTCCGTTGGAAGTCAGGAAATGCACCGTTTATAAACGCCGTGTTTCCATTGGAAGTCAGGAAATGCACCGTTTATAAACGCCGCGTTTCCGTTGGAAGTCAGGGAATGCACCGTTTATAAACGCCGTGTTTCCATTGGAAGTCAGGAAATGCACCGTTTATAAACGCCGCGTTTCCGTTGGAAGTCAGGAAATGCACCGTTTATAAACGCCGTGTTTCCATTGGAAGTCAGGAAATGCACCGTTTATAAACGCCGCGTTTCCGTTGGAAGTCAGGGAATGCACCGTTTATAAACACCGTGTTTCCGTTGGAAGTCAGGAAATGCACCGTTTATAAACGCCGTGTTTCAGTTGGAAGTCGGGAAATGCACCGTTTATAAACGCCGTGTTTCCATTGGAAGTCAGGAAATGCACCGTTTATAAACGCCGTGTTTCCGTTGGAAGTCGGGAAATTCACCGTTTATAAATGCCGCGTTTCCGTTGGAAGTCGGGAAATGCACCGTTTATCAACGCCGTGTTTCCATTGGAAGTCAGGAAATGCAACGTTTATAAACGCCGTGTTTCCGTTGGAAGTCAGGAAATGCACCGTTTATAAACGCCGCGTTTCCGTTGGAAGTCAGGAAATGCACCGTTTATAAACGCCGTGTTTCCATTGGAAGTCAGGAAATGCACCGTTTATAAACGCCGCGTTTCCGTTGGAAGTCAGGAAATGCACCGTTTATAAACGCCGTGTTTCAGTTGGAAGTCGGGAAATGCACCGTTTATAAACGCCGTGTTTCCATTGGAAGTCAGGAAATGCACCGTTTATAAACGCCGTGTTTCCGTTGGAAGTCGGGAAATTCACTGTTTATAAATGGCGCGTTTCCGTTGGAACTCAGGAAATGCACCGTTTATAAACGCTGCATTTCCGTTGGAAATCAGGAAATGCACCGTTTATAAACGCCGTGTTTCCGTTGGAAGTCGGGAAATTCACCGTTTATAAATGCCGCGTTTCCGTTGGAAGTCAGGAAATGCACCGTTTATAAACGCCGTGTTTCCATTGGAAGTCAGGAAATGCACCGTTTATAAACGCCGCGTTTCCGTTGGAAGTCAGGGAATGCACCGTTTATAAACGCCGTGTTTCCGTTGGAAGTCAGGAAATGCACCGTTTATAAACGCCGTGTTTCAGTTGGAAGTCGGGAAATGCACCGTTTATAAACGCTGTGTTTCCATTGGAAATCAGGAAATGCACCGTTTATAAACGCCGCGTTTCCGTTGGAAGTCAGGAAATGCACCGTTTATAAACGCTGTGTTTCCGTTGGAGGTCGGGAAATGCACCGTTTATAAACGCCGTGTTTCAGTTGGAAGTCGGGAAATGCACCGTTTGTAAACGCCGTGTTTCCGTTGGAAGTCAGGAAATTTACCGTTTATAAACGCCGTGTTTCCGTTGGAAGTCAGGAAATGCACCGTTTATAAACGCCGTGTTTCCGTTGGAAGTCGGGAAATGCACCGTTTATAAACGCCGTGTTTCCGTTGGAAGTCAGGAAATGCACCGTTTATAAACGCCGCGTTTCCGTTGGAAGTCAGGAAATGCACCGTTTATAAACGCCGCGTTTCCGTTGGAAGTCAGGAAATGCACCGTTTATAAACGCCGCATTTCCGTTGGAAATCAGGAAATGCACCGTTTATAAACGCCGTGTTTCCGTTGGAACTCAGGAAATGCACCGTTTATAAACGCTGCATTTCCGTTGGAAGTCAGGGAATGCACCGTTTATAAACGCCGTGTTTCCGTTGGAAGTCAGGAAATGCACCGTTTATAAACGCCGCGTTTCCGTTGGAAGTCAGGAAATGCACCGTTTATAAACGCCGTGTTTCCGTTGGAAGTCAGGAAATGCACCGTTTATAAACGCCGTGTTTCCGTTGGAAGTCGGGAAATGCACCGTTTATAAACGCCGTGTTTCCGTTGGAAGTCAGGAAATGCACCGTTTATAAACGCCGCGTTTCCGTTGGAAGTCAGGAAATGCACCGTTTATAAACGCCGCGTTTCCGTTGGAAGTCAGGAAATGCACCGTTTATAAACGCCGCATTTCCGTTGGAAATCAGGAAATGCACCGTTTATAAACGCCGTGTTTCCGTTGGAACTCAGGAAATGCACCGTTTATAAACGCTGCATTTCCGTTGGAAATCAGGAAATGCACCGTTTATAAACGCCGTGTTTCCGTTGGAAGTCGGGAAATTCACCGTTTATAAATGCCGCGTTTCCGTTGGAAGTCAGGAAATGCACCGTTTATAAACGCCGTGTTTCCATTGGAAGTCAGGAAATGCACCGTTTATAAACGCCGCGTTTCCGTTGGAAGTCAGGGAATGCACCGTTTATAAACGCCGTGTTTCCATTGGAAGTCAGGAAATGCACCGTTTATAAACGCCGCGTTTCCGTTGGAAGTCAGGAAATGCACCGTTTATAAACGCCGTGTTTCCATTGGAAGTCAGGAAATGCACCGTTTATAAACGCCGCGTTTCCGTTGGAAGTCAGGGAATGCACCGTTTATAAACGCCGTGTTTCAGTTGGAAGTCGGGAAATGCACCGTTTATCAACGCCGTGTTTCCATTGGAAGTCAGGAAATGCAACGTTTATAAACGCCGTGTTTCCGTTGGAAGTCAGGAAATGCACCGTTTATAAACGCCGCGTTTCCGTTGGAAGTCAGGAAATGCACCGTTTATAAACGCCGTGTTTCCATTGGAAGTCAGGAAATGCACCGTTTATAAACGCCGCGTTTCCGTTGGAAGTCAGGGAATGCACCGTTTATAAACGCCGTGTTTCCGTTGGAAGTCAGGAAATGCACCGTTTATAAACGCCGTGTTTCAGTTGGAAGTCGGGAAATGCACTGTTTATAAACGCCGTGTTTCCATTGGAAGTCAGGAAATGCACCGTTTATAAACGCCGTGTTTCCGTTGGAAGTCGGGAAATTCACTGTTTATAAATGCCGCGTTTCCGTTGGAACTCAGGAAATGCACCGTTTATAAACGCTGCATTTCCGTTGGAAATCAGGAAATGCACCGTTTATAAACGCCGTGTTTCCGTTGGAAGTCGGGAAATTCAAGGTTTATAAATGCCGCGTTTCCGTTGGAAGTCAGGAAATGCACCGTTTATAAACGCCGTGTTTCCATTGGAAGTCAGGAAATGCACCGTTTATAAACGCCGCGTTTCCGTTGGAAGTCAGGGAATGCACCGTTTATAAACGCCGTGTTTCCATTGGAAGTCAGGAAATGCACCGTTTATAAACGCCGTGTTTCAGTTGGAAGTCGGGAAATGCACCGTTTATAAACGCCGTGTTTCCATTGGAAGTCAGGAAATGCACCGTTTATAAACGCCGCGTTTCCGTTGGAAGTCAGGGAATGCACCGTTTATAAACGCCGTGTTTCCATTGGAAGTCAGGAAATGCACCGTTTATAAACGCCGCGTTTCCGTTGGAAGTCAGGGAATACACCGTTTATAAACGCCGTGTTTCCGTTGGAAGTCAGGAAATGCACCGTTTATAAACGCTGTGTTTCCGTTGGAAGTCAGGAAATGCACCGTTTATAAACGCCGTGTTTCCATTGGAAGTCAGGAAATGCACCGTTTATAAACGCCGTGTTTCCGTTGGAAGTCGGGAAATGCACCGTTTATAAACGCCGTGTTTCCGTTGGAAGTCAGGAAATGCACCGTTTATAAACGCCGCGTTTCCGTTGGAAGTCAGGAAATGCACCGTTTATAAACGCCGCGTTTCCGTTGGAAGTCAGGAAATGCACCGTTTATAAACGCCGTGTTTCCATTGGAAGTCAGGAAATGCACCGTTTATAAACGCCGCGTTTCCGTTGGAAGTCAGGGAATGCACCGTTTATAAACGCCGTGTTTCCGTTGGAAGTCGGGAAATTCACCGTTTATAAATGCCGCGTTTCCGTTGGAAGTCAGGAAATGCACCGTTTATAAACACCGTGTTTCCATTGGAAGTCAGGAAATTCACCGTTTATAAACGCCGTGTTTCCATTGGAAGTCGGGAAATGCACCGTTTATAAACGCCGTGTTTCAGTTGGAAGTCGGGAAATGCACCGTTTATAAACGCCGTGTTTCCATTGGAAGTCAGGAAATGCACCGTTTATAAACGCCGTGTTTCCGTTGGAAGTCAGGAAATGCACCGTTTATAAACGCCGCGTTTCCGTTGGAAGTCAGGAAATGCACCGTTTCTAAACGCCGCGTTTCCGTTGGAAGTCGGGAAATGCACCGTTTATAAACGCCGCATTTCCGTTGGAAATCAGGAAATGCACCGTTTTTAAACGCCGTGTTTCCGTTGGAACTCAGGAAATGCACCGTTTATAAACGCTGCATTTCCGTTGGAAATCAGGAAATGCACCGTTTATAAATGCCGCGTTTCCGTTGGAAGTCAGGAAATGCACCGTTTATAAACGCCGTGTTTCCGTTGGAAGTCGGGAAATGCATCGTTTATAAACGCCGTGTTTCCATTGGAAGTCGGGAAATGCACCGTTTATAAATTCCGCGTTTCCGTTGGAAGTCAGGGAATGCACCGTTTATAAACGCCGTGTTTCCGTTGGAAGTCAGGAAATGCACCGTTTATAAACGCCGCGTTTCTGTTGGAAGTCAGGAAATGCACCGTTTATAAACGCCGTGTTTCCATTGGAAGTCATGAAATGCACCGTTTATAAACGCCGCGTTTCCGTTGGAAGTCAGGGAATGCACCGTTTATAAACGCCGTGTTTCAGTTGGAAGTCGGGAAATGCACCGTTTATAAACGCCGTGTTTCCATTGGAAGTCAGGAAATGCACCGTTTATAAACGCCGCGTTTCCGTTGGAAGTCAGGAAATGCACCGTTTATAAACGCTGTGTTTCCGTTGGAGGTCGGGAAATGCAGCGTTTATAAACGCCGCGTTTCCGTTGGAAGTCAGGGAATGCACCGTTTATAAACGCCGTGTTTCCATTGGAAGTCAGGAAATGCACCGTTTATAAACGCCGCGTTTCCGTTGGAAGTCAGGGAATGCACCGTTTATAAACGCCGTGTTTCCGTTGGAAGTCGGGAAATTCACCGTTTATAAATGCCGCGTTTCCGTTGGAAGTCAGGAAATGCACCGTTTATAAACGCCGTGTTTCCATTGGAAGTCAGGAAATGCACCGTTTATAAACGCCGTGTTTCCATTGGAAGTCAGGAAATGCACCGTTTATAAACGCCGTGTTTCAGTTGGAAGTCGGGAAATGCACCGTTTATAAACGCCGTGTTTCCATTGGAAGTCAGGAAATGCACCGTTTATAAACGCCGCGTTTCCGTTGGAAGTCAGGGAATGCACCGTTTATAAACGCCGTGTTTCCATTGGAAGTCAGGAAATGCACCGTTTATAAACGCCGCGTTTCCGTTGGAAGTCAGGGAATGCACCGTTTATAAACGCCGTGTTTCCGTTGGAAGTCAGGAAATGCACCGTTTATAAACGCCGTGTTTCCGTTGGAAGTCAGGAAATGCACCGTTTAGAAACGCCGTGTTTCCGTTGGAAGTCAGGAAATGCACCGTTTATAAACGCCGTGTTTCCGTTGGAAGTCAGCAAATGCACCGTTTATAAACGCCGCGTTTCCGTTGGAAGTCAGGAAATGCACCGTTTATAAACGCCGTGTTTCCATTGGAAGTCGGGAAATGCACCGTTTATAAACGCCGTGTTTCCGTTGGAAGTCAGGAAATTTACCGTTTGTAAACGCCGTGTTTCCGTTGGAAGTCGGGAAATGCACCGTTTATAAACGCCGTGTTTCCGTTGGAAGTCGGGAAATGCACCGTTTATAAACGCCGCATTTCCGTTGGAAATCAGGAAATGCACCGTTTTTAAACGCCGTGTTTCCGTTGGAACTCAGGAAATGCACCGTTTATAAACGCTGCATTTCCGTTGGAAATCAGGAAATGCACCGTTTATAAACGCCGTGTTTCCGTTGGAAGTCGGGAAATTCACCGTTTATAAATGCCGCGTTTCCGTTGGAAGTCAGGAAATGCACCGTTTATAAACGCCGTGTTTCCGTTGGAAGTCGGGAAATGCATCGTTTATAAACGCCGTGTTTCCATTGGAAGTCGGGAAATGCACCGTTTATAAACGCCGCGTTTCCGTTGGAAGTCAGGGAATGCACCGTTTATAAACGCCGTGTTTCCGTTGGAAGTCAGGAAATGCACCGTTTATAAACGCCGCGTTTCTGTTGGAAGTCAGGAAATGCACCGTTTATAAACGCCGTGTTTCCATTGGAAGTCATGAAATGCACCGTTTATAAACGCCGCGTTTCCGTTGGAAGTCAGGGAATGCACCGTTTATAAACGCCGTGTTTCCGTTGGAAGTCAGGAAATGCACCGTTTATAAACGCCGTGTTTCAGTTGGAAGTCGGGAAATGCACCGTTTATAAACGCCGTGTTTCCATTGGAAGTCAGGAAATGCACCGTTTATAAACGCCGCGTTTCCGTTGGAAGTCAGGAAATGCACCGTTTATAAACGCTGTGTTTCCGTTGGAGGTCGGGAAATGCAGCGTTTATAAACGCCGCGTTTCCGTTGGAAGTCAGGGAATGCACCGTTTATAAACGCCGTGTTTCCATTGGAAGTCAGGAAATGCACCGTTTATAAACGCCGCGTTTCCGTTGGAAGTCAGGGAATGCACCGTTTATAAACGCCGTGTTTCCGTTGGAAGTCGGGAAATTCACCGTTTATAAATGCCGCGTTTCCGTTGGAAGTCAGGAAATGCACCGTTTATAAACGCCGTGTTTCCATTGGAAGTCAGGAAATGCACCGTTTATAAACGCCGTGTTTCCATTGGAAGTCAGGAAATGCACCGTTTATAAACGCCGTGTTTCAGTTGGAAGTCGGGAAATGCACCGTTTATAAACGCCGTGTTTCCATTGGAAGTCAGGAAATGCACCGTTTATAAACGCCGCGTTTCCGTTGGAAGTCAGGGAATGCACCGTTTATAAACGCCGTGTTTCCATTGGAAGTCAGGAAATGCACCGTTTATAAACGCCGCGTTTCCGTTGGAAGTCAGGGAATGCACCGTTTATAAACGCCGTGTTTCCGTTGGAAGTCAGGAAATGCACCGTTTATAAACGCCGTGTTTCCGTTGGAAGTCAGGAAATGCACCGTTTAGAAACGCCGTGTTTCCGTTGGAAGTCGGGAAATGCACCGTTTATAAACGCCGTGTTTCCGTTGGAAGTCAGCAAATGCACCGTTTATAAACGCCGCGTTTCCGTTGGAAGTCAGGAAATGCACCGTTTATAAACGCCGTGTTTCCATTGGAAGTCGGGAAATGCACCGTTTATAAACGCCGTGTTTCCGTTGGAAGTCAGGAAATTTACCGTTTGTAAACGCCGTGTTTCCGTTGGAAGTCGGGAAATGCACCGTTTATAAACGCCGTGTTTCCGTTGGAAGTCGGGAAATGCACCGTTTATAAACGCCGCATTTCCGTTGGAAATCAGGAAATGCACCGTTTTTAAACGCCGTGTTTCCGTTGGAACTCAGGAAATGCACCGTTTATAAACGCTGCATTTCCGTTGGAAATCAGGAAATGCACCGTTTATAAACGCCGTGTTTCCGTTGGAAGTCGGGAAATTCACCGTTTATAAATGCCGCGTTTCCGTTGGAAGTCAGGAAATGCACCGTTTATAAACGCCGTGTTTCCGTTGGAAGTCAGGAAATGCATCGTTTATAAACGCCGTGTTTCCATTGGAAGTCGGGAAATGCACCGTTTATAAACGCCGCGTTTCCGTTGGAAGTCAGGGAATGCACCGTTTATAAACGCCGTGTTTCCGTTGGAAGTCAGGAAATGCACCGTTTATAAACGCCGCGTTTCTGTTGGAAGTCAGGAAATGCACCGTTTATAAACGCCGTGTTTCCATTGGAAGTCATGAAATGCACCGTTTATAAACGCCGCGTTTCCGTTGGAAGTCAGGGAATGCACCGTTTATAAACGCCGTGTTTCCGTTGGAAGTCAGGAAATGCACCGTTTATAAACGCCGTGTTTCCATTGGAAGTCAGGAAATGCACCGTTTATAAACGCCGTGTTTCAGTTGGAAGTCGGGAAATGCACCGTTTATAAACGCCGTGTTTCCATTGGAAGTCAGGAAATGCACCGTTTATAAACGCCGCGTTTCCGTTGGAAGTCAGGGAATGCACCGTTTATAAACGCCGTGTTTCCATTGGAAGTCAGGAAATGCACCGTTTATAAACGCCGCGTTTCCGTTGGAAGTCAGGGAATGCACCGTTTATAAACGCCGTGTTTCCGTTGGAAGTCAGGAAATGCACCGTTTATAAACGCCGTGTTTCCGTTGGAAGTCAGGAAATGCACCGTTTAGAAACGCCGTGTTTCCGTTGGAAGTCGGGAAATGCACCGTTTATAAACGCCGTGTTTCCGTTGGAAGTCAGCAAATGCACCGTTTATAAACGCCGCGTTTCCGTTGGAAGTCAGGAAATGCACCGTTTATAAACGCCGTGTTTCCATTGGAAGTCGGGAAATGCACCGTTTATAAACGCCGTGTTTCCGTTGGAAGTCAGGAAATTTACCGTTTGTAAACGCCGTGTTTCCGTTGGAAGTCGGGAAATGCACCGTTTATAAACGCCGTGTTTCCGTTGGAAGTCGGGAAATGCACCGTTTATAAACGCCGCATTTCCGTTGGAAATCAGGAAATGCACCGTTTATAAACGCCGTGTTTCCGTTGGAAGTCGGGAAATTCACCGTTTATAAATGCCGCGTTTCCGTTGGAAGTCAGGAAATGCACCGTTTATAAACGCCGTGTTTCCATTGGAAGTCAGGAAATGCACCGTTTATAAACGCCGTGTTTCCATTGGAAGTCAGGAAATGCACCGTTTATAAACGCCGTGTTTCAGTTGGAAGTCGGGAAATGCACCGTTTATAAACGCCGTGTTTCCATTGGAAGTCAGGAAATGCACCGTTTATAAACGCCGCGTTTCCGTTGGAAGTCAGGGAATGCACCGTTTATAAACGCCGTGTTTCCATTGGAAGTCAGGAAATGCACCGTTTATAAACGCCGCGTTTCCGTTGGAAGTCAGGGAATGCACCGTTTATAAACGCCGTGTTTCCGTTGGAAGTCAGGAAATGCACCGTTTATAAACGCCGTGTTTCCGTTGGAAGTCAGGAAATGCACCGTTTAGAAACGCCGTGTTTCCGTTGGAAGTCGGGAAATGCACCGTTTATAAACGCCGTGTTTCCGTTGGAAGTCAGCAAATGCACCGTTTATAAACGCCGCGTTTCCGTTGGAAGTCAGGAAATGCACCGTTTATAAACGCTGTGTTTCCATTGGAAGTCGGGAAATGCACCGTTTATAAACGCCGTGTTTCCGTTGGAAGTCAGGAAATTTACCGTTTGTAAACGCCGTGTTTCCGTTGGAAGTCGGGAAATGCACCGTTTATAAACGCCGTGTTTCCGTTGGAAGTCGGGAAATGCACCGTTTATAAACGCCGTGTTTCCGTTGGAAGTCGAGAAATGCACCGTTTATAAACGCCGCGTTTCCGTTGGAAATCAGGAAATGCACCGTTTATAAACGCCGCGTTTCCGTTGGAAGTCAGGAAATGCACCGTTTATAAACGCCGCGTTTCAGTTGGAAGTCGGGAAATGCACCGTTTATAAACGCCGTGTTTCCATTGGAAGTCAGGAAATGCACCGTTTATAAACGCCGCGTTTCCGTTGGAAGTCAGGGAATGCACCGTTTATAAACGCCGTGTTTCCATTGGAAGTCGGGAAATTCACCGTTTATAAATGCCGCGTTTCCGTTGGAAGTCAGGAAATGCACCGTTTATAAACGCCGTGTTTCCATTGGAAGTCGGGAAATGCACCGTTTATAAACGCCGTGTTTCCGTTGGAAGTCAGGAAATGCACCGTTTATAAACGCCGCGTTTCCGTTGGAAGTCAGGGAATGCACCGTTTATAAACGCCGTGTTTCCATTGGAAGTCAGGAAATGCACCGTTTATAAACGCCGTGTTTCAGTTGGAAGTCGGGAAATGCACCGTTTATAAACGCCGTGTTTCCATTGGAAGTCAGGAAATGCACCGTTTATAAACGCCGCGTTTCCGTTGGAAGTCGGGAAATGCACCGTTTATAAACGCCGTGTTTCCGTTGGAAGTCAGGAAATGCACCGTTTATAA
Organism: Telmatherina bonti; assembly: GCF_933228915.1. Classification (NCBI taxonomy): domain Eukaryota; kingdom Metazoa; phylum Chordata; class Actinopteri; order Atheriniformes; family Telmatherinidae; genus Telmatherina; species Telmatherina bonti. Next base: position 2,421,819 of record NC_136620.1, read on the forward strand.
ACGCCGCGTTTCCGTTGGAAGTCAGGGAATGCACCGTTTATAAACGCCGTGTTTCCATTGGAAGTCAGGAAATGCACCGTTTATAAACGCCGTGTTTCAGTTGGAAGTCGGGAAATGCACCGTTTATAAACGCCGTGTTTCCATTGGAAGTCAGGAAATGCACCGTTTATAAACGCCGCGTTTCCGTTGGAAGTCAGGGAATGCACCGTTTATAAACGCCGTGTTTCCATTGGAAGTCAGGAAATGCACCGTTTATAAACGCCGCGTTTCCGTTGGAAGTCAGGGAATGCACCGTTTATAAACGCCGTGTTTCCGTTGGAAGTCAGGAAATGCACCGTTTATAAACGCCGTGTTTCAGTTGGAAGTCGGGAAATGCACCGTTTATAAACGCCGTGTTTCCATTGGAAGTCAGGAAATGCACCGTTTATAAACGCCGCGTTTCCGTTGGAAGTCAGGAAATGCACCGTTTATAAACGCTGTGTTTCCGTTGGAGGTCGGGAAATGCACCGTTTATAAACGCCGTGTTTCAGTTGGAAGTCGGGAAATGCACCGTTTGTAAACGCCGTGTTTCCGTTGGAAGTCGGGAAATGCACCGTTTATAAACGCCGTGTTTCCGTTGGAAGTCAGGAAATTTACCGTTTATAAACGCCGTGTTTCCGTTGGAAGTCAGGAAATGCACCGTTTATAAACGCCGTGTTTCCGTTGGAAGTCGGGAAATGCACCGTTTATAAACGCCGTGTTTCCGTTGGAAGTCAGGAAATGCACCGTTTATAAACGCCGCGTTTCCGTTGGAAGTCAGGAAATGCACCGTTTATAAACGCCGTGTTTCAGTTGGAAGTCGGGAAATGCACCGTTTATAAACGCCGCGTTTCCGTTGGAAGTCAGGAAATGCACCGTTTATAAACGCCGCGTTTCCATTGGAAGTCGGGAAATGCACCGTATATAAACGCCGCATTTCCGTTGGAAATCAGGAAATGCACCGTTTATAAACGCCGTGTTTCCATTGGAAGTCGGGAAATTCACCGTTTATAAATGCCGCGTTTCCGTTGGAAGTCAGGAAATGCACCGTTTATAAACGCTGTGTTTCAGTTGGAGGTCGGGAAATGCACCGTTTATAAACGCCGTGTTTCAGTTGGAAGTCGGGAAATGCACCGTTTGTAAACGCCGTGTTTCCGTTGGAAGTCAGGAAATTTACCGTTTATAAACGCCGTGTTTCCGTTGGAAGTCAGGAAATTTACCGTTTATAAACGCCGTGTTTCCGTTGGAAGTCGGGAAATGCACCGTTTATAAACGCCGTGTTTCCGTTGGAAGTCAGGAAATGCACCGTTTATAAACGCCGCGTTTCCGTTGGAAGTCAGGGAATGCACCGTTTATAAACGCCGTGTTTCCATTGGAAGTCAGGAAATGCACCGTTTATAAACGCCGTGTTTCAGTTGGAAGTCGGGAAATGCACCGTTTATAAACGCCGTGTTTCCATTGGAAGTCAGGAAATGCACCGTTTATAAACGCCGCGTTTCCGTTGGAAGTCAGGGAATGCACCGTTTATAAACGCCGTGTTACCATTGGAAGTCAGGAAATGCACCGTTTATAAACGCCGCGTTTCCGTTGGAAGTCAGGGAATGCACCGTTTATAAACGCCGTGTTTCCGTTGGAAGTCAGGAAATGCACCGTTTATAAACGCCGTGTTTCAGTTGGAAGTCGGGAAATGCACCGTTTATAAACGCCGTGTTTCCATTGGAAGTCAGGAAATGCACCGTTTATAAACGCCGCGTTTCCGTTGGAAGTCAGGAAATGCACCGTTTATAAACGCTGTGTTTCCGTTGGAGGTAGGGAAATGCACCGTTTATAAACGCCGTGTTTCAGTTGGAAGTCGGGAAATGCACCGTTTGTAAACGCCGTGTTTCCGTTGGAAGTCGGGAAATGCACCGTTTATAAACGCCGTGTTTCCGTTGGAAGTCAGGAAATTTACCGTTTATAAACGCCGTGTTTCCGTTGGAAGTCAGGAAATGCACCGTTTATAAACGCCGTGTTTCCGTTGGAAGTCGGGAAATGCACCGTTTATAAACGCCGTGTTTCCGTTGGAAGTCAGGAAATGCACCGTTTATAAACGCCGCGTTTCCGTTGGAAGTCAGGAAATGCACCGTTTATAAACGCCGTGTTTCCGTTGGAAGTCGGGAAATGCACCGTTTATAAACGCCGTGTTTCCCTTGGAAGTCAGGAAATGCACCGTTTATAAACGCCGCGTTTCCGTCGGAAGTCAGGAAATGCACCGTTTATAAACGCTGTGTTTCCGTTGGAAGTCGGGAAATGCACCGTTTATAAACGCCGTGTTTCAGTTGGAAGTCGGGAAATGCACCGTTTGTAAACGCCGTGTTTCCGTTGGAAGTCAGGAAATGCACCGTTTATAAACGCCGTGTTTCCGTTGGAAGTCAGGAAATTTACCGTTTATAAACGCTGTGTTTCCGTTGGAAGTCAGGAAATGCACCGTTTATAAACGCCGTGTTTCCGTTGGAAGTCGGGAAATGCACCGTTTATAAACGCCGTGTTTCCGTTGGAAGTCAGGAAATGCACCGTTTATAAACGCCGTGTTTCCATTGGAAGTCAGGAAATGCACCGTTTATAAACGCCGCGTTTCCATTGGAAGTCGGGAAATGCACCGTTTATAAACGCCGCATTTCCGTTGGAAATCAGGAAATGCACCGTTTATAAACGCCGTGTTTCCGTTGGAACTCAGGAAATGCACCGTTTATAAACGCCGTGTTTCAGTTGGAAGTCGGGAAATGCACCGTTTATAAACGCCGTGTTTCCATTGGAAGTCAGGAAATGCACCGTTTATAAACGCCGCGTTTCCGTTGGAAGTCAGGAAATGCACCGTTTATAAACGCTGTGTTTCCGTTGGAAGTCGGGAAATGCACCGTTTATAAACGCCGTGTTTCAGTTGGAAGTCGGGAAATGCACCGTTTGTAAACGCTGTGTTTCCGTTGGAAGTCAGGAAATGCACCGTTTATAAACGCCGTGTTTCCGTTGGAAGTCGGGAAATGCACCGTTTATAAACGCCGTGTTTCCGTTGGAAGTCAGGAAATGCACCGTTTATAAACGCCGCGTTTCCATTGGAAGTCAGGAAATGCACCGTTTATAAACGCCGCGTTTCCATTGGAAGTCGGGAAATGCACCGTTTATAAACGCCGCATTTCCGTTGGAAATCAGGAAATACACCGTTTATAAACGCCGTGTTTCCGTTGGAACTCAGGAAATGCACCGTTTATAAACGCTGCATTTCCGTTGGAAATCAGGAAATGCACCGTTTATAAACGCCGTGTTTCCGTTGGAAGTCGGGAAATTCACCGTTTATAAATGCCACGTTTCCGTTGGAAGTCAGGAAATGCACCGTTTATAAACGCCGTGTTTCCGTTGGAAGTCAGGAAATGCACCGTTTATAAACGCCGCGTTTCCGTTGGAAGTCAGGGAATGCACCGTTTATAAACGCCGTGTTTCCATTGGAAGTCAGGAAATGCACCGTTTATAAACGCCGTGTTTCAGTTGGAAGTCGGGAAATGCACCGTTTATAAACGCCATGTTTCCATTGGAAGTCAGGAAATGCACCGTTTATAAACGCCGCGTTTCCGTTGGAAGTCAGGGAATGCACCGTTTATAAACGCCGTGTTTCCATTGGAAGTCAGGAAATGCACCGTTTATAAACGCCGCGTTTCCGTTGGAAGTCAGGGAATGCACCGTTTATAAACGCCGTGTTTCCGTTGGAAGTCAGGAAATGCACCGTTTATAAACGCCGTGTTTCAGTTGGAAGTCGGGAAATGCACCGTTTATAAACGCCGTGTTTCCATTGGAAGTCAGGAAATGCACCGTTTATAAACGCCGCGTTTCCGTTGGAAGTCAGGAAATGCACCGTTTATAAACGCTGTGTTTCCGTTGGAGGTCGGGAAATGCACCGTTTGTAAACGCCGTGTTTCCGTTGGAAGTCGGGAAATGCACCGTTTATAAACGCCGTGTTTCCGTTGGAAGTCAGGAAATTTACCGTTTATAAACGCCGTGTTTCCGTTGGAAGTCAGGAAATGCACCGTTTATAAACGCCGTGTTTCCGTTGGAAGTCGGGAAATGCACCGTTTATAAACGCCGTGTTTCCGTTGGAAGTCAGGAAATGCACCGTTTATAAACGCCGCGTTTCCGTTGGAAGTCAGGAAATGCACCGTTTATAAACGCCGTGTTTCAGTTGGAAGTCGGGAAATGCACCGTTTATAAACGCCGTGTTTCCATTGGAAGTCAGGAAATGCACCGTTTATAAACGCCGCGTTTCCGTCGGAAGTCAGGAAATGCACCGTTTATAAACGCTGTGTTTCCGTTGGAAGTCGGGAAATGCACCGTTTATAAACGCCGTGTTTCAGTTGGAAGTCGGGAAATGCACCGTTTGTAAACGCCGTGTTTCCGTTGGAAGTCAGGAAATGCACCGTTTATAAACGCCGTGTTTCCGTTGGAAGTCAGGAAATTTACCGTTTATAAACGCTGTGTTTCCGTTGGAAGTCAGGAAATGCACCGTTTATAAACGCCGTGTTTCCGTTGGAAGTCGGGAAATGCACCGTTTATAAACGCCGTGTTTCCGTTGGAAGTCAGGAAATGCACCGTTTATAAACGCCGCGTTTCCATTGGAAGTCAGGAAATGCACCGTTTATAAACGCCGCTTTTCCATTGGAAGTCGGGAAATGCACCGTTTATAAACGCCGCATTTCCGTTGGAAATCAGGAAATGCACCGTTTATAAATGCCGTGTTTCCGTTGGAACTCAGGAAATGCACCGTTTATAAACGCCGTGTTTCAGTTGGAAGTCGGGAAATGCACCGTTTATAAACGCCGTGTTTCCATTGGAAGTCAGGAAATGCACCGTTTATAAACGCCGCGTTTCCGTTGGAAGTCAGGAAATGCACCGTTTATAAACGCTGTGTTTCCGTTGGAAGTCGGGAAATGCACCGTTTATAAACGCCGTGTTTCAG
>NC_136620.1:2431820-2441820 GCF_933228915.1 Telmatherina bonti
GCACATCAGCTGATATAACGGACAGTTCTTGATCTGTACAAAGAAAATAAAAAATATCTATTTATATAGGCTATATATAAATATATATGCAGCTGTATTGCGGAGGATAAAACTATTTAGAAGCGCAGCGCAGTTTCTGCTCCACGCAGCACCAGCAGCACTGCTTTGCTAGTAAAAAAAAAAAAAAAAAAAAAAAAGTGGGAAAGAAACGACAAAAGTGTGAAACGTTTTTGGAGTTGTTGCATGCTTTTATCTGAACTCCACAGCACTGCCGCATGCCATTGGACCAAACAGTTGCACGCAGCAGCAATGTAAATTCTGAATTGAGTGTAGCTGCGTGATATGTGTCAACACTGGCTGCGTCGTCAGGTCTCTACACCAGAATATGATGTCAATGAAAAAATCAGATCCGCTGCAGCACTGGGAAGTTCAGACACCAGCATGAAACGTGTCTGTCCAGCTGTTGCTCCTTTCATACCCCTCAGATTCACACGTCCGCTGAACTGATGCGCTCTTTTATATTAAAAATATAACAATGAACACCAGATGCACATGCTGGCTAAACTGATGAACGGATGGATAGATGGATGGCAAGATAGATGGATGGATGGATAAATGGATGATAGCTGGATGGCGGAATAGATGAAAGATAGATCGATAAATGGATAGGTGGATGGATAGATGGATGGACAGATAGATGGATAGATGGATGGATAGATGGATGGACAGATGGATGGATAGATTGATGGACAGATGGATGGATAGATTGATGGACAGATGGATGGATAGACTAATGGAAAGATGGATGGATAGATGGATAGATGGATGAATGAATGGGGTGATGGATAGATGATAAATGGATGGAAAGATAGATGGATGGATAGATGGATGAGTAGATGGATGGATAGATGGATGGAAAGATAGATGGACAGATGGATGGATAGATGGATGGAAAGATGGATGGCTGAATAGATGGAAAGATAGATATATGGATAGATGGATGGATAGATAGATAGATGAATGAATAAATGGGGTGATCGATAGATGGATATATGGATGGATAGACTAATGGAAAGATGGATGGATAGATGCATGAGCTCTGCATGAGCGTCTTAAAAACACAATGCCCCGCCCCTTCCCATGAACTTCCCATTACTACAAATAAAAGAGATTTTCCCCCAAATTTCCCAATAATATATCAACCACCCAAAGAAACCATATCAACAAAGTTCATGAACGTAACCCCATACATATTTCCACAGATGAACATATAGAAAAACATAATACTACGGTGTATTAATCTGAAAATCCGTTAGTCACGGGACGATGACGTCTTTGCCGCATTGCGGCATACTCCAGCCATAAAACACAGGTAAACCTCTTAACCCAGTTTTCACCAACCCCCCAGAAGATGAAGATGACACCCCAGTAGTGCTCCCAGTATTTGTAGCAAAACCAATAGGTGTGCATCCCTATTAGTCTGCTACCTGACAGGTGGCATGACTGAACTAAAGCAGCTACGTGGGACTGCGAGAGATTTGCTGGGCCTGACGACCCGGAACACAGTCAGGTAGGTGGTTGGGGGTGTGGGTGTCAGTGACAAGGCAGCTTTGTCACAGAACATGAAAATTTTACCAGGTAGAGTTAAGGTCCAATTTGACCATGAGTTCTTGTCAGGAAAATTTTACCAGGTAGAGTTAAGGTCCAATTTGACCATGAGTTCTTGTAGGGCTTCCGGTCCCCAGGGGACCTTTTTTTGTTTTAAATTTTTACTTATATTTCACTGACACTACTAACAAATACAAAAAAATCAAATAAAATATGTCAATAATTGATACTATTTAAAAGGGTTACAACAATATGAAAAAGAAAGCCTTTTTTAAAATGATGATCTGATGTGAAAGTAAATCACAGTAAAAGCACTAAATGTTTCTAATAAAGACACACCAAAGTATCTTGAATCATTTGACAAAATTAGGAGATTCAATAAATAATTAGGTGGTGAGCTTAAACCCCCAATGGTGTAGCTAAAATTGAGCCCTTGCATGGCAGTAGAATCCAAAAGAGGGAGGAAACCTGGAAATTCAACGGGATATCTGTCTAAAATTATGCTGTTAAAACAATGGTAGATTTTTTTAAAAAATATGTAAAGAAAACATCTTTTTTTAAAATGTTAACTGCTGTAGCTTTGAGATGTAGATTTTGATGTTATTTTTATTTAATGAATTCAGTTGAATAGAAACACCAACATTTAAATCTGATTTTACAAAGAACTGTAACTGTATTCCATACTATCCATTTAAAATAGATAGAATACGCCAAAAAATTAACAAAAACACACTATATTTTGTTCTCAAATCAAATCAAATCAAATTTGATTTGATATCTTTTGTTCTAATCTTTACTTCCTTTCGCCGGCTTTTATTTTTGAAACAGCAGGAAGTAGCAACTATTTAGCAGTAGCTTAATTTCTCACAATTTTTCGAAGGGCAGTTGATGAGGAAATGAGACCGGAGTTTAAAGCTGTGACTACTAAAGAACATGTCCGTAAGTATTAAGATTTTATTATTTAAGTTATGCATTGACAACATAGCATTGCTGTCTGTCTGTTGTGATTTCTTTGAGAATGTGCAGCTCAGCTAGCTAGGTAGCTAGCTTGTGTCACAGATTTTGGATATATCCATTTGTTGCTTTTAAATTTGGCAGTGTTGTGTGGTTAAACATGAATTTCATTGTAGGTAGGGAAAATTCCATCCAAAATAATTTGGGATTTATGATTTGGTTTATTATCTTAAGGCTTAAATCACACATGTAGGTAGCAGCAGGCATGGATTACTGGTATGACGATGTCCCCATAAGTGACATTTTTCCAAAATCCATAAAAGAACATGGGAATCATATTGTATGCTCATTATCAGTTAAGAATAGGCTGGCTACAGGCTTCAAGGTATACCACAGTATGAAAAAGTCATGGTTTCAAAACCACTCCAACATACCATTCCTGAAGTATTATTATTATTATTATTATTATTATTATTATTAATATGTGACATCTCGTTAAGGAGAAAGTAGAGGTCCTTCACTTGTGCAATTATAGCAGCCCGCCCCCCCCTGCGTTTCTTGACAAACAGACGAGTCTGTAGGCTGTGTGATTATTGGAGGCTTTCACGCTGCACTTTAGCCTAAGAAGCCAGAATCTCATTGCCTCAGTTGCCAAATCTTCTAAGCATGTTGGGTATTTATTTGTATATGTTCACACTGTTGTTGACGTTTTTTTTTTCTTTTGTTTTTTTTAAACTTTTGTTCGGCACTAGTCTACTGTCTTGGCATATCACAGAGCCTCAATTTTACAACTAATACTGTAATATTAGACCTGATTAATCCAGGTGTGTCTGATCATTGCCGTTGTGTCGACTGAGGTCAAGCAGACCTGGATTTATAAATTCATCCTGTAATGTAAGACAGGAGACAAAGGAGCTTCCTTAAAATTTGCGGTTCATGTAGACTTTTCAGTGACAAGCAAAGAACTGGTCATGTGTACCAACAACCCTTTCTTAAATGTTCCAGCCATTGACCAGTGCAAACATGGAACCAACAGAATTGACTTCCAGTCTTCCATCACCTCGTTCAGGCTCTCAGCAGACCAACGATGGCCCTGAGGATAACAGACCTTTCGAACAGGTAATTGCATACAATATATAGTCCCACACCTACCTAGTTTTTGTTTTACATATATATTTTTCTATTCAAATCTTTCTTATACATCCTGGTTCTTAGAGAAAGATTTAGCAACTGAGTCTGCATTTTGGACAGCTAAGTGGCATGTTTTAGATGCTGTTGAGTAGGACAGTGTCCCTTAATTCTGGTCCTCGGAGCCCACTGCCCTGCATGTTATGGTTCCTACCAACTCCACTGCACATGATGCAGATGAACTTCACTGCTTGCCAAGTTCTATTAAATTCGGATAATGAGCCATTGATTTGAGTCAGGTGTGTTTAAAGTAGGGTTACCTACAACACGTGCAGGGCAGTGGGGCCCAGGTCATAGGTTAAGTAACACTGCAGTAGGATTTGAAAACTTGGATACAGATAGTAATAGAAGCAAATGTAATAGTAAGGCTAAGATGTCCTTAACTATGAGATGTGTTGACATGGCGTAGGTCTGACTGACATTTGATGGCCAGATGTCCTTAACTGTAGCAATCAGTTAAATGTTCTGTGTATGCAGTTGCCGAGCTGCATCTGGGTAAAATTTAATGCAACGCCATGGTTTCTAAATGTGTTTATTAAGTGTCTTTTGTGGACATTGCGGACGTTGCGGTAACATATTGTCATTTCCTGTTTGCCTAGCAAGTGTCACAGCGGATTGCTACGAGCCGTTGGCTCCTTTAACTTCTTTCTAACTTCTATCTATTGTTAACCAACCACTCACTTCAGCGCACAATACCTTCCCAAACCACTCTTCTATATATTGCATTTATTTTTGGGATCTTTGGCTTTCTGTTTACTTGACTTAAACAGCTCAAGCACTCGGTTTTAGCATGGCTGCTAGCTCTCTTCCCACACCCCGGTCCCCTGCCTTTTCTTGCTCGGTGTGTCTGATGTTTAGCTACTCCTCCGCCTCCTTTAGTGATAATGGTAGGTGTATTAAGTGTAGCAGCTTGGCAGCTTTGGAGGCGAGGCTCTGCGAGTTAGAAGCCCAGCTCCGCACTCAGTTAGGAAAGCAGTTAGTCAGCAAGCCCCCATTAGCCAGTGCGGCGCTACCAGCCAGGGCAGCTAGCCCACCTAGTGGTCCTTCAGCAGTTCCCGCGCAGCCGGGAGCCGAGGCGGGCTGGACGACGGTCAGGCGGAAGCGTAGCCCCAAACCAAAACCCACTGGCCACCACCGACCTGTTCACGTTTCTAACAGATTTTCCCCGCTCGGCGACACACTCGCTGAGGCAGAAACCCTGATAATAGGTAGTTCCATAGTCAGAAACGTGGCTCTAGAGACACCGGGGACCATAGTCAGATGCATTCCTGGGGCCAGAGCGGGCGACGTTGAATCGTATTTGAAACTGCTGACTAAGGCTAAACGTAAATACCGTAAGATTGTAATTAACGTCGGCGGTAACGACACCCGGTTACGCCAATCGGAGGTCACTAAAATTAATGTTGCTTCGGTGTGTAACTTTGCCAAGAGCATGTCGGACTCCGTAGTTTTCTCTGGTCCCTTGCCAAATTTAATCAGCAATGACATGTTTAGCCGCATGTCATCCTTCAACCGCTGGTTGTCTAGGTGGTGTCCCGATAACAACGTGGGTTTTATAGATAATTGGAGCGCTTTTTGGGGAAAGCCTGGTCTTATTAGGAGAGATGGCATCCATCCCATGTTGGATGGAGCCGCTCTCTTATCTAGCAATATGGACTCTTTCATTAGTCAGCTAAATTGACAACTCAGGGTTGGGACCAGGAGGCAGAATTGTAGTCCTACACACTTTTCTGCAGCTTCCCACCTGCCGCCGCTCACCCAAAACCCCATTCCGACCTTATACAACTTCCCAGCAGTAAGAATTAAACAACACAAAAACACTTCTGGGGTTAATCGTGAAAACCTCATAAAAATAAAAACAATAGATCTAATAAAATCAGAAAATAAGACGATAAAGTGTGGCCGACTGAATATCAGATCCCTCCCAAATAGGTCTATATTAGTCAATGACTTGATAGGTGATCACCACATTGATTTATTCTGTCTTACGGAAACCTGGTGACAGCAAGAGGATTATGTTAGTATTAATGAAGCTACGCCAGCTAACTATTTAAACTTTCACATTCCTAGAACTACAGGCAGAGGAGGAGGTGTTGCAGCTATTTTTCAGTCAGAATTTTTAATTAATCCTAAGCACAAAACGAACTATAAATCCTTGGAATTCCTGACATTAAATTTATCTCATCCAAAATGGAATTGAGAGAAACCGCTGCTTTTAGCATTAGTGTATCGCTCACCTGGACCTTACTCCGAGTTTCTGACCGAATTCTCTGATCTCTTGTCTGAGTTAGTGCTGAGTACTGATAAAGTCATTGTACTAGGTGATTTTAATATTCATGTTGACGATGAAAATGATAGTTTAATCATTTCCTTTAGCTTTATTCTAAACTCAATTGGGTTTTCACAAAATGTCCATGCTCAAAGTATTTCCTCAAAACCCTGTCTTGCCTGATCACTTCTTATTAACCTTTGAATTCACTTTATTTGATTACTCACTGACCAAAAATAAATTCTACTATAGTAGATGTTAATCAGACAATATTATTACAAAATTTAAACAATCAATTGAATCAATTTTTTCACCTCTACCATGTGTTAGCATGTCTGAGAGTCCCCCTTTAAGCTTTACTCCCACTCAGATTGATCAGCATGCTGATACTATAATAGCTTCAATGCGTACAATCTTGGATAATGTTGCTCCCCTAAAGAAGAAGAAATTAGGTAAGATTATGAAGGCTCCCTGGTTTAATTCCCAGCTTCGAGCTCTAAAACAGGCGTCAAGGCGTTTGGAAAACAGATGGCGTTCATCAGAATTAGAGGAGTCTCGCTTAACCTGGAAAGAAAGTTTAATTGTATACAAAAAAGCCTTACGTACGGCAAGAACAGCTTATTATTCATCATTGATAGAGGAAAACAAAAACAACCCTCGGTTTCTTTTCAGCACTGTAGCCAGGCTTACTAGGAGCCGGAGCGCTGAGGAGCCATGTATTCCTTTCTCACTTAGCTGTGATGATTTCATGTATTTTTTCGGGAATAAAATTGATACTATTAGAGATCAAATTCACAATATTCTTCCTTCTACTTATAATGTTGAGTCTGTTGTGGTCTCCAAAGCATCCTTAGAACCAGGATCTGACTTGTGTCTAAATAGTTTCTGTCCTATCCAACCTTCTGAATTAACTAAAATAATAGCTTTATCTAAACCATCCACCTGTATCTTAGACCCTCTCCCAACGAGCCTCTTTAAGGACATTTTCCCTTTAATTAATACATCACTACTAAATCTTATCAATATGTCTTTAGTGACAGGATATGTACCACAATCATTTAAAACTGCTGTAATCAAGCCTTTACTTAAAAAGCAATCTCTGGATCCAGAGGTGATAGCAAATTATAGACCTATATCTAACCTCCCGTTTATGTCCAAAATTCTGGAGAAAATAGTTTTAGCTCAGCTACATGCCCACCTGAGCAGAAATAATTTATGCGAGGAGTTTCAGTCAGGATTTAGAGCTCATCATAGCACTGAGACGGCATTGGTGAAAGTTACTAATGACCTTCTTATGGCCTCAGACAAAGGACTTGTGTCCGTACTTATCTTGCTTGATCTTAGTGCTGCATTTGATACAGTCGATCATAACATTCTGTTACAAAGACTAGAACAGGTGGTTGGAATTACAGGTACAGCGTTAAGCTGGTTTAAATCATATTTATCTGATAGACTTCAGTTTGTTCATGTAAATGACAAGTCCTCCTCACAAACTACAGTAAGTCATGGAGTTCCTCAAGGTTCTGTACTTGGACCAATACTCTTCACGCTATATATGCTCCATTTTGGCAAAATTATTAGACAGCATGTAATAAAATTTCATTGTAATGCAGATGATATTCAGATATACTTATCCTTTAAACCAGATGAAACAAATCAGCCCAATAGGCTACAAAATTTTCTCATAGACATAAAGACTTGGATGTCTAGAAATTTTCTCCTTTTGAACTCAGATAAGACTGAAGTAATTCTCGTTGGATCTGAAAAACTCAGAGCTAAATTTTCCAGTTTTGTAATGAACCTGGATGGCATTACTTTAGCTTCCAGTGCTACAGTGAGAAACCTTGGAGTAATATTTGACCCTGACCTGTCCTTTGGCTACATATTAAGCAGGTTACTAAAACAGCCTTCTTTCATTTACGCAATATAGCCAAAATTAGGGACATTCTGTCTCAGAGTGATGCAGAAAAACTGGTTCACGCTTTTGTTACTTCGAGACTAGATTACTCTAACTCTCTATTACTGGGCTGTCCTAAATATGCCCTGAAAAGCCTTCCGCTGATCCAGAATTCTGCAGCCAGAGTCCTGACCAGAACCAGCAGGACAGATCATATTTCCCCAGTTTTAGCCTCTCTTCACTGGCTGCCTGTTGAATCTAGAATAGAATTTAAAATCCTTCTCCTTACATATAAAGCCCTCCACAACCAGGCACCACTATATATCAAAGACCTCATAGTTCCTTATATACCAGGCAGAGTACTTCGTTCGCAGACTGCAGGCTTACTTGTGGTTCCTAGAGTCTCAAAGAGCCGAGCAGGAGGCAGAGCCTTTGGTTATCAGGCCCCTCTCTTATGGAATAAGCTCCCAGTTAGTGTTAGGGAAGCAGACACCCTCCCCACCTTTAAGACTAGGCTGAAGACTTATCTTTTTGATAAGTCCTATAGCTAGGGATGGTTAGCATCCCTTAGTTATGCTGCTATAGGTTTAGACTGCTGAGGGACATTTCCTGATACACTGAGCTTCTTTCTCTTTATCTCTCTCTTTTACCCCCCCCCCCCCCCCAATAACAGTGTAGCATCATTAACATGTATGTCTCCTGTCTCAGCAGGTCTCCCTGGCCGGGAGTAGCAGTTCCTGTTGTCTGTTGTCTTTCTGTCCTCTTCCCCCCACACAGCAGAGGCAGATGGCTGCCTGTCCTTGAGCCGGGTTCTGCCGGAGGCTTCCTTCCTGTTAAAAGGGAGTTTTTTCCTTCCCACTGTCGCCTGTGTGCTTGCTCAGGATGGGAGATTGAGTTGGACTCAACTCAATCTGTTGGTTTCCTTATATAGGTTGTTATGAATTGGCTTTCATTATGTTTTCCCCTCTGTCTGTAAAGTGTCTTGAGATGGCATTGCCGGGATTTGAGGCTATATAAATAAAGTTGAATTGAATTGAATGGACACTCACGGGGTCCCCACAGCACATGTTAACAAGTGTAAACTAGTGTGTTCAGAGCTGGAGCAAAGTCAGTCCCCAGAAGGACATGTAACTGAGGGTGTGTGTTGGGTCCCCATGACTCATGTCTGAGGGGTGTTAAACACCAAAACCAGTTGTAATACCTGAACAATGTGGATGCTTTGGATTATTTCTGTGATGTGTATTTTAATGTACATTAGGACTTCAGCATGATTATTTGACTTCATGTTTTTATTGTATTCTTTCAAATATTGGGCTTAAAAGAAGCAATTTGTTGTCCATGTTTGTGTACCAACAAGTCTTTCTTAAATGTTCCAGCCATTGACCAGTGCAAACATGGAACCAACAGAATTGACTTCCAGTCTTCCATGGCCTCGTTCAGGCTCTCAGCAGACCAACGATGGCCCTGAGGATAACAGACCTTTCGAACAGGTAATTGCATACAATACATAGTCCCACACCTACCTAGTTTTTGTTTTACATATACATTTTTCTATTCAAATCTTTCTTTTACATCCTGGTTCTTAGAGACAGATTTAGCAAATGAGTCTGCATTTTGGACAGCTAAGTGGCATGTTTTAGATGCTGTTGAGTAGGACAGTGTCCCTTAATTCTTGTCCTCGGGGCCCACTGCCCTGTATGTTTTGGTTCCTACCAACTCCACTGCACATGATGCAGATGAACTTCACTGCTTGCCAAGTTCTATTAAATTCGGATAATGAGCCATTGATTTGAGTCAGGTGTGTTTAAAGTAGGGTTACCTACAACACGTGCAGGGTAGTGGGGCCCGGGTCATGGGTTAAGTAACACTGCAGTAGGATTTGAAAACTTGGATACAGATAGTAATAGAAGCAAATGTATTAGTAAGGCTAAGATGTCCTTGACTATGAGATGTGTTGACATGGCGTAGGTCTGACTGACATTTGATGGCCAGATGTCCTTAACTACAGCAATCAGTTAAATCGTCTGTGTATGCAGTTGCCGAGCTGCATCTGGGTAAAATTTAATGAGACGCCATGGTTTCTA